>NC_000073.6:70574819-70897319 GCF_000001635.26 Mus musculus
GCAAACTGACCAGGCATAGATTTGGCCTGATTCACCTGGGGTTATTCTAATTTCTGTGTTCAGAACAGAGGTGGCCCCATAAAGACCCACATATTCAGTATGTGCTTACACAGTACTTAATGGTTCACAGGCCCAGGTCACTGTTGAAATGCAATGGAAAGCAAGACTTCACAAGTAAAATGAATCCCTGAGAGGAAAAGAGGCTTGATCTAAAATGAAAGAGGCACATATTTAACTACTTAACAAGGCACATATTTGCCAACTTAATGTGTACTGGATCTGGTAGGTGATCCAGCTAGCAATGGCTTTAGAAGCTTTGGTCTGGGGCTACAAGGAGAACCTCTTTGGAAGTACTTTACTAACAAGCCTGTGAATCTGAGGTCAATGCCAGCACCCAGGAAAAATAGTGAGGCCTCGTGGTACACTTGTAATCTCGGGGGAAGCAGCAACAAGATGGTCCCTGGGGCTTGTTGCCTGGCCAGCCAGCCCTACTTGGCAAGTTTCAGGTCATCAAGAGACCCTGTGTCAACAAATGAAGTGGTCAGAACTTCGGGGACAACACCTAAGGTTTTCTTATGTACAGATGTACAAACACACACACACATATACAATCACACACACACACACATACATATACAATCATACACACATACACAATCACACACACTCACACACACTTAGTCTGTACTCATACTTGAGGAGTAAGTGTGCCTTCCCTTTTCTCAGAGGGTCAAGAACCCCAATCTCTGCTGGAAACCACAGTGTGGAGGCCCAACCTTTCAAACAGTTTTAAAGTAGACTTGTAATTCTTCCTTTACAGGCCTCAGGAGGAGGCTTAGTGGACTCTGGGAACTTTTCTAGAGCTGCAGAACAAAAGGTGGCAGGTGTTAGGGTCAACTGTCACATAGGTTTGGTGTGAAATCACACTCTTCCCCCTAATTCCAGGTGGCTTCTGTGGTATGAGGAAGTTAGACAGCCGTTGAGAGGACTGTGGTCTGGAAGAGGTGGCCAGGTGCTGAAGAGCTTTACCTGAGTGACTAACTTCGGAGCAAAGGGCTCATGAGTGACAAAGTGGACAAAAGGTCACAGATGCAGGAAGTTGTGGGCCAGACCACTTAAGGCCAGAGGTTTTAGCATCAAGACACTGATCTCAGTGAACACACACTACTGTACTAGGCTTAAAACCAAGATGGACTGGAACGTTTGTTCTGACGTGGCCCTTGGGGAAGGAAGGAACTGGAGCGACTCTGGCTGCTTCCTTGTGGGATCTTGACAGAACTTTGTTATTTCTATACATGTTGTATATGTTTATAGCAAATAATTTCCAGCATTAGGGCTACAACTGATAGGAATCATAACCTTAACACTTGTGAAAAATGCACAAATGTCGCCTTTCTGGTTAGGTATAAATAGAAACTGCTCTCTTTTACTAGTTTCCCTGGCTTGATCTAAACACTGCCCCGCCCCCGCCCCCTCAAGTCTATGCAGAATAGCTGACATTCTTCCTTCCCTCTTAGAGGGCAGATTAGCACCACCTGTCTTGGCTAACATTCACGGGATTCAGCAGGAAAACTAGTATTAGGGAGGGAAAACTCCCTGAATGTGGTATTTTGGGATTACTTCTTTGGTTGCGAAACCGCTACCTTTGTATTCAAAGGTGATGAGACATTTTTCTGGCTAGAAACAGAGTTGGCGCAGTGAGGTGTCAAGTTCAAAGGAGACCCTGAAAAGATCTAAGCCCGATTTGAGCCAAAGCCTTGGGAGGAAGGTGAGTGATGGGTGGCAAGGCTTGCTTACATTGTCGACTTACTGTTACAGTGGGGGGGAGGATTGTGGTCATCCCCTCGCTGAGCCATCCCACCCCTCCTTCTGTGGAAGGTATTAATGTAGGCCCTCCTTCCAACTGGCTCTTTGCCAGCTAGCTGGCACGGTTCAATGGCTTCCTCTGTGAGGCAGTGTCAGGGAAGTTGCAAGTGTCTCCAGGTTCAAAGGGCTTCGAGGTGGGTGTGCTGGATTTGGCGTTCAGAACGGAGCGCATCATGGGCTTCTTGTTTAACCTTTTGCTGTCTGTGGTTTTCCTTTTTCTGAAACGGTGATAGTGGAGTGCTGCTGCAGGCGTGTTGAGAAGATTACGGAGTTCATGTTTGGTGAAGGGCTTTGAGAGTCTCAGATGAAAGGTGTTCCACAAAAAAATCACACTCACACATTGTTTCTTCCCTGGTGCCTTTCTTCCAGGGAGCTCAGACTGCTTGAAAAAAAAAAAAAACTATTTCATTAATCCTCACAGCCTCCCTTTAGCGATTAGTATCCCCTGTTCTCATATCAGAAATTTGGAACATAGGAAGCCAGTGTCATGGCTAAAGTGACCTAGCAGGTCACTGGTAAAATCAACAGTGGGATTCAGGCCCCATCTATGTCTCCATTGACTCATTCATTGGTCAAATATTTGTCCACGGTTATAAGCCAGACACTGGACCTATTGAGCAGGAAGAATATTTTGGGAAACTAAAGTGCATTCTCAGTTACTAAAGGGGTGGAGTCTGCGTACTTGAGTTAGTAGATAAACAACAATATAACATAGACACTCTTTCACAAAGGACAGTGATAAGAGCCGGTATGAGTCCAATCTAGTAAAAAAAGAAAAAAAGAAACACAAACAAACAAACAAAACACCAAATAAGTAACTCAGCTTGACAAAGGATGTCATATGAATGAGCATCTTTTTGAAGGATGAGTTTACCAGCTCACCAGTAGAAAAATACATGCTGAAGAAACGCATCTCAAACAGGAGCATGAAGGATCAGGAGAAATCTGTGGGAAGAGATGGCCCTGGCCTGGTGAGAGCAAAGCAAGCTTGAGTAGAGAAGCGACCTAAGCCGTATGAACTTTATGAGGTAACTGAGCAGCCTCAGAGGTTGCTCCAGGAGAAGGAATGCAGTCACCTTTACAAGGAGGAGTGTTCTCTTATCGGAAGTTGGACTCTTTTACAGTTGCAACTGCCCTGGAGCCAAATGCATCCTGCAAACAGCCAAGTGGAAGATCTCACACAGAAGCCGTTTGTAAATGGTGAGCTGCATCTTTCCTGAATGGTGTGAGATATTTCCTATTGTATCCCACCAAGGACTTGTATCGTTTCTTTGCCTGGAGT
This sequence comes from Mus musculus, assembly GCF_000001635.26. Taxonomy (NCBI): domain Eukaryota; kingdom Metazoa; phylum Chordata; class Mammalia; order Rodentia; family Muridae; genus Mus; species Mus musculus. The sequence goes on from NC_000073.6 coordinate 70,577,968, forward strand.
ATCTACCAGCCCACTAGTCACTTAGAGGCCATGTTGGTTATCAGATCAGCCATCAGGATATTACCCACTTGTGTTCAAGTAATCCTTATTTCATTTAATATACTACTCGAACACAGAGTAGTGGCCTTAGCCATTTTCATACGTCAAACAGAACCTCACAGTACTTCTTTCAAGTATCATTACTAGAAGGGTAAATTGAGTGAAATGTGTTGACAGACTTGTATACCTTCACTATAGTATCTCACCTGTTATTGTTCATCTCTTGTCAGGCCTGCTTCAGTAAATAGCATTTGCCACAGTACACATAGTGCACATGACCATCTAGGCATTATAGCATATTCCCTGTAAATACAATCTTCTGGTGGCTGATCATTACAAGTCTGCATATAGAAGGACCTGTCCAGAAGTCAGAAAAACAGCTCCCTGTTTTGAGACAAAGTCTCACTAAGTTTTACAAGTTGGCCTTGAGTTCACTCTGTAGCCCATTAGGTCTTGAACATGCAGTCCTCCTGCCTCTGCCTCTCATGGAGCTGGAATTATAGGCTTGTGCCAGCAGGTCCAGATCTCCTAAGTGGTTTTAAGACTCTGAGCCACAGTGTTGTTTTGAAATTCTACAGGGGAATGTCAAGAAAACAGCTGTAATAATGCTCTTTCATGGCTACGATGTTTCCTCATTTTAAGAAGCATAGAACTGTCTTGTTAAAATCAAATGATCTATAACACAGCTTTTCAGTGATGGTGCTGTGAGTGACTGCCACTCTTCCGCTTTGAAATCCATCAGGCAAAGTGGTTGGGCCTCCATCAATGACGCATTATAATAGAAAGTGAGCCTTTGTTAGGCTATTTATTCTGTATCTCTTCAAATTAGATACAAGAGAATGATCTTCAATGAAAATGAGTGTGGGTTGTTTTTTATATTTCCCACGATTAAACATTCTGTGATTAGACATATTTATTTTCATTTTTACTCATGCTTATAACCATGAAGTCGGTTTTAAGAATGGGCCCATTATCACTTGTATTTCTTTTTCTTTTTTCTTTTCTTTTTTTTCCCCCCTTGTCAAAACCTTTTAAATGTCTGTCAAGAAAAATTGGAAAAGTCCTTTTGCAGTGTTAGAGGCTCTAAAATGTTTTTCAGGTGTCAATGAGTGTAGAGCTCCAGGCTACTTGTGGAGTAAAAGAGGAAGGCATAGTTAGTGCTGGAACCATAGCTGTTCTGGACCTATCTTTACTTTTGCCATTCAGAGAAGGCAATGAGCTAGAAAAGGCACTGACTCAAAATTCAAAATAGTCTACAAAACTTAAATTCTGACATGTGACCATTCAAACAAGGCTGTATTTTAGTCAACCAGTCAGCCAGTAGATCAACCAACCAACCAACCAACCAATCAATCAATTTATTTATTTATAAGTATATATGTATAAGCCAGAGGACAACTTGTGTGAGTTAGTTCTCTCTCTCTCTCTCTACTATGTAAGTCTCAGAGATTAAACTCAGATTGTCAGGCTGGACAACAGGAGACTATAGCAGTTAACAGTCTCCCAGGACCCTTCTGTATCTTTTGGTTTGTGAGGAGAGCTGTTTGACCATTTATCTATTAGTTTATTTCAAGGGAATGTGTTCTGAGCAACACTTTCTATACCAAGCTTGTTCTTACATATGGTGAGGTGTATCAGCTAGGATAGGTCAGGTTATGCTGCAGGGTGAACCATCTCTAGGTTGCAGCATGTTTAATCTGAGAGGTTGTATTCTAACTCACACACAGCTCATGGCACATGGGAGAGACCTCGCCGAGTGCATTGTTGAGGGCACAGAGGTGAGGTTTCCCTTCCTAGTAGCGTACACAGCAGCAATTGCTCGCTGAAATAGAGAAAGAAAATTCAAGTGGTGGCGACTGAAAGCTTTCCCAGACTCTGAGTCTTCCTATCTATTAACATTACATGGACCAAAGCAGGTCACATATTCATGCCAAGTTTTAAGGAGATGGGGAATTACAATCCTTGTGCATGCCCACAAGATGGAAATCAGCAAAGATTGTAAAGTGTAGTGCTCATTGACAGTTAATATTTTTTCTTTGAAAAGAAAAAAAACACATTATTAGCACTTCTAAAACATGCCTCTTAATATTGAAAATCAAGTATTATCTGTGGTGTTGCTGGAAGACATACTGGTGTTGTTAATATGATATGCCCTGTGATATGAAAGTATTAGTTGGTTAGTGTTCCTTTGTCTAACTGTAAGTTTTCTAAAGCTAGGATTGGATACATGGAAGGGATGACACAATAGCTTCTAAAATGTCTGATGGCCTCCATCTTTATTTATTTATTGTGCATATGTGTGCATGTGTGTGGACATTAGAAGACAATTTGAAGGGGTCAGTTCTCTCCTGCCACCAGGTACAATCTGGGCTTAAAACTCAGATCACCAGTCTTGGTGGCCAGTGCCTTTACTTGCTAAGCCATCCTGGCCGCTCCAATGATTTTAACATCATGCACATTCATAAAAAGAGCTAGAAAATCTGAATTTAGTATTCTCCAAAGAGAGGAGGGGAAATCCTATTTTTAATCCCTTAGAAAAATCTCTAAAAATTTTCCATAGTTGGACTTCCAGTATAATTTCCAAATTGTATATTAAGAAAAAAACCCAAAATATCAAAATATCATTTTGGAAAGCTTTTTAAAATTTTTTGGCCAGAACCTGGTCAGGGTGGAGTGAAGTTCCTTATGATTGATGTTGTGGGCGATCTACATTGAGTTTCCATTTTACATATGAGTTCAGCTAACCAACTATCGGAAACCCTATCTTTCTGTGAAGAATATATTCTAACTCATTGGTTCTTGATAATCACCAATGACTTATTATTTCAGTGGTAGTTAGATGTATTAAACCTATGAAATGGTTGATGGGTTAAAAAAAAAACTTAAGACTTAGCCCACTTTTTTTCTTTAAATTCAACTCTACATATCTACTCACTCCTTTTAGTATATTTCAAACAATTCTTTTTCGTTTTTGGCAAGTGTGTCTGAGGGTGTTCAGCACATACACCTGTTAGATGCCTTACTTCGGTGTCTGCAGTAGTCCTTCTTGGGTCATTATTCCATTCATTATTCCAAGTCTTGCATATTCACATCAATTATATGGCATCAATGATATATACATTTTTTGATACAGAGGCAAAGTTATTCTCCAAGATATGTGATAGTCATTTGAGGTTATTAGATTTTTTCATATATGTGCATGTGTGTGTGTGTGTGTGTGTGTGTGTGTATGAATTTTAGGTGGTTCCCAGCTAAAATCATACTGTGTGGACTCTGTGGGAGGTCAGCGTGTTCTCTCTTGGCACATCTGGGCTCCAGAGAATTGTTCTTTGTTTCCTTTCTCTCTTGGAATCTGAAAACAAGCAAAGGATCACAAGAAAAACTAGTAGAAAACTGGAAGCTACTTTATTTTTTTTTTCTTTTTCTTTTGTGTGTATGAGTATTTTACCTCTCTGTCTGTCTGTATGTGCACCATGTATATGCCTGGTATCCACAAAAGCCAAAAGAGCGTGTTAGAAACCCTGGAACTGGAGTTATACAGGGCTGTAAGCTGCCACATGGCTGCTGGGGATGGCACTGCTTCCTCTGCAAGAACAGCAAGTGTACTTAACAGCTGGTCATCTCCTCCAGCTTTATAGAAGTCACCAGCCATCGTACGAAAGGTATAGTCCTTAGGTTTGTCTCAAAGCATAGGCTTTGTACCAAACACTTCTTATAGTTCTCCTGTCAGCAGTTCCTAAGCAACTCTAAGGGGCAAAACCAGAAGCCTTAAAATACAAGACAGTCAGCTTAAAATTCCTTAAAACTACAGGTAATCCAAAAGTGGCCACAGTAGTTGTCCTTGGAGCAGGAATAGAAGTGATGGAGACTGGATGATCTCAAGCAGTCAAAAGCAGCCACGCATCTTCTTGTGTCTGTAGCCTGCAAGAGCTGCCTTTGGTCACCTTAGTTTACTAACAGCTTTGACAAAGTCAGGTTTCAGAGTAGATGTCACAGTTAGGGGTCAGGGGGAGGAGAAAGAGGTGATGAAAACCAGAAAAGGCTAAACAGTCAGGATCTCAAAAACTATTTCGCTATGTTTGCTTATTAAACACATCTTTTGCTTTTGTGAGCTAGGGTACGTGTGAGAAGAGGGTTCTGAGGTGGGATGTCTTTCGTTCCTGATGAGCTAGCTACCTTTTGTTTCCTTTCCCAGAACTGTGTGTGTTAGTGTGTGCTAGTGTGTCCACAGTGTCACGGAACAGTCTTTAATAGTTACCTGAATTGGGATGGCTAAGTTGCTATACTGAGCTGGGTCATATGTAAATTTTCACTTTTTTTTTTTTTAGGCTAACTGCATTTACATAATGTGCGATGTTTGTGTTGGTGTCTAAATTAGATCCTGACTCTGGGCTGCCCTCTTTTCCTTCCTCTAGGTTCCCAGGTGGCTACAACACAGCAAACTTTGAGACTTCAGACTCCCAGCGCTCATCTTCCCAATGATCCATCCCAGAAAGGTGATTTCCATGCAATAATTTTCTGTGAGGAGTTTTAACCTCTTTTGGCGCTTTTCTATTATTTCTTTGTCCTTACTGGTGGTTACACCAGCTCCCAGCTTAATATCATTTGCACATTTCATTAATATGTGGCTTACTCCCTCTTCGAGATCCTTAATAAAGATGTTAAATTAGATTGTATCTGACATTGACCCCTGGGGCACAGCAATGCTTTAACGATATCCCGTTTCCCTGTCTATTGAGTTCTCGCAGAATGCACAAGTCGCAGCTTCGACCTGGGATAAATCTTCAATTTGAATTCTCCAGCAGAAGTCAAGTCATGTGGTTTGGGATAACTTGACATTGCCAGAGCACACTTGTACTTGCTATGAAGTCATATTTTAGCAATTAAGTTCAAGTTTGCCAGAATGATATGTCAGATTGCCAATCTGCTGACAATTACAGGAGATTGTCTCTCTGTCCGGCTTAATGCACTTCATCAGACTGAAAAAGGGCTTGTTGTACAAAATGAAACTCAGCCTTTTTTTTTCTAAATTTCAAGCCTAGAATCACCTTTCAGCAGCTTTTAAGCAGCATGCGTCTTCTGTGTTTCAGTGCGGATGTTTTAAAGAAACCGTTGAATCAATACACTGAGGGCGACAAACTCCAAGGAAGCTTACCAGGTGCCCAGTGAGAATCTGGATGCACAACCAATGTTCAACTTTACAAAATTTACAAGTTCTCCTTCCAAATTGGAAACATTTATGACTTCTTAAAAAAAAAAAAAAGCAGAGAGGGTATAATACCATATGATACTATTGGCATGAAATTTAATTCTTTCCTAGTGTTTGGTGAAATCAGAGGAATCTACGTATTTATTTCAGAAACAATTTTCTTCAATTAAGCTAAAGAAGAATGCTTTCAAAAATAGGTGATATTACCAGATCATTCCAAATGATCAATATAACCAAGTTCTCTTGTTATTTACCTCGAGATAGAATTTTATTTTAGTTTTTTAGCTTTGGGGAGTTATTTTTTCTTTGTCTGCTTCTAGGTGAACATATGACAATGTTTCTAGAAGAAAAGGAGTTATTGGAGACTCAACAAAACCAGGATTTGGAAGAGGACAGGCAAATATTATTTGACAGAGCTAGAAGCTCAGCTGCGAGCTCCTTTCCATCCATTGGAGAAGGGTATCCTGCTCGGTGGGGATTTTTTTTTTCAGACACGTGGTGACTGATGCTTGTGTCTAGGGAAGAAATTTTGACCCCACTGTTGAACTGTGTTGGGAGATCTGGATTCCAGAACGTTCACATGGATCTCTCAGTGATCCTGATTTGTCCCTGTGAGCCTTGCTTTCACCCCACCACAAGGAGGAATGGTGAACTTCGTCTTCACTGTGAAATGTGCTCTTCATGCAGGCAACCAAACCAAAGAAAGAGATGATCAGATCTGTGTAATGGAACACTCCAGTGCTGATTGGTTGGGGGGAAAAGACTCCCCCATGCTTGTCTTTTTATTTTGAAACGATCAATGGCCACAAGCGCATTAAGTTATACTCTTGATGTATCTAGTTGCAAGGTAAGAAGCCTGTGTAAAGAGTTGACTTAATATCTGCATAGGTGAAGTGGAGAGATACTGGATGGGCACGCATGCGCATGCCTGCTTCCCAGGGACTTGGCTTTGATCTGGAGTGATCTCCCCCTTGGTGACCCCTTGGCTGGCTACTAAGTCTAAATAGTTGTCTGGCATCCTTTCTCTTGGTCTCTTTGTTCTTTTATTCAACAATTGCGTCTTAAAACCCAAGAAGCCACCAGGGACTCCCACACAGGTGGTGGATCTTTTATCTGTTCCTCTGTGTTGTGAGATACACTGGGCCTAACACACTTCCGGGGTAATCCAGCTTTTGTATACTCAGGGCAGCTAGTTTAAAAATGTGACTGGAGGTATCTTGGCTTCTGCAGCTGGTATCTCTGGATAGTTGATTTAGCTACAGCATTGTTGACTACGCCTGTATGCCTGTATTCAAGATCGAAAACGCCAGCTGTGCTGCAATCCACACACAGGTCAATATACAGTCCTTCGTTTCAGTAATCCCGACTAGCAAGGAGAGGTGTCCCTGCTGTGTCGTCCTCACCCTTTCTGTTTTAGGAAGGTCAAAGGTGAGGTTCAATGTTGCCCTTAGTACCCGGAAGTGGAGCCAAGACCGGAGGAAAGAACACCCCGTGGCGATCTCATACCTATGATGTGGGCGAACAGTGGCCAGAAGCCAAGAAAAGCTGCAGAACCTCTGGTCTGCTCTAGGGTGAAGCGTGGTAGGTTTCCTTGTGGAGCAGGGATTGTTTGCTTCTCAAAACTGAACAGAGTGTTGTAAGCCACATTCCTCTTCAATCTTTCGCTTGTTTATATGTCTTCAACTTTAGACAACCTTCCTGGAATTATCTTCTAGCGAGAAGTAAAAAGTTATTTTATATGAGCAATAGGATGTGTTTGTAATAGATGTTGAAATATGTTTCAGAATGGGTAACATTGCTGCTATTTTATGCCATTCTGGTCTTTGAGTAAAACGCCTACAAAGTTTTGCAAAAACAAAAACAAAACAAAACAAACAACAACAACAACAACAACAAAACCCCAAACAAACAAAAAACCAGTAACAAAAATCCAAATGATGGTGATGATGATGGTGGTGGTGTTAGTGGTGGTGGTGGTAATGATGATGATGATACTGATCAATGAAGTCCTTAAGTAGCCAAGAGGCAGACGTGGAAGCATCTGAAAAGTGCTTGCTTTCTCATGCACTCTAGATTACAACCTCTTAAGCTCACATCTTTACCTTGGATTTAACTAAAGCTAAAGAAAAAGGATTGCAATGGAATTGGACTCTGTATGGCAGGAATGGAAGTCAGGGATCTGTGATGGAAATACAGAAAACATCACCGTACACATACATGGATGTGTGTTTGACCATGCACGTGCACACACACACACACACACACACACACACACACACACACACACACAGAGAGAGAGACACACACACTATTCTCTTGCACAGTATTTTCCTGAGTGTGAATGGATCTCAGGAGTAAGAGTGCAGACACCACTTAAGGTAGCATCAAGACGAGTGTAGATTCACTTGATGGTCACCTAGAAAATGCTTTTAGGAATCGTGTTAATGTGGTATTTTCCCTAATTTGGAATTTTGGTTGTCTTTTTAATGTGAGTGTTTTCCAGTTCTATTACCATGAATCCTAATCAGTCACAAGTGCCTGAAACAAGAAATTTATTAACAAAAAATGAAATTTAGGTGACCCTTTCATTTGCTGTCATTTGGAGTCAAGTGATCACTCTGCATTTTCCAACTCTGCATTTTTACATTTTTAAGACTAAATTAAAATTTATTTGGTGTGAATTGGTTTTAAACTTTAAAGTTTTTCTTTAAAAAAATAAGGCTCTAAGATATCACAACTCTCCAATGCTGTAAGGTTTTTTTACATGTATAAATGAGAACTAGTTTTATGAAACACGAGTTTTCTCACTGGGAGCTTCCATTGCAATGTTATCACATTGGAAAATTAAAACTAACGGTTCCTGTCATAGCTCGGTGAGTATAAACACATAAGGTTATCTGGTTAGTTTCGCCGTGGAAGGCAGAAGCATTTAGAGCCGAGTGTGTGGAGATGACAGGCTCTGAGATCTGACAACCGGAGCCTCGAGCTGCTCTACAGGAAAGCGTTGTATTCTACAGACAGGAATTCTTTCTTGACCAGTGGTCAGTCTGTGCAACAAGTAAATCAGAACCACGTTAGAGGTAAACAGAGGAGATGCGAAAGAGGGGGCTCAGACATTTTCTTTTACCAGTGTATAAAGTTTACCTCCTGCATCATCTATAGTGAGCTTCAGAAAGCACAACGAGGCAAGTATGCTATAGTTCGTCATACTTCTTGTTTCAAAAATGACAGGCAATCTATTGGAAAAGTCTTTATTGTGTAGCAATGAATTAAAAAAAATACAAATAAGTAGAGGAAGTATGATCATCACATTAGAACTGGCATCTGCCCCGGAACTCTTAATAGCCACGTCATGTATGGAAAATTGTCCGGAATTAGGTTCTGCTTCGTTAATATTGCACCAAAACCTCCTGTTAGTGCCTATAAAGAAACATTCATTTAAAAATATTTTGCTGAAATCTGGAAGAAATTTTTTTTTAAACCTTTGCAAAATTTTACGGATAAAGCACTTTGTCGTCTGCGGTTGTTAGAAAGGCACCGTTAGCTTCATGCTAATCCCGTTAAACTACGACACAAGATGCTGAGGGATCTAAATGAAATTCATCCAGCAAAGAACAATAATGTCCTCTGAGCAATTTTCTGAGGATGTTTGCTTATTTCCAGCAAAGGCTCTACAAATACATCCATCTCCTCTCGCTCAACGATTCCCTTTGGAAATCAACCACATTATCTTCTAATACATACCAGAGCATCTGAGACCTCACCCAAGAGCACCAGAGGGGCATCTTCTGAGAATATGGGACCAAATCACATCCTTAATGCTTCAAGTCATTCTGCAAGGAGGTGAGGGAGGGTGAGATGTGCACAAACCACTGATGTAAAGAAATAGTGACTCAGAAGTGCGTGCCTTCTCGGCGTAATCTCAAAAATATGTCTCCATAATGAGCAAAGAAGGCAATTTGTCTTTATTAAGAAGTTTAGGGATCATGTTTATTTAAAGTTATAATCTGCATAGTAATGAACAGATTGTAGGAATGTTCTGTAGGGGAGGGAGCTTTTTTTTTTGTTTAGGATACGAGAAGTGTGTTTACACAAAGATTTAAAATACAGAAACACACTTGGTTCTAAATAATTGCAATTTATGAAGACCCGAATCTTCACACTGAGGAGTGGGGTCAAGGACTCCAGGCTTAAGAGGCAAAGCATTCTCTATAGCAGTCTACACACATTAGGACTCATTCTGCCTGGTAGATTGACAGAAAACAGCCCTGTGAGACTTACAGTAATTGATTTTATATGGTATGAATAGATGCATGGCTGCAAAGCCAGCCCCATCATAGTTACGTCCTCATCGTGGGTCTTCTGTTTAACGGCGTTCCGCTGACAAATAGCCCAGTCTACCCGCCACGGAATTATTAACACATCAAATCATATTTTAAGTAAACTGTGTTCTTGGGGGAGGGGGGAGTCTTTAAGAAGAGTTTCCTTCTGTTATCTTTGAGTTTTATTATGAAAGAGAATTTAAAAAAAAAAGATTATTTAAAAATCTTTGTAACCCACCCAAACTTATTCTGTATAATGAAATCCCAAATTGATTTCTCACAAAAGTTTCTTCATCGGTACTCTTGCCCAAAGTAGCATTTCTGTAAGGACAGTGGCTCTGTCGCCCTGCCCTGGCAGAAAAGGTGAAAACCTTTACTAGCCCTTTTGGAATCCTTTGGGAGCAGAAACACAGGCTCCTCCTGAGTCTCTGTAATTGTTTCAAGGTAGTGATGTACCACCCTCACTTCAGGGCATTGGTCTCCTGCTCGGGAATTCAGGACTGATAAGCTAGTGGGAACTCAGTTCAGTTGACTCATCTGGGCTGACCTTGATACTTGATACTTCATGCCATTTCTCCCTTTCCTTCTGTCTCTCTGTTCTCCTTTTCTACTAGAGACTTTTTTTTTCCTTTCTAAGAGAAGAATGTATGCTGGAGAGGTGACTCAGCAGTTAAGAGTGCTTGCTGCCCTTCCACAGGACACATGTTTGCTTCTCTGCACCCAGGTGGTAGCTCACTGCAACTGTAACTCTAGTTCTAGAGACTTTAACTCCCTCTTTTGGCCTATGCAGGAACTGCATACCCATGATGCACATAGACATGTGTAGGGAAAACACTCATACAAATAAATAATTAAATAAAATATAACTTTGAAATAAAAAAAACAAGGAAAGATGTAAACATGGTATTCGTGTATGGAATTCTAAATAATAGTTTTTTAAAAGCTAAAACTTCAACCCTAGGGGTTATTAAATTAATATTAGGTTAGCAATCTTTCTTGGGGTTATTAAATTAATATTAGGTTAGCAATCTTTTTTGGGCCTTAAATAATTACTTACACGTTTTAGTATTCATGCATTCCCACAAAGGTTTTCTTACTATCCTTTCCTGTTTACAGTGAAAAGATCAGGTGGATTTATCTTTTACTGTTCTTAAGAAACCAGTGGTTTCAATCAACTTTTTTGTTTCCTCTTCCTTTTATGCTTTCTCTCAAAGGCCTCTAAATAACGTGGAGCCAAAGAGCTGGTGATGTGAACCTCCAGCATCTCAAGAACCACAAATACAATTTACTACCAAGGGTTTTAGAAAGAGGAAGAATCTTGCGAGTGGTGGCTCGTGTCTTTGATTACAGTGCTCAGGAGGCAGAGTCAGTAAGATCTCCAGTGAGTTCAAGGCTACCCTGGTCTCCATAGTGAGATCCTGCCTAGAAAGATGCTGTACAATTAATAAGTAAGCAAGTCAGTAAGTAAATGAGAGACAAATAGTAGGTCAACCTTTCTCTACTGAGGTTTGCTGGATGTAGAAGGAACTTTCGGAAACATTCAAGTGACTGTTTAGCAGGTTGCACTGTCACACTGACTGAAGGAAGCTCCTTGGGTATATATGACAAAAACTTTCTCCTAAAGTCAACAGGCCCAAGGAAATTAGCCCTTCATCTCCATCTTTCATGACAGGGCTGGGTGGACAAGGCTGTGGCTTCTCCACAATTTCAAAACAGACAAGTGAGTACTTTGGAACAATGGATGCAGACCAGGGAGGCGTACTGTACTGTGGCACAGTCCAGGAGTAGAAGGATCTATTTCTGAGTGTTTCCTGTTTAATCCCAGACACTAAACTTCTCTTTAGTGTTTCTGTCTTCTTTTCCTTCTCCTTCCTTGTCCTCCCCCTCCTCTTTCCCTTCTGCTTCCCCCTTCTGTTTTTCTTATTATTATTCCCCGTTCTTTCTTCTCTCCTTTTTCTTTCTTCTCTTTCTCATCTTCCACACCCCCTTTCATCTTTACTTTCAGAACTAGATCTGCGAATGATTTGAAGACCAGACAAGAGATGTACTGCATGCTTGCATGGCAGTAAGGATGTCATCTGCTGACGCTCTGGTCCATGGTGTCCTGCTACCTTATTGACTTCCTCACTCTGTGAGGTGTGGTGTCAATGTAGGACTCCTCTGTTTCCTACCTCATCTCCTTCACATTTTTTTTAAAACCACATCCAATGAGATTGGGGGAAATTACAAAAGATTTGTGCTTGTCCAAATTCAGGCAAGAAAATTAACAAGCCAGTATGACATCTCTATTACCAGTGGAAGCCAAATGTTTGAGCTCTGATACTCAGGCAAGGCCATAAATATCTTTTAAACGATTGTGGGAAGAAACTGTGGCTAGACAATGCATCTAAAACAAAAATAATTAAAATTCTTTCTTTGTGATACAATTCATGTAAAACCCGAGTTTATTTTGTTCCTAGAGAAAGCATGGGGAACTGAAAGCGTTGGTCAGACAGTGATGCGTGAGAGCACTGGACAAGCAACTTTCTTTAAAAGAGTTTCATGGACAGTATTCATCTCCATCAGAGAAAGCGCCCTTCTGTGTTTATGCTTCTGCTTCTCAGGCCCAGATGGGTATGAGGAAGTGGGACTCAGCTCTGGACCTGCTGTGCAAGGGAGATTCCTTTAAAAAACAACTGGATTTTTGCATTTGGCTCATAGGAAACCTAATTACACTCTACTCTCTGGTAAATTCTCTTCAGTCTTCCAAACATGGGGTGGGGTGGGGGGAACAGTGGCAGAAACTGAAAGACCAAGAAAGAGAAAAGAGTGTCCCTAAGACCTAATGAGTCCAAACTAAACACCTCTCCACAGAAATGTCAAACATTTCTCTTAGCACAAAACAAGGCTTAAAGAATTCACTGCTTTTGTCTCTGGCCTAATTCCTTAAGCAGAGAGGGGATTTTCCTCTGGGAGTGTTATTTCACAAAGAAAGAAACAGCAAATAAACAAAAGACTCTCAAAGAGAGAGAGAGTATAAATAAAATTCATGACTCCTTAAAGAGTTTACCCTGAAAGAATGTGGAGGGTTATTGCCACTAAAGCGGAGCCTCTAGGATAGTTAGTGTGTGCGGGGATGTATAGATATCAAAAGAGCCAGCCTTTATTTCATGTGCCTCAGAAGAACTGTGCACCTGCAAACTTTCAATGTGCAAAAGAATCACCAAAATTCATTGTCCTGACTTTTTTTGTTAATTGAAGTTTTCTTGGATCTGGATTTTAAGACATGCGTTCAGCATATAACGTTTTTATTATTATTAAAAGCTGCGGGTGATGTGTGTTATCATTTGGTTAAAACGAATGACCCTGAAAGAGGTCTTAGAAAAAGTTTCTCTCTCTCTCTCTCTCTCTCTCTCTCTCTCTCTCTCTCTCTCTCTTTCTCTCTCTCTCTCCTGTGTGTGTGTGTAATGGGGGGGGGGGTGTAATTTTCTGCATTAAACAGGCATTTAAAAAAATGATTGTTTTCTCTGGCCAAAAAAAAAGGGGGGGGGGTTGTTGAACAAAAGAAAAGTTATAATCTACCAGGAAAAGAAGTTTGAGTTAAAAGAAAAGGCGGCGCCTGTACAAGGCAAGAACTATCTAGTTCCCTGGTAAAAGTTATCCAATACAACATTGTAGTTCATAGAAATCAGGTTGGAGGAAGGGTCCCGTGTATCTGGAACAAAGGCATACATGCAGCAGGCAGGCAGAAATAAATTGTTATTAAGATAAAGGTGGAGGAAGCCACCTGATTATAAATTATAGACCAACTATTCACATTTTCAAGCGAGTGTGTGTTTATTAGACATTGGGCTCTACTTTGAGTGTGACTTAAAACAGCACTGATAATGTTAAAAGCCCCAGAACAGGGGGGATCTAGACAAGTGGAGTTTAAAGGCGAAGTTGGGGTAAAAAAACGTGGTCTTCCAGCAGGCTTAAACTCTGTGTCTGGGAGATGGGTGAGGATTTCAGCACTTGCAGAGTTTAGATTGAGACTTATCCTGACGGCCCCGTCTCAGTGAAATATCTGAAACATTTGGCCCCACGAGATTAAAAGAACAGCGCTTATATTTAGCATCTGCTGCGCCCAACTCCAACTTTGCTACTAATAAAATTCAGCTCTATGGAAAAGAATTTGAATTCCAGCTGGGCAGTTTTCAAAATAAGATGAAAAGTTAAGCAGGCAATTGGTGTGTATTTAAGGCTCAAAACACCTTTCCCCCTAAGAAGACTTGAAGGAGTTAATCCCTTCTCAAGATAATCCACTAAAGAGCATCCTTCATTATGATGTTAAAAGCAAGGATCAGTGCCGGGGAGTGGGACAATGGGGCAGGGGCTTTTCAGTCCCCACCGCATTCTTCCCAGGTTAGAAACAGAAACTGCTATGACTCTAGCTAAAGAAGAGAGGACTTTGCTCAGAGCCACATACTCAGATGGAAGGGAGGGAGGGAGAAAATCTTCCATATTAACAAAATTCCTCATTAGTTAATTTTTCAGGGCGACTAATCTTTTTGATTAAAGAAAAAAGGAAAGAGGATGAATGCTATCACTCAGTAGTTACAGGATGATGTGGAATCACTTTTGATTTCATAGGAAGGGGAACTTTTGATTAAAGAATATTGAATTATTCTGCATTCATCATAAAATCAAAGAACATGAAACCCGCCAGGAACCTTTAGCAACGCTGTGTACGAAGGTGGACACGTTATGTTTATCATCAGGGTTTCTTTCTCAGACTTTTAACCATTTCCCATGAGCCACCAGGCTACGGTTTTGTTTTTAATCAAGTTAATCTAAAATATCTGATTTTAAAATAGTATTTCTTTTAAAACCTTTTCTAGAATAATTTATTGATGAGACAAGTCACCATTTGAAAGACTTTACTCTTACAAAATGTTTATAAGGAATACATATGTGCATATATAGGTGTGCCTTGAATATAAATCCATATCTTATGTAAGTTGGGTGACAAATGTTGAGACTATTTTGTATTTGTTGTTGTTGTTTTCTTTGTTTTTGTTTTTTTGTTTTTTTGTTTTTTTGTTTTTGACACAGGGTTTCACTATGAATGTAGCGTCCTGACTTGGGACTCACTAAGTACACCAGGTTGTCCTCTTAATTTACACAGCTCTGTTGGTTTCTTCCTTTTTAGTGTTCCCATCAAAAGCTATGGCATCACACCCAGCCAGAAGTATATTTTAAAATAAAAAAGTATAAATACATTTTCCTCTGAAAAGTCATGTTTATTTTTAAGAGACATCAGCCTGGGCCCTTAAGAAAGCTCAGCAGATAAAGCAGGTTTCTATGCAGGCCTGACAACCTGAGTTTGATTCCAAGAACCCACTTAAAGGAAGGAGAGAAATGATTTCATAAGATTGTCCTTGGGCCTCTACCTGTCTGTCATGATCAGCATCTCCACCCCCCTGCAATCCCCCACAGAAACATACTTTTTTTTTAAGGCAACTTTATCTTCATTGGCATTGCATCAAGGGAGAGACAATTGCTTTGAGGAATATCTTTTGCGAGAACCCGGCTCAGTCTCCGCAGCTCAGGGTTTGTCTTTCATTCTCTCCATCCCTTTCCTGTGAATTCAAAGTTCTGCGCTATGACTTCAGCCAGTTGTACTGTGGGTAGTCTTGGGTGACTGCAGAGTTGCCTTGGTCACGTGTTAGGGTAATGGCCAACTGTCAGAACTAGACAGACTGTTTAGAAGAAAAAGAGGCGTAGATTCATATGATTTGAAGTGGAGGGGTTGAAAGAGCCATCTGGACAATGGTATGACACATAACTTGAAAGAGTCAAAGAGCCAGTAACATACACACAAGTTCCTGGAATCTGGTCAAAGTCCTGGGATTATATGGAGAGGCCTTGAAGCCAGCAGTTTAAGCGGGGGTTTACTAACATCTCATTTCCAGGAGACATCCATGGAAGAGGAGAGAACTTTGAAGTCAGATATTTGGTCCTTACCCAGAATGTGGCTCGGTTTCTGTTTATGACTTACATGACTCACTGAGGCACAGTCAATCAAACCAAAAGTTTGCCAATACGGTTAATCTCCCAAGCCAGCTTGCTCTGGGCTTTCCTTGGGCTTCATTTTCCAAGGAGAGGATTTCACCCCACCAACTTGGGTTTGGGGGAATCCGAACTCTGCTCCTCCTTCTTACACACCTCTGAGCCATCTCTCCATCCCTGCTTAATTATTTTAAAGGGAAATGAGAGAGTAATGCTTTTAAGATTGTTATAAAAGATTTTTGTCTCTGTCAGAGGGCAGTTCATTGTGTGGGCAATTCATGTGTGAATTTTGCTTAAGAAAAATAATAAGTGATTACTTCAGAGAGACCTCCCGTCTTTATTTCATCTGTTGTACTTTTATGCTGTTGGCGAGAGTGAAGCACTGTGAACTAATACAAGTACTTGTTCTTGAAGTGTGGGTCTTGTAGCCTGTGACTGGACTGGAGAGGAGCCCAGCTGGAGAACACCTGCCTAGCATTTGGGAGGCCCTCATTCACTCCCCAGCGCTGCTTTAGGAAAGGAAGATGTCTGGTCGTTTACTCTTTCCCTAGTTCCTCTGGGCTTAGGAGGAATCCAGACTCTTTATTTCCACTCTGGGAAAATTTAAGGAACTTCAAAGAGAGGCCTTCTGGTAACTCGGGGGATAAAACTTGCCTCTGCTTTGGATTCCATTCATTCATTATTATGTTTACTGAGCCGCATTTATCATGAACACAAAGCAGGGTTTATATACAATTTGCTTTCTGTTTATTGTTGCCTCACTTAATCCTCCTGAAATTTGTGTAAAATATTATTACTAGCTTTTATCCTAATAGATGAAGAGAGATTTAAAAAATATGCCCAGGGATATAGAGCTGGTGGGGAGGCTGGCAAAGCCAGAAGTTGAACCTCCAGGTTGCTTCTCTGGGGGTCCAGCAGGATGAGATGTTTCTGCCCTAGATTATTCCAGAACCAGATGAGTCTGGGGAAGATGCTCCAGATGGGGCCATCTAGGCTCTTCTGGTCACTTTATGAATAGAGCCTCCTGGCTTCTAATCATTGTTCTGCCCCTCTGGAATTTTAGTTAGAGCTGAGAGCTACTTTTCCTAGTTGACTCACCATCTAAGGCTGAAAAAGACTCAGATCTCTACATAATACGTGTGTGTGTGCATGTGTGTGTGTGTATGTCATAGAATGAAGTGTCCTGTATGTATGTGGCCTTGGCTTCTGCCTTCAGGAAAGTGTGTATCTGAAGAGTGCCCATGTTTTCTGACTCACAGTTCAAAGGCTAAAGATGAATATTTTTTACTGTTATAGATTACCTGAATTGGATGAGTGTCTAATAACTACTAATTGAGTTCAATCCTTTTGATAAAATTAAAAAAAAAAAAAAACTGTGGGTCACAAGATTTTCTTGGGTTGCAAAGCAATTTTCAGTTGGAAGCTTAATCAATAATGATTTGCAGATTCATTATTGGCCCTTCCCGGTCCATATTCCTGCTGCTCCATTATTTTAAACCTTTCCTTGGCACAGAAATACTTTTCTCTTAATCCAAATGGAGCAAAGGTGGCTTCCCTGTATTACCAAGTTCCATTTTACTTGACTGGTTTCTGGGTAAGACCTGGAATTCATCATTCATTTATCTTACATTGCCCTTATCACCATAATAATCTTGAGTTGGACCAGTAATCTAATCTACTGATTATTCTAATTCAAGGACAGTTTGCAGTAGCAAGGCCACTAAGGATGGATCCACAACAATGAGAACTGAAATCTTGGACAAAAAAGGGAAAAGCGTGATGCAGATCATGAAAATCAGTTATTGATATCAATAGGTGCCAGGACATCTGCCTCTTGCTTTGTTTTGGTCAGTAGTCCTCTTCCTAACAGGCATATTGTGTACATACATTTTAAATATGCCCCCTGAAATAGATGTTAGTGTTATTTTCCACAAAGCACTATTTATTACCAGTAATTGCACATTTAACTGCCATAAGTACTATCATTCCCATCAATATTGCTATTCAAACTTAGAACTGAAGAACAGCACTCTCTATATTATAAAGCTATTTTTTATTTTATTATATATATATATATATCATATGATTGGCCTGAGATTATATACATAGGTCTGTCTACCAAATGGAATGTTTTTAATACAACTTGATGCTAAATAATAAAAGTGGCAAGGATGGCTTAATAATTTTTAACATCAAGAAACGCTGAATGAATACTTTTTGACATTTTTTAAATACATGAATCAGACTTTTTTTTAAATAAAAAACAATGTTGATAACCTTTATGGAAGCCCACTAGTTTCTACACTAGTTTGAAATATAATTAATATGAACAAGAAGGAGCTTATAAAAGGGGGCACCCTGCAAAGGTGGACAGTGCTTCTCCCAGAAGACCTGGATTTTTAAATGAAAATCTCAGGGCCAGGCATAGAATATTTTCCTATGAGTTATTGGTCATGTGGGTCCCAGAGCCCTTCACTCCCAAAGAGTGCAGGATATTGCCATTGTTCTTGGTTAACCACCAGAAGAAGAACATAAAACCTTAACACTGTAGACACAATGCACATTGGTTGCAAGACATAGAGAAGTCAAGCTGAAATTTCTTTGCTAGGTTTAAAAATATTATCCAGGTCACTGGAGGAGAAAAGTCACCAATGTTATTCAGTACCCAGCACAGAAGCCTGCATGTTACAGTGTCAACATGCCAGGGAAGACAGGCCACTGGAGGAATAGTGGCAGAAAACTTAGGAGGGTAACCAACCATTTTTAGACTGGTTTTGAGGCCCACTTTGCAGGAAGGCATTTATGACTGGTACTGTAGACCTGGTCATAGACCCATGGCTTAGAGAAGGTGGGGCTGTATTACTGCCTTCTTGCTAATTATATATTTTGTCAACCTGCCTTCCAAATATTTATTTATACACATAGCTTAGCTCAGTCTGCAATCTTGTTTAGAGAAGCTTCACTCTGCGATGTTTATCAGTTACTATAGAGACTCATTACTGGTCAAATAGTGACCTGTAACAGCGAGAATAGAGGAGTCCTGAAGGCTCAGCTCTAACTGGAACATCCACACCTCCCTCAAGGTCTGGGAAACACAAGGAGGTATAGAAAAATTGTAAGACTTGGAGGACATAGAAGAACACACTGAAATGCTGCTTTCTGGGCAAGACATGGTCCTTGCACATATGAACTTACAGCAACTGTGGTTACCTGCACAAGATCTAGCCAACAAGACAGAATTCATCCTAAGGAAGTAATCTAATTAAGATAAGAGAATTTTCTTTTCAACAACTATTGTTTATCCCTCTAACAGTGGGAAGAATAATTGCATAGTAGTATTGGTATTCCGATTTCGTGAGAACACATAGAAGACAATCAAGAGAATAAGGTATCAGTATGTAATACTGAATATATTTTATATATTATTGAATCTGAGAAAGATGGTCAAAATAATTAGCTAATAAAATTATACCTATTTTATATTTGTAGTATGTATGTAGATGATTACTTTTAAATATGGAATGTCTTATATAGGGATGCTCATTAAGATGATATTTGCTTCTTTTGATGAAAAAAAAAATCAGACAAGAGAAAAAAAAATAGATCTGGTTTATTTATCTTCTGCAATGACCACATCTCTGGATGAAGTTTTCAAGGCTTTTGTTTTCGTTTGTTTATTTTAAAATAGGGGCTCACTATTTGGCAGGCCTGGAATTCACCATGTGAAACAGACTAGCATTGAACGAGTTCTCCAGACTTTTGAAACACTTCCATTGCTTTCAAGATAGGGGCAAAGAATGCTGTTTCTAAGAAGACATAAGGTGTAGAGCAATATTGCGTGACTGGGTTCTGTGGGATGCCATTGATACTCTTCTGCATTGCTTCTTTCTTGACATCTTCCATGCTACAGAGCAGGGCAGAAGACCAGAGTACCACCCCTCACCCAGGCCGTAGTTACAGGGTCTCATACGACCTTAGAGTCTATTTTCATTTGCAGAAGGCTTAAGTTTCTCCAGCTTAAGTGGCCCGGTGGCATCATCCAATCTTATACAGGCAATCAGCATGGCCTTCTGTGCTTTACCCTTCTTTTCATGTGGACAAAAACTAAATGTGTTCTTCTAGAACTCAGCTAGAGTTGAACCTGTAACTAACTCAGGAATTTCCCGGAAATAACATCTTAAGTATGCTTCTAGGGCAAGTCTAAAGGCATATTTTCCTTTGAAGTGAATTAAGCATGCATAAATGACTACCATGGCAGCATACACTCTCAGGCAAACCACATTTGAGCATCCTCTAAAAGCTAGCAGTCAGCAAGGTGTCGCTTTGGGCTTGATAATCCATTGTTCAAAAGTGTCCACGAAATACGCATATTCTCTTGAGCAGCTTCCCATGCCAACTCCAATTTTATCCTTAAGATGCTTTGTTTGTTTGTTTGCCAGCACGGCAACTATAAGTGAAGACTCACATGAAACAGGCAAAGTCAGAAGTGAAACCATAAAACATCTGCCCACACAAGTCTCACTTCGTGTCTACTCTCTGAGACACAGGCCGAGCCATTTATTCTATAGCGTAGCCAAACTGGACCATGCTGTGCTCCCACCCCCAGAACAAATATCTCTTGTCTCAGCCACTTGATGTGTTACTTAGGCCTGTGAGACAGGGTCTACATATGGAAGCTCAGAGTCTTTAGCAGAAAGAGGCTCTTGGGAAAATCACTTTTATCAGGTCACCCGACACATTCTTCCCCATGTACTATTTAACCTTGGACAAACTTCCAGAAGACCATTCCTGTAGAATGAAGGCTTTCCTTGGCCACTTCAGAGGTTAGTGACAAGAATTTTCTAGAAGACATCTACAGAAAAGCCCTGAGTAATTTTATTGCTGCTCAACTGGGAAGCTTACATGTGCATTTTTTTCTTAATTACTCCACGTCCTAAAAACAATTAATACACTTATTTTGAAGAGTTCAAATTATTATTTAACATATATTTAAAACAACAAAAATAAGATTACTGGTTATATAGCCTATTTTGTAAATTTTAGGGATAACACAGAAGATTTTCTATTAATTATTAATACCAGTCATTGCTCATAGTATCTTTTAGTCTGGAAGGGAAAGCAAAAAAGAAAGCCTGATGTTTATCATAAGCAATTGTGTCCACCTGGGTTGTGTAGAGAAGTTGCATCCGGGCCTTAGCCTGTTATCTTATCCCATGTGTATACATCATAGAACCACATTTTGGATATCAAAGAAGGGTGCAGTAACTCCTTGTCTTCAGAATGTCATCACAAAACTCAGTGACTCTTTTCTTTACAAACATTGCCTGGGATGAACGTCTTCTTCCCTGTTGCAAAATCTCCAATGCTTCTTAATCAACAACTTTCGAGGCATCTCATTTCATACCAATTATCTCTCAGCCTTCGCATTCTCGCTTTGGTACCCAGAAGCCGTAGCACTTCAACTTTCAGTCCTCAAGTCTGATAAAACTAATAAACCCTTACTGCCAGAGGTGGCACATTAAGCGGGTAAATGGTTTTCATCTTAATTGGATATGAGCACTGTTATCACTAATAACCCCAGGATACTTCTAATTGGACTCTCTCCTTCCCCCCCCCCACTCCTTCCTTCCCTCCCTCCTTCCCTTCTCTCTTAGTTTTGCAACACTAATCTCATTGACCAGCCTTAACTCTTCCATCCCCCCCCCCCCCAGTTCAAACCTTCAAATGCAGTATGGAATTATTGTGAATTTTGGCAGGCTTTCAGGGTTAGGTCCTGGTGCTCAGATAGAAGGTAAACGATTGTGTAAAAGTCCATTCTCCTGTCTAAAAATTTCAGATAAAACGAAACTATAAGGCTTTGATATTGACATTGCCATAAAGTTTCAAGTGTACCTAAGTGAGCTGCCTATTTCATCCAAGACTACTAAATTCTCAATTTTATTCATGCAAAAAAGAGGAGGTTTTTCTTTGTAGAAGTATTTATGGAGATTTTAGTGCAAGTTTCTTCTCAGAGCAGTATTCAAAAATTGCCACATGCATTTACACTAGATCTATGCTCATCTGATATTGTAAATGTGGCTGATCGTAAAGGAACCATAGGCACCTTCTTATTGCCCTTTAGTTAAGGAGCTAGAAGGCAATGTCCATAAGAAGCTGTGATTTGGTTGGTGGCAATGTTTAAATTGTTTGTTTGTTTGTTTTTCCCCCACAGATATCAACATGGAAAACAACTCTGCTGCTTCTTGACACTAGCCTTTTCCATTCCAGAGGAGCATACTTATAATGCCAAGAATAATAAAATAGGTTAAAAACTTCCTAGAGATAAACAAAACAAGAAAAGAGAGGAAGCAAAATCATCCCGATTCTTTACATGTGTTTCCTTAATCAAACTAAAACTGAAAGCCACCAATGTTTTAATTGTTAACAATTTTTAAAAATGTCACTGGAGACATTTGTTGGCAGACAAAAATTCATATTTTAGTAGCTATACTATTTTCTGGCGTCATATATATTTTATTAGCTTGATATAGATAATTATAATTATTACTATGTAATTAAACACTTTCATACAGATAACATTAAATAATCATGGGGGTGAAGAAAACCACCATTTCTACAATTATAAAATGGACGTTGTAAAGCCCATTGCTTAATTTATATTTACACTAACTGATCAACACCTGGAGTGCAGATGCAGGCGGATCAAAGGACTTTCATCGATGGCTTTCGTGATAGCTGTGGTGATATCATGCAGTTCTTTCCTGATCACTTCAAAATGTGTGTGTTGTCCTGACTAGAAGATAGCCAAATTTTCACTCATTTGACTTTTGTGCATGATCATGTATAACATATGTTATCTCTCTCCATCCACCCACCACCCATAATACACACAGTAACACACATCCAGGTACACGCACTTATAGGTTTTATATATATATGGAAGAAAACGCATACATTATTGACAACTTACACACACACACACACACACACACACGACAGTCAAGATGATCATGGTAGTGATGAACCCTTCATAGCTGGAACGAATTTTGAGTTCATTTGAGTCTTGCTCAGAGTTCCCCACAGTTGAAAGGCTTGTGTTACACGATTTCATCTGGAGGCTTTCCAAGGAGGGTAGCATTCCAAGGACCACGGCTTTGCTTTTTTGTTTTGAGACAAAGTGACAGAGGTTCTGGCTCTCCCTTTCTACCTTGACAGACTGGTTTTCCAGACAGTAGGAACTCAATAAGCAGCAGCAGTTTGTTGGCAAAGCATGAGTGAACACAAGCCCCACCTTAAATGAGTTCATGACGAGGTTTAGGAACTCAATCAATCCCCACAAATAAGAAAGTAACCTAGATACTGGGTGGAATATGGGGTTATATGTTACTAATGTCAGTCATACCTAGAATTTAGACTCCAAATCCTGTCAGTAAGAAAATAAAAATGAAAAACAACCAAACCAAAACAAGCCCTATAGCTGCCTATAGCCCCATGATGGAAATATAGTCATATGTGTTTGATACACTCTACTCAAATACTATATATGCATAATCCATAGTCAAGATAGTCAGTCATAAAGAGGGTACAACAGCAATAATGATAGCAGTTCTATTTGAATTTTTCTGGAGAGTCCATTTACCTACTCTTAAGATCACCACTACAGACACTGCTTGTGTTGAGTTATGAGATGGGTGAGCCAAGGTCTCCCATGATGTCAGAAGGATAAAGGACACAGAAAGCACTCATAACATTGAGGAGTGACACTTGAACATTATTGCAAGTTTCTTCAGTTCTTTGCATGTTTTCTTCCAGCTCTTTGCCTGTATCTTCACATACCTTTCTGGTTGTAGTTTCATTTGGTTGCTTTGACAAGCACCAAGACCAAAAGCAACTTGGATAAAAGGCTTATTTCATCTTACAAGTCCAAGTATAATCCACCATTTAGGGTGTATCAAGGCAGGAACCTAAAGCAGGACCTTGAAGTAGAAACCACAGGGCAATACGTCTTGCTAGCCCCTTTTCTGACTCACTCTCTTATGCTTAGTTAGCCTTGTCTTATTGAGCGCTGCCTAGGGATGGTGCTGCCCTTAGTGGGCAGAGTCCTTCTTCATCAATTAAAACTATTAAGAAATCTCTCACAGACTTGTTTACAGACTAACCTAACAGAGACAATTACTCAAATGAGACTTATTATCAGTGATAACTGTCAGGCTGTCTAAAAGGAATATAGCAAGAATTTCAGATTGCCCACACCATCATGGACATGTCTGGTTGATAATATATTCTTGAGCAGCCATTTAGGGCTATCAAATGATTAGAGATAACAGTGTCAGTCAGTTAGAGATAAAAGAAATGCAAATGTTGACTGTACCGATGTAAAGAAAACTCAAGTAGAAGAAACTGCTGAGATAAAAGATGAGAGACCAGAGATGTAGAGATGAGAAAAGTAGGGAAAGAAAAGCTTCCATGTCTTTGGTGTACCACTTAGGTATGTAGGTGATAGGGGATGTACCAGTAAGATTTACCTACCAATTTGACACATCTTAGAACCACCTGGAGGGAAGAAGAAGAACAACAACAACAACGTTCTTGTATCTCTTTTAAACAGTAACTTTTGTTGTGCTGCCTCGGAATTAGAGTTTAGTTTTCTCAGATGCATTTTTCACTGAAACAGAAACTTCTTTGTGAACAGTGAGTTCTTCAGAGTGTCAGCGAAGACGAACAGCCCAGGAGGGTGTCCCCCTCTTTCCTATCTCGTTTAAGGCCAGAAGAATGCGGATGCCTCAGAGCCTGGTGGCTTACTTCCTTGATACAGCTGTCCTTCCCCTGGGCTCCACCAAATTGAGCTGACCTTCAACTGAGGACTGGTGGATTTCGTCACCCGGAACACGTATGTATGAGGTCCTGGCTGGTCCATGTGCCCCAGGACAAGGACAGAAGCAACAACATCGAAAGCCCCGGGTGATAGGAAGGCCCTGGTGGTGAGTATGTGGGCCAGCAGGCTTCCTACCTGGGCTACAAGGGAAATGGGGAAGAGAGTCAAAGTTGAATCCAGTTTGCATTTACATCACAGGATCCTAAGAACTCTTTCCTGCTTCTTTGTCACCATGTCTGTCAACTGCCACTCCTTTCCTGCAGCTAGGTCTAACACTTCCTTCCCTCTCCAGCTGTCTAGTAGGTTCTTTAAGGAAATTTGCAACTGATTGAAAAAAAAATATATATATATATAAAATCAAGAAAATCCACTTCTTTATTTGCTCCATCACAGTGTCTTAGGAATAAAGGCTGAGCATCCACAGGAAAATACTTTTAGTTTTATATTTTTACTGCTTAAGGCTTTTATACTGACTATTGTATATATTTATGTATACCCAGACAATATCAGTGTCTGAGTATTGGTCCACACTTAATTTGTAAGTTACTGCGTGATGTAGGGGATTTTGAAAAGCAGCAGCTGTGGACGAATTTTTAATAGTTATGTATCCAGATGTATCTTTTTGTCTCCTTGTTGCTTACACTCAAAAATTATGTTGCCAACATGTAGGTGACATTCCATTGCGTTCGTGGTTTTACTGTGTGTCCTTCATAGCAATGAGAGCACCATTCTTTATTAGAGTGTGTGTGTGTGTGTGTGTGTGTGTGTGTGTGTGTGTGTGTGTGTGTGTGCGCGCGCTCATGTGCAAGCCTATATAGTTGTGAAGAGACCAGAGAATGGCACCATGTGCTCTGATTGATCACTTTCTGCACTGTTCTTTTGAGACAGGTCTCTCACTGAACTAGAAACTAGACTGGGGTCCAGCAAGCCCCAAAGATCCTCCTGCTTCTACACTGCTTCTACACTGCTGGGTTTGCATGCACACAGGATCACACCCCCCTCCCGCATTTTTCTTTTTAACATGGGTGCTAGGTATTCTAATCATATCTTAATACATGTGTAGTAAATATTCTTATCCACTGAGCCATCTTCCCTGCCCCCATAATATTATTTTTAGCTGGAAGCAGCTTGCTAAGTTGGATTTGGTTTCCACATTGTTTAGTCTGGTCATTGGAGGTATTGGGCCTTTCTATTCCATTGCAATTTCTAGCATGTCTCTGCTACACCAAGTCCTGACTGACTCTATTTCTTAGCAAGTCCATTCTACCTAGGCTGGCTGAGCTATTGAAAGATTTGGCAGTGGCCAAGGTCCCTGCCTTCATCTCTCACAGGGGCACACATTTCCGTTCCTAGGGCCCAGTTCCATTTCTGAAGTTCAAAAACCATTATGTCACATAAACCCAGACCACTTGTAGAATGCAAGGCTACAGGATCTCAAGGGTTTCTTTTTCTTTTTCTTTTCTAAGACAGGGCCTCTGTATGTAGCTATGATTGTATTGAAGCTTGCTCTGTCAACCAGGCTGGACTTAACTCACAGAGGCCCACCTGCCTCTGCCTTCTGAAGGCTGGGATTAAAGGTATGCACCACCGCTACTTGACTGACTTCAAAAGACTCATAGGCAGATGCTGGTCACTAAAACCCAATGAATATTACTAGCAACTGTAAGTAACAACTGTCAGGAACACAAACATTTCCATTTACATGTTTTTTGCATTCACATTTACATTTATTTGGGGATGAGGCGTCTCATGTTACAGAACACACATGGAGGTCAGAGGACAACCTGTTAAACTGGATTCCTTCTTTCCATTGTGTGGGTCCAGGGTATTGAACTCAGGCTCTGTGGTAAGCAGTCCTCCATCCTCAGAGCCAGCTTGTGACCTGCCAGGGATATTTTGAAATCACTTTTGTTTAATCCTCACACAGGCAATTAATATAACTGCCTCAGTTAGGCAAAATTTTCATACATTGAAGAGTGGCCATGGCCTGGTCTACAGTTGGATGTGGAAATGTTGTCTTCAATTGATAGAGTGTTTGTAAATTTTAAATATGAAAATCACACCTTAAAATTGTGAGATATAAGTACAAATGTATTTGTATTATACACACTAATTTATATACACACATTCCTATGATACTAAGATATTCCTGAGTTGGTTGTAACCCTTGGGCTCTGGGAACACTCTCTGAGTTCTATTTTCTACTCAGAATCTGGAGAAGAGCCCAGAGTTTGGCTACCAAATAGGTCGCCAGGCTCTGCATGTCATTGCCCTATAAAGTCCTAGATTAAGAGAGACTAATGGCCCAGTATCAGCTCAACAATGATTCTCCAGGCTCCGGCTGTGCACCCCAAGAGTTCACTAAAACTCCACTCACACTAAAGCTCACTGGAGACACATACTAAGCACACACTCAAGCACTGAGATCCACCCATAGCCACTAAACAGATCCAACAGTGATCTCGGAAACAGAGGTCACAGGATTTTCCTCTTTGTCCTCTACTTCTCTGGAGGACCCATCCCAATCAATTGTTATGCAGACTTGAGAAACTTCCCCATCTATATCTTTAGTGCACAGGAATGGGAATGAGCTTTGGGAGGACATTCTAGCTTTGGCAAGGATCAGTGTCTTCTGGACCCTTTCACAGACGTTCACCTAGAACTTTGAATGGGATGAGAGAGGTGACGGATACACACCTACAAGGCATGGCTGATCAAGCCTTTGTAGCAGTTTCTCTTACACTGATGCTCCGAATATTTCCTTTTTGAGGGTTCTAGGTTTCTGAAGAGATGGCTCAGCAGTCAAGAGCATGTGTTGCTCTTGTAGAGGACTCCAGTTTGGTTTTCAGCACTCACACCATGCAGCTAACCACAACTAGTAATTCCAGCTCCAGGGAAGCCCTCTCCCAACCTCATGTACACATAAGCCCACCCTACAGCTAAGACATGCATATATACACATGCTAACAATTAAAAATAAGTCATAAAAATGGGTAATTTTATTCAATAAGGAAAGTACTTGGAAATTTTAAATGCAAACACTCAAGTTTGATGTATCCATTATTTTTTCTCAAGTCCCAGAAGTGAGTGTGTGTGTGTGTGTGTGTGTGTGTGTGTGTGTGTGTGTGTGTGATGTTTCCTATTTTTGAACAAATTCTAGAAAGATGATAAACAGAGAAGCGTTGAAGCAGGCTTTAATTTTCAGGCTTAAAACTATA
Source organism: Mus musculus (assembly GCF_000001635.26). Classification (NCBI taxonomy): domain Eukaryota; kingdom Metazoa; phylum Chordata; class Mammalia; order Rodentia; family Muridae; genus Mus; species Mus musculus. The sequence continues at coordinate 70,605,661 of NC_000073.6, forward strand.
TATGATCTACATTTTTCAGCTGGAATTCTGAGATGTCACACCAGCCATCAATAAAGTGCCAGTGTGATGCACCTACTGTTTTCCTGGCAGTAAGACTGCATGCCTATCCCAGGAGCATGCCATAACAACAGGACAGGGCTCTCTGCTGAGACTGTAGTGCTGGGAGTCAATACTAAGATCTCTTTTGTGCCAAGAAGACTGGCAGGTTTTAAGGGGTCTCATTTATTAATACAATCAATAAAAAGCAATTCACAAATACCTAGTTCATGGGTTAGTTCATCTTCCCTCTATAGAAGACCACTAGCTTCTATAGAGGCCAGTTTGACTAGAGAGGTATAGGGTTCGATGATATCCTATTTTGGAAAATAGTACTACTCTTTTCTTTCTACATCATTGTATATTAGTTGCCTGCAATGATAGCTTAATTATGACATTTTCATGCATGTTGTACAATGTGTATCTATCATATTCATGCTCCTTCACTCTTCCTTGTCTATCTTACCCATTTTACAAATGTCCCTTGAATAGTCTTTTACTTTTGTGTCTTCCAAAGACAAAATTAGTTCCACCTAAGAAGAAACATAGGGTATCTATTTGTCTTTCTGAACCTGACTTTAAATTTGTTTAACATGATCATCTTCAGTTCTATCCATTTTCCTGAAATAATATAATTCTCCTTTATGGCTGAATAATACTCCATTGTATCTATGTACATCATGTGATCATTTATTTATGCATCGTCCCTTACAAGGTATCGAAGCTTATTTTCTCCAGCTTCATGCTCAATCTCTTTACTTTGCAACAGAGTCCTGGCATCTTAGTAAGTTAGGAGAGGACTGGTGCCATAAAGCCAAAGACGGGCAAAGGTACCTAAATGAATGTTACATGGCCACATCCCGCTCTCCATGTCTCTCCTCTTCCCCAACAACCTTTCTTTTCCTTTTTATTTCTGTTGCTGGAGAGCCTGGAGCCCTTGACTTCAGCCAAGCACACACATTCCTTTGAAGGGAGTGGCTCTCGCCACACAGACTTGCAGGTTGAATGGTTGTTGACACTGTTACCTTGGGCACCTACCCGGGAGCACCTGCCAGTGTGACTGTGTCAGACACAGACGTGGAATTGCCTGCTCTCCCATAACTCTTCAGAGCACTCCTTATGCTGGAGCATGTTCCCGATTTACTTTGTAACTCAAAGGCACTTAACTAAGTTATTGCCTCTGAGATTCTACGATCCCCTTGGTTGTAGAATATCCACTACCTCTATTAGGTTCATTGTGCGACTTAGTTGAGGAAGAACCAGGGTATCTTAAGCTTTTTAGAGTGTGAGAGTTAACCTTAGCATTTACTCTGCCCTTGATGGGTATAACGAAGGGCTGTGAGGACCCAGGTTTGCTGGCTCCTGTGATGAAGAACAGCACTTTGAAAAGGAATTCTAGAGTCGGAGCTGGAGGCCTTGCTATCAGAACCCTTATTCCTGGTCAAGTAAAGAAGCAACTGTTGAAGCTCGAGGCTGCGTCCGGATTCTCAGTTTTGTGTCTTTTTGTCTTTGCCCTGGAGAAGGTGGGAGCAGATGCCCATCTTGTAGCCTTGGCTACAGTAAAGGTATTGTTTTGATTTCTATTTTAAGACCTGGTCTGACGTTATCTCAAGCTGTTCTTGAACCTAGCTTTACGTTTGGACTCCTGACTCTCTCGTCTCTACTTCCCAAGCACTGGCATTATTGGAGGGTACTACTCTATCTGGCTAAGAGTGTAGGTTTTTTTGTTTTTTTGTTTTTTTCTGATACAAATCTTAGATCTTAGCGAAAAGTTCATTTTATCTTGAGTTGACTACACTACAAAACTTTGCCGACCTGGACAGGCAAGGAGACAGATTATGGATAGCCTCTCCCATTTCTACTGAGCTGATTTCCTGATGCCTAAATGGCTCTTTACACAGGTACATCAAAGCAAACACATCAGGGCATGAGACTCTGCTGTGGGTCTTGGATACCTGTTATCATGGCTTGAATATTTCTTAAAACAGGGTATTGAGTCTGGGACTCTACTTGATTACTACTGAACTAAAACCATACTACATTCCAAAGATGTTTTGGAAACAACAGATTTTGATACTCACTGGTGGCTTCCATCCTTTCAACAAACGTGTATTTAGGGAGCAGGTGGTGTCTGGGAGCTTAAACTGCAAACTGGTGTTTAGTGGTGAAGCTGATAATTCCCTCACTTGTTTACAAGACTGAACAGAGGGAAGAGATTTCTCCTGAACATGTCTCCCGCCACAAAGCCCGAGAAGCATACAAGCCTGGGAAAGTTCACGACATAGATACTTATGTTAGGTCACTCCTAAGTGATGGCACCTTTCTTTGTCTGGGACAAAAATGCACAACTGTTGAGTGTAGTGGGTATTTGAGAAAGAATCATCCTAGGTAAGAAGTAGAGGGCTTGGCCTAATGGCTCAATCAGTAAAGCGCTGGCCTTGTGTACATGAGGATCTGAGTTCAGTCCCCCAGAACCTATGTTAAAACAGCAAGCAACCAGGCATGGTAGTGTACCCTTGTAAGAGATGGACAGATTCCTTGAGCTTGCTGGCCAAAAAGCCTAACTTTCTTGGTAAGCTACAGGCCAGTGAGAAACACCTTTTCACAAAACATTAACAAATGAAAGTTGGACCATTGAAGCTGATCTCTGGCCTGTGTATGTACATACAAACAAGTTGGTGTACTCCCTACACCATGAAAAACATGAACATACATAAGTCCTTATCTAAAGAATAACACTGAGTATATAGAGAGCCACCATGGTCAATATAATCTGATTGAAACCTGGGGTGAAATGCCTTCTACAGAGAATAGTAAACTTTAATCAGCTAGAACATACATTATGGATTTCAGAGCTCTTTCTTAAAAAATCAAACAAACAAACAAACAAAGAACTCTGTGATTCTTCATAGAACAATTGAAGAGAATGTTCAATATTCTGTGGTTGAACTGTGTCAAATTTGTTAAGAGTGAATCAGTTTTGGCCTCAAGATACAGTGTTTCATGTTCCTGTCTGAAAAAGTGAAGCCCTCATTCTACCTGTTGGGAGTGAGCTAACAAGGTCGTCCTGTTCTTGAACGTGTAGTCAGTAGTCAAAGATTCATGAAGACCGCAGCAGCTCATTCGTTCTCACCATCTCTCAGTCAGTTGCTTTCTGAAGGCCTTTAGCCTTTGAAGGTGTAAGGTCAGGTGGAAGGGGAGGGAGGGGGTCTGAGGCGATGTCCTCAGGCTGCATTTGTAAGCATCATTTTTCTGGTTTTTAAAATACATACAACTGTCAGGGAACTGGAAAAAGAATTAGATAGCCTAAAAATAATACCAGCTTTTACAAGCTTACTTTGCTTGAGAATTATTTCCTGAGGCAACAGGCCTTTCTAAAATAAATTTGCAAAAATATATCTGTATTAAAAACTGGAACTTGGAGAGGCTAAAGAACTTGGGCCCTATCAGCGCTGTCATTCTAAATCTTAAAATATTTAGTCTTACTTCAAGAGAAACAAGAACAATTGAGTTTAAGAGACCAAGAAAAACAAACATAAAACTTCATGAAGAAATAACTGGGCCAGAAATGTCTTTATTTTTAATAAGTCCTAAGTTAGACAGTGGCCACATATTGTATTTATTTCTGGCTGTAGTCACACTGTAGCCTGCTGTTCATGAGGTTCAGCCTTCAGGCCATTTGGGTCCAGTGGGTGGATCTGAGTTCTGGGTGAATAAGGATGTAAGAAGTAAGAAGGTAAGATTTAATAGTTCCATTAGGGACAATTGGATGCTAAACTAGTCAGCATTCCTCAGAGGGACAGAATCAGTAGAATGCATCCAAACTTTTAAAAGGGATTTCTTAGGTCGGCTTACAAAATAAGAGTCTATGTTTCCCCACAAAGGCCATGATTATGGGTTGGAGAGCCGGGGGAATCAGTAGTTCCTCAGCCTTAGAAGACGGAAACCTCTGAACAACAGGGACCTGTGAGGTAGCTCCAGTCTATGGCTGAAGCTCATCATGCTTCTCCGAGAGTCACTGGTGTTGAGTATAAGAACCTGGAGCCCCATCATGAGTAAAAGCCCTGCCCAAGAAGAAGAGCTGTGCACTGTGTGTAGGCATCACCTTCCCCTCCTCAGCCAATCTGTGGGAGGATGCCAGTTACACTCAGAGTAAGTTTGATGACCACATGCCAGTCAACTCTGGAGGCACCTTCCCAGACACACACAGTGCTTTGCTAGTTCTTAGCCTGTATTTCAGTTCTCCCAAGTTGATAACCAAGATTAACCATCACAGATGCAAGAACACCACCTATTCCAGAGTTTGTTTTTTCTTCTTGCAAATCTTTCTCATATGGAACCAGTCTTCAGAACTTTAGGAGCCTAAAGGCAGGAAACCACAGGGAATCACGGGAGAATAGAGATCATGGGGAACCTCACTTGACCTGGCCATTGATGGGGCTGAGTCAAGGAGTGCCTCAGATGAGCCATGATTTGGGGAGCTGGTTTCGGCATCTTGCAAGCACCTGCTATGCTGTTGGATGACAGATAAAAGTTCTGGCACAAGACTTTGTTCTGGTTCCTTCCTGTTCTTAGGATGAAACACCCGTTTTCAAGCCACAGTCTATCATTGAGAGAAGTCAATGGAGGAATTCAAACAGGAACTTGAAGTAAAAACTATACAAGAACGCTGTGTGCTGGTTGGTTCACTGTATCATGATTAATTAGATCATACTCTCCTGCATAGCTAGCTTATGCAAACTGTGCTACCTGCTTCAGAAATGGTTGTCCTCATAATAGTGGGAGGCTTCCTATATCAATCAACAGTTAAGACAATACCCCACAGACATGGCCACAGGGCAACCCTATCTGAACAATCCCTCAACTGAGAGTCCCTTCTCTGGAAACTCTAGGCTGTGCTAACAATTAAAGCTAACTAGGACAGACTTGAATTTAAATCTCTCCACAACCACACAGGTTACTGTTGTTTGACATGCATCTTTTATGTTCAGAAGTTAGATCCGTACCAAGCTTAATGATGTACTTCTATCATCATTTTGTTTGTAGTGTCAAGATCATCACAATGATGGAAGTGTTCTTTATATTCTAATATTTATATAGCATCTAGTTTCCCAATGAACCTGTGCTAAAAGTCACAGGTGCTATATGTAGGCATATATTCTTCACAACCTACCTTAATAAGGGTTCAACTTCCTCTCTAGCCTATCACCTACCAGGGCTAGTGGAAAAGAAAGGGAATTAGGATATGGGGAAAATGGAACTGTTTAGAAATAGCTCTTTAGGGCAATTCCAATCTTGGTTGTTCTCAGTCCAGTCCACCAGCAAACACCAACCATGAATCAGCATCTACAATCCAGTCAACTCAGAAGACACTACACACAAATCATCAAGGGCAGTTCAATCCAGGAAAAAACCTTGAGGCTTGCCAATCCACCCGAGTCTATGAAATTGGCAAGCAGCTGCAGGAACCTCACAAGAACTTCCTTGATGAGTTTCTCCCTATGGCATCACCACAAGCAGAGCTCAACAATGAAATGTAAAATGAACCAATAAGTGTGTGTTGGCAGTGAAAACTAGTGAGGCAGAGCCAAAAGAACCAACTCGCTAGCTGGCATTGTGTGTGGGGTCACGTCCTTTCACCTGTGTGCTCCAACAAAGCATCGTTATAACCTAACCGAGTCTTCAAAGAAGCCAGAAGTTTCCACTTTAGCTATAGATTTGTGTCTTGTGAGGTCCTATTAAAATCAGGGCAGTTTTTCCAAATCAAAAATAAGATAGAAAACAAACAAACAAACAAACAAACAAACGCCACAAAACAAATTTCAATAAGCCTTAAAACATAGCATTTCACTCGGAAAACACTTCAAAGACCTGGGCCCACTTTTTTTTCTTTCTGCAGAACATGGTGGTGCAAAGCATGCTTTAAAGACATAGTTCCTTTAAGTGCAAGTCAACTTTCCAGTATCTAGTGTTTTTCACATTAATATTTATTTCTTATAAAAGCATGAGAAGTACAAAGGGAACCATAGCATAGTAGTTTAAATGACTATTAAATAACATTTTAATTATCAGGCATTTTCTTTTTAAAAAAAATCTCTCAATTTCTAATAATTTCCTGTTGCCCCATAGTACTTTTGAGTTTTGATAATAAAACTGAAATGCCAGTTTTCCCTTCTGATCATCAAATCTCAAGTCAAAATAGTCAGCTATAAAATTGCTTCAAAAACCCAGGATACCCAAGATATAAGATACAACTTCCTAAACACACGAAACTCAAGAAAAATGAAGACTGAAGTGTGGACACTATGCCCCTCCTTAGAATTGGGAACAAAACACCCATGGAAGGAGTTACAGAGACAAAGTTTGGAGCTGGGATGAAAGGATGGACCATGTAGAGACTGCCATATCCAGGGATCCACCGCATAACCAGCATCCAAACGCTGACACCATTGCAAACACTAGCAAGATTTTATCGAAAGGACCCAGATGTAGCTGTCTCTTGTGAGACTATGCCGGGGCCTAGCAAACACAGAAGTGGATGCTCACAGTCAGCTAATGGATGGATCACAGGGCTCCCAATGGAGGAGCTAGAGAAAGTACCCAAGGAGCTAAAGGGATCTGCAACCCTATAGGTGGAACAACATTATGAACTAACCAGTACCCCGGAGCTCTTGACTCTAGCTGCATATGTATCAAAAGATGGCCTAGTCGGCCATCACTGGAAAGAGAGGCCCATTGGACACGCAAACTTTATATGCCCCAGTACAGGGGAACGCCAGGGCCAAAAAGGGGGAGTGGGTGGGTAGGGGAGTGGGGGTGGGTGGGTATGGGGGACTTTTGGTATAGCATTGGAAATGTAAATGAGCTAAATACCTAATAAAAAATGGAAAAAAAAAGAGTGATGAGAGATAAAAACCTTAAAAAAAAATTGCTTCATAATAGCCTGGCTCATTTTCTGCCTTAGCATACGACTTACCTAGAGAACGTTGCTGTGAACCTGAGCCGGCATGCCACGCCGTAGCTGAGGGGACTGCTTCACCAATGTCTGTTAAGTCTAGAACGGCATCAATACTGCTCAAGCCTCTGTTTCCTTTTTAATCCTCTAATTAGTCTGTTATTAAAAGTAGGACATAGAAATATCTATTGCGGGCTGGTGAGGTGGCTCAGCGGTTAAGAGAGCTGACTGCTCTTCCAAAGGTCCTTGAGTTCAAATCCCAGCAACCACATGGTGGCTTACAACCATCTGTAACAAGATGTGACTCCCTCTTCTGGGTTGTCTGAAGACAGCTACAGTGTACTTACATATAATTATAAATAAATAAATAAATAAATAAATATTTTAAAAAGAAATATCTATTACTATTTCACTTGTTGATCTTTTTCTTAAATTATGTCAATTGGTCCATAGAATTTGGGTCTCTGCTTTGGGTACTTATTTATAACTCATATATATCCCTGAGATCATGAAACGAATTGCTTCCTCTCACAGAAGAATCTTTAATATAACATTTTTGAATGTGTGTGGTGTGTATGCATACATGAATGCTTGGGATATATATGGACACACGTGTGTGAAAATCTATGAACACGTGCACTTGGGTATGGAAGACATCAACTTTTGAACTCAGAGCTGGCCAATTTAGCTAGACCAGCGATCCAGGTTGCTTCTGGGACCCCCTGTCTCTGTTTCGTTTACGCTGGAATTACAAGGTGTCCTTGTCTACACAGCATTTGGTGTTTAGAATCTTAGCCTAGAGTCCCTAACTTGCACAGCAAGCCCTTTCCCCACTGAGCCAGCTCTCCACTGTCCTCTACCAGTTTTGAGAATGTGTTTCCCTTGCTGTTGGTGTAGCTGGAGATACACTACATGTTTTAGTTGCTGTGTTTATGGTGAATCTTTCTTACTTATCCATCCTGTTTATGATGTTGAGTCTGAAGCATGCCCCTGGGCTAGTCATGCTTGTAACTCTGGCCCTTAGGAGTCTGAAGCAAGAATGCTGCAAGCTTGAAGTGAGCGCAAGCTACATAGCACGTTCTATATCAGGAATAAGAACAAATTAATTTCGCAAATAAACTTGTCTATTGAGCAGCTTAAAAAAAAACTTAGCCTGGGTTATGGGCAAAATGGCAAGACATTAAAAAATATTCCTCCCCATGTATGTTACAGTGCCTTTGACAATAGCCAAAATTGGAGACAACCTAAGTATCCATTGTCTAATGGGTGGATGAAGAAATATGGTATAAAATCAGATTTGAGCCTCATTCCATAGGAGAGAGGCCATGTTGGATTCCGTAAAACTGGTTAAAAGCCTGTAGCTAGGGAGGTCCTAGCCCTGAACTGGGAGGCTACTGATGCTGTTGACTAAATGAACACAATGTGCTTCTCAAATTGCATTCATAGTAACTGTGTTTGTGCCCACAGATGAATGCTGCTGCCAGCTATGGTCAGAGAAGCTTCTTTGTCCATAGCCAGTAGTGTCTACTGTGACTTACAACTGGTCAAAGAGACTAAAGGACTATGGAGTGGCCAGCCATATGGGGATAAGACTTAGGAAACCCCAGGGAAGATAAGATAGAAAGAATGTAAGGTTCAAGGAAGGGCTGGAGTGAGCTAAAATGTTGTCCTTCTGAGCACTGCTATTGCCTTTTTGATTTCATAGGAACTAGGCTTCTGGTACAAGATTGGGCTGCTCCGCATCCCATTGTGGAGGAAGAAGAGCTTATGAGCTTTCATATGGCCCTGAAGATCAACAAACAGATAATAGGAATTAGGGGGTTGGAGTGCCCTCTTCACAGCATTCTTTTGCTGGCTTCATCTTATTTCATTGTGATAACTCGTAACACCATTAGTATTATTTGGGCCCTGTGTGTCTTTCTAAAGGGCCTTAGTGAACCATGGTGGGTCTGCAGAGCCTTATGAATTATAGGAAGTTTGATTTTCCATTTCAGTGGGAAGGCTAAGAAAGGGAAGCAGAGCTGAGAGACAGGAGAGATGCATGGAAGAAAGGAGGGCTGGGTCAGAGAGAAGAATACCATCTCTAAACGTTAGCACATCATTTCCCGGAGAGACTGCTGAGCATAGGAATTATCATTGGCTCTTCCCAGTCTCTAGGCCCCACCTCCCATCCTTCAGATAGTTTATATTGCATTTATGAAAAGCCTTTAACTGTTATTATGTAACTTTTTTTTTCTAGAGCAGTTACATTTAATTTTTGAAAATTGCATTTCTTTCTTTAGAAAAGTCAGTGCGATCAGAGTAAAACCCAAACAAAATAAAGTCTAGAAAATACTTTTTGTACCTATCAACAAACTCACTGAAAAATATAGTCATTTTAAGTAGATTTTCTAGAAATGTGGATGTCATCCTGACAGGTCATTTTAACCAGCACATGGTTTCTGAAATTCTGTTCAAATATGAGATTCAAAACCTGAATTTAGTTTAAGACTTCTAGCTTTATACTTCTTGTAAGAACTTTTGTGAAGAATATTTTTTCTTTTGTGAAATAAGAGAAGAAATCCCATCACTCTAGGGAAGTAAGGCTAAAGGCTAGCAATAATGCTCAAGAGAGATCTTTCTAAATCCAGTGAGGCTGTTTTTATTGAAAACCCTACCTTCTGCCACTTCTATATCCCATATTTTAAGGACCAGAAGAATCATCAGCTAGAATGCTTTGTGTAAACAATGACTACTTTAGATGCTTGCAATCCACTGGTCTATTTGGAAACGTATTTCTTCATTTGGTATTTGCAAACGCCATGAAGTTTATATTTAATGTTGCAAGGTCAAAAATATTTTCCAAAAACAAGGAGTCTGGTCATGTTCTTTACGCCTGTGCCTGACATCTACATAGTGTGATGTGCCACTGAAAGAAACATGATTGCTTCTTATAAGAATAATGCCACAATTATAGATATCTAAAAATTTGGTTTAAAATGTCAAATAATTCATTGGAAATGTTATATATACAAGTCTATATATCTGTATCTCATGGGATTATGTCTCTGAACACAAGAAGAGACCCAGGAAGAAATATAATCTTTAAAAGTCCTCTAAGGCAGTACAGAAAAGCCTAATAATAAACGTAAGGAGAAGATGACATGATAGAGACCCCAGTGTGCCTGTTTGAAAGGACACAGTAAAGACTTATAGAAATGGATTTATTTCACAAGCAAGAAGACTATATTTCCTAACAAGATTAATTATCCCTTGAATAATATAACATCTTAACTAAAACTTTAACACCGTTGGTATTTTGACTCTATTCAGAATTAGTTAGGTTGTCTTAGAAGAGTCAGAGTCCAAAATAGCTAGGCAATTTTGAGAAAGAAGAGTAGGGAGGGGCATGTGCCCACCTAGAGATGAAGATACTACAGAGCAACTCTATGCAAAGAAGACTTTGTTATAGGGGGCTGGTAGGATACAGACCTTGGAAGCAAACCCACACAGAGAGATGCTGACCTGGGCAAAATGTAGCCTTATAAACTAATGGGAGGCCAGGAAGTGGTGGTGCATGCCTTTAATCCCAGCACTTGAGAGGCAGAGGCAGGATCTCTGAGTTCGAGGCCAGCCTAGTCTACAGAGTGAGTTCTAGGAGAGCCAGGGATACAAAGAGAAACCCTGTCAAAAACAAACAAACAAACAAACAAACAAACAAACAAGCAAACAAACAAAAACAAACTGTTGGGAGAAAAAGTCACTTTCCATTTAAAAGAAGACATAGGTTTCTTTGTACGTATACCAAAATATAGGGCTGGGTTGATGGCTCAGTCTATAATGCTTCGCTACCATGATGACAAAAGCTGGATTCCTCAAAACCTACATGAAGTTACTGGGTGAAGTGATGAACACTTGGAAGACCAGGGACTTGCTCACCAGACAATCTCATCCAGTTGGTGCAGTCCAGGGCAATGACAGTCCCTGTCTCCATGCCGATGGATGGCATTCTTAAGGATGACTCCTGAAGTTGCCTTCTTGCTTCTACACATACATGCACACGTGTATACCTGACACAAATAAACACATGCATATGCACCCTCATAAAATATGTTCACATACTAACATCTGGAAACAAAATGCTAAAATAACTTCAGATAAAGCAAAGAGAAGAGGCTGATGCAGTCATAAGAAATATTTTTGATATGTCAAGGTGCAAGTCATGTATTACTATATTTGAATAAATCAAACTAAAGCTCTCTTATTAACCCCTCTTGTTTATGTATACACTAAGGCATTTTAAAACCCTACATTCAAAGATAATATACTTTGGTACTTAAGACATAGCAGCCATATATAAAACTCAAAGACAGTCAGTATAAAATTGAGCAAGTTTTGAGAGACTTATTGAGGAAGAAGAACCTCAAAGTAACAGAAAAACACAGAGAAATTCTCCCTTTGTGGTTGGGAAATGAAGACTACAATAATGACAGTTCATTTTCAACCTAACCTAGTGAGGAAAAACATCTGATGATATCAGATGTTGGAAGCACGAGGAAAAGAGAGTTTTCATGCATGACAAGTTCCTTACAACTTGTCACAGGTGAATGAGGGACATCATTCTGAAGAACGATTGAAAAAAAGACATAACAAGAATGGACATGCTCACCCACTTGCACGGGAATCCCACTGCCTTACACAAACACAAGATGAAATTGAACTGTGGGTGTCAAAGTTGGTGATGATAAGTCACCGTGGACACAAACATAGATGAATGAATGAGGGTGACCTATTCGTACCAGGGTTATTATACATCAGTTAAAATGAGTCAAGAAGATGTCCTAAGTGTATGCTGGTCCTCTCTATTCTGTGCTCCTTCCAATTCGATTTTAGAGGGTAATTTTTTTCTTAGCTTTATTTTCATTTCTGCTTTCATGTCAAAAAGACCCCTGTGAAAACATAATAGAACATGGCGTCTCCTGACCCTAATCATCCTGAGAGCTTCTGCACCTGAGCTGGTAGTCACTCTGCCCTACAGAGATAGAAGCTGGGTGGGGCAGAAGTCTTCTCTGCTCCTCACAACTCTATCCTGATCTAGGAGAACATTTGGTACACGGGAGGAACTGAATCTCTCTCTCTCTCTCTCTCTCTCTCTCTCTCTCTCTCTCTCTCTCTCTCTCTCTCAAACTAAACATATCTCTGTATCTATCTGTCATCTATCTATGTACACACACACACACATATATATACACACACATATATATGTCTACACACACACATATATGTCTACACACACACATACACACACATATAGATATGTATGTGTGTGTGTATGTATTTATTAGAGTAACCTGTAGTTAGAGGAGCACTGTTGAACTTCACTGGAGCACAGGGAAAGTCCCTGAGCCTCCCTGAATGACAATCCTGTACTTTTCATCCTAACATATTTCTGTAGGAGCAAGAACCAGTGGCTCCTCTTTCCTTCACCCAGCCCTAGATGAGCAGGAGGAATGAGCAGTGTGTGGGCAGCCTGTGACTCCTTCAGCCTCCTTTTGCCCTCACATCTTGCCCTCTGGGGTGTCTTCAGGAGGCTGCTGTGGGCATGGACTAGCAGCCTGTCCAGGCCTAAGAGTGTGCTGAGCTGCAGAGATAGGATGTCTAATGGCATCATAGATAATCAAGGGGAACTCCTGTCCTCATCCCTGTGAACTTGCCTGCTTCTCTGTGAACTTTTTGCATTGTCATCTATGCTGGAGACGATCATTGAAAGCCACAGTCTATCACAATGCGTACATCCCGAGGGTCGGAAAAGGAGGGTCATTAAGCTCTTCAGACAATCAATTGCTGTTCTTCTAGGAGGGGGTGGCATTTAGCTCACTGCGGGGTGCTGGAATAGAGACTTGAAGGGCTCCAAGCCTTTAGTAACTCTCCTCTGACCTAGGGTTCACCCTGTTGTCTCCTGGGTAGGTGGAAAATTTGAAGTCCCCATTTCCTTATGTTAAAGAGCTGGTTTTGCTTGAATTAGCCATGCAAGAGGAGAAAAGGATGGAATAAGTGTTCAGCTAGACTTGAATCTCAACTTGTCTTCCCAGTCAGAAGGCACTAGTAAGTGATTTAATTGTTCTTGGTCACCCCTTCTTGACAGAAATCTCAGGGGTGAAAGTCTGTCTTATGATAGACACACACACACACACACACACACACACACACAAACACACAGTGGATGTGCGTGCACGCATGTATGTGTGTATGCATGCTTGTGTGAATGTGTACATGCACACACATAGACACACACACACACACATATCTGCACATTCCACAGTATGTATGTGGAGGTCAAAGAGCCACTTCCAGAAACGGGTTCTCATCTACAATTGCACTCAGGTTTTCAATCTTGGCCACAAGTGTCTTCAACTAATGACTCACACTGATAGGCGCTCTTCAAGTTATTTTTTTGAGACTGGGTCTCTCACTAAACCTAGAACTCAAGGTTAGATTGGCTAGAGAACTCCAGGGATCTGCTATCCCCCAGCTCAGCATAATTGATTTCTCCCAACTCGATAGCCCAGAACGGTAAATGCCTTGTCTTTACTCATGAGGCTGAATGGTGTGGAGGTCAGAGAAAAACACCAACATACCCTCAGTTAGTCCCTTATGCAACTGGGTAACTTCCTTCAGCCATGTGTGTGAGCCAGTTCACTACAGAAAAGGACTCATCATGGCACAAGATGTGAAGAGAGTCTGTCTGGGGATAGCAAACAGCCTCAAGTGGGAGAGGCATAAACGCAGTTAAGAGTTTAAGTCTACCTTTGGGGTGAAAGTCACAATGGCTGCTCTTCAGACCAGTTTTGTTCTCCTATTAAACGTCAACCAATCTAAAGAGTCCTGATTCCGAAGGTTTGCTGAAAAGGCGAATGCAGGAAACCAAAGTCCCTTTTTTAGATAAAGGAGTCCTTCAATAACTAGAAGCTGTGTGCAGAGTAATGAGGAAGAAGCCGACCATCGTACCTCCTGTATCAGCTACTTTTCCTGGTTGTCGAGACAACATTTCTGACAAAAGCAATTTAAGGAAGAAAGGGTTTCTTTTGGCTCATAGTGTGAAGGCAGGACAGTCACCCTGGCAGGAGCATGATATGATTTGTCACACAGAAGCCACAGCCAGGAGGCAGAGAGCAACAAGTGCTGGTTTTCAGCTTGCTTCTGCTTCTCTATCGAGTCCAGGGTCTAACATAGCTCACCACACAGGGCTGTCCATATTTTGGGTGGGTCTTTTCCCTTTTAGTAACTCAATCTACAAACTTTCCAGGAGACGGTAAGATTTGCCTCTTTGGTGGTTATTCGAGGTTCTATCACGCTGACAATCAGTATTAGGTATCATATTTCCCATGTTTCAGTCTCTATATACAGACTAATTATGCTTATGCAGAATTATCTCTTCTTGGTCTTGTGATACTTAGTACAGAAGTGTGAGGAGAACCCCCAGGAGCTTTGGGCTCCTCAGATGCAGTTGACAGTCACACCCCACAGGGTTCTGAATGTCACTCCTTCTCAGAAGAACTCAGTTGAATTTGCTGGGTTGTCATGACCCTAGTCCTCAGTGGATGCAAGGCACCTTCTACCTTCCTTCACTTATTAGGGAAGAGGAGACCTAGAAGGGTTAATAGTGGCTTTGAAAAGATCTTGACAGGATGGGAATAATCTTGATAATATAAATAAGACCTGGGACAGAGGAGGCATCAAATAAATAACAAGCATCGTTATCCTGACCCTAATTGCTTTTCTATCAGGCAAAGATTGAGGGGCTGTCTCCTTCTTCTCTCTATTTACAGTAAAGAAGCTAAGCAATGTAAACTTTGCAGCAGACCTCTATGGTCAGATATCAGTGAGTTTCTCAGTGTCCCTCAGGAGATGGTATGTAGCTTCAGTTGGTATTTCTGGGTATAGACTCATCAAGGACCCTTGACATTCAACTTTCAATTTGTTTCTTCCTCCATTTTCAGCAGTGTGTTTGTGTGTGTGTGTGTGTGTGTGTGTGTGTGTGTGTGTGTGCATGCACACAGGTGAGCACACACAGTAAACCTTGGGTGACATTCTTCTGGGGCCCTTTTGTCCAGCATCTCGCCATGGGATGCTGGTCTCATCCAGTAAGCTAACTTGTCTAGTCAGCAAGCCTGAGAAATCTGCGTGTCTATGGCTCAACAGCACTGGGTTTACAAGCGCTTATCCTAATTCTTAGCTTTTCCCTTGGCTCTGGGGTGGAGTTTAAGTCCTTGGCTTGAGGGGCAAGCACTTTAGTGAGGAGCCCTCTCTCCAGTCCTGTTTTCATCTCTTTTATATGTGCGATATCCTCTTTCTCTTTTGATAGACTTAAACTCCTCACCTAACATGCTGACCTTCAGCATTTTTAAAGTCCTGCATGTCTCTCAGCATTCCTATCCATGTCTGAAGACAATTTTGGTTATTACAGCTGAGCGGGGCATGACTGACCGAGTGTGCTAAGTCCAGGCCCAGAGTACTGCTGTGTACTTGACAACATAGAGGACAGACTGCATGACAAAGAATCCTTCAGCCTAGATGATTGTCAAGGTAGAGAAAGCTGAGCTAAAGTGACTTGTAAACTCCAATCCATCTTGGCCATTATAGAACATGAAAGAGATAAGCTCAACCATCAAATAGATCTATATCTATGAATGGCACAAAAAGGTCCATAATTCTGATCTTAAGTTTGTTTTCTTTTGGACTTCTGATAGATCACATGTAAGTGTAAGTCTCCTTTACCCTCTTTCCCTCTCCACCAACTATATCCTTAACGACCCAGATGTGAACACGTGGCTCCTGCATTCTTTATTTCTCCTTCTGGTACTTTATCCACAGCCCCTGCTCAACAAGCCTTCCTGACTGACTATGATTATTTATAATCTCAGTTCAACCCTAGGTCTTTGACAAAAACCTACCATACACTTTTAAACCATCAATTATATTATGCATCAAAACTGTGGGTGAAATGATGGAGAGGAATCCGGCACATACCGCAGCTCACTAGACAGAACCGATTCTAGTCTATGTAATTTGATGAAAAACACTAAGGAAGGTACAATCCCCTTAATTGGTACTTATTTAACTGGCCTGTGTTTACTGTAAATATGCTTTACTGTACAAGATGTACTTCTCTTGATTAGAGAACATTTTAATGTTGAAAGAGTGGTTGATACATGTAAGATGAGCAAAAAGTGCATAAACTTTTCCAAATAGGCTCATGTCACACAAGTAAGAAATGCAAGATCTTCTTGAATGAAATACTAAATGGAATTATAAGTCATCTATATTAATTCATTACTGTTTTACTTAAAGTGTTAATGCTAGGGGCCCAGAGAGATAACTCCGCAGTTAAAAGCATTGGCCACTTTGCCTAAGATTCTGAAGAGTCCGGTATCAGATAACCTGGATAGCAGATATTTACAATACTATTCATAACAGTAGCAAAATTTCAGTTATGAAGTAGTCACAAAAATTACTTTCTGGTTGGGCATCACTACACCATGAGGAACTATATTGAAAGGTCACAGCATTGAGACTTGAGAACCATTGTTCTAGAGGGTATTTAAATTTCCCAACATGGTGCAAATCAACATATCAGCTAGGGCTCTTTTAATCAGTCAACAGAGACTGGTGGGCTCCAACAACTGGAATCTGCTGTGGATGATTGCACAGGTCAGGAGTCTAAACAACTCCAGAGGCTGAGGCAGGAAGATCTCAAATTCAAGTCCTGCCTGACAACTTAAATGTCTTATTAAAGTGATGATCGGTGGTGGAGCACTTGCCTAGCTTGTTTGCCTAAGCTCAGCCCCTGGTACTGAATGATACTGAAAAATCAAACCAAACCAACTCTCAACTTGGTTTAGTATATATCTAGAATCTGGACGTATAGATGTGAGGATGCTTGCTTTCTTCTTATTTATTCTGTGTGGGTGTGTCCATGTGTATGCTCCTACACACATGGAGGCATGCAAGTGCCATGGTCTGCATGTGGCCATGGGAGTCAGTTCTCCCCTTCTATTATGTGGGTACTGGGGATTGAACTTACTTTGTCAGGCTTAACAGTAGGCACCTCGCCCTCTGAGCCATCTCAGTGGCCCTCCTAAATAAGAGGGTGGGTAGCATTCTAAGGGCTACTGGGGGCAGGCAATCTGTGTCTTTGGCTCCTTTCAGGCTTAACTGTTTGTAAATTTCCGCCTTTTACAAGGATATCAGTCATTTAGGATTAGAGCTCACTGTAATGAACTCACTTTAACTTTATTATCTCTAAATGGAACCTAGCCAAGTGGTATTCTGAGGGACTGGAGGCTCTGCACTCTCAGCTAGGAATTTTGTGGAGACAAGAGTCAACTCATTAGCAACTGCTAATTTAAAATCTCCCATAAAGAGTTAACAATCTAGGGCTACAGAGATGACTTAGTCAGTAAGCGGTTCAGTTCAATCTGACTTCTATCCCCAGAACCTCTGAGTAAAAGCAAGACATGGAGTGTATGTAACCGTAATCCTCCAGTGCTAGAGAGGTGGAGATGGTTGGATGCCTGAGGGTTCTTGGACTCATGCACAATGGTTGGACTCACGAATAATTGTGAGCTCCAAGCCATTGAGAAAACCTTTCTCAAAACTGGAGACTGACCTCCACAGTTATGCACCCACACACATAGGAAAACTTGAATACACACACAAGCACACACACACACACACACACACACACACACACACCAAGACAATAATCCAATTACATTGTAAAGAAGGAGTCATTTTAGAATGTTTTGTGTAAAGATATTTGTGGAGATGTTACAGTTTGGAAATATGGATCACAGACCTTATGGTGCCCTAGACAGTGTATTAGAATAGTTTGTCTCAGCCCAGGGGTAGTGAAGCATGCCTTTAAGTCCAGAACTCCAAAAGCAGAAGCAATAGGACCTCTGTGATTTTGAGACCAGCTTGGTCTGCAAAGCTAGTTCAGGAGTAGGCTTTGTTCCATAGAAGAATTCTGTCTTGAAAGAAAAAAATAAGAAGAAAAAAAAGGAAAGAAAGAAAGAAAGAAAGAAAAGAAGAGAAAAAGGAAAAGAAAAAGAAAAAGAAAAAGAAGAAAAGAAAATGAAAATGAAAAAGAAGCAGAAAGAGAAAGAGAAAAAGAAAAAAGAAAAGAAAAAGAAAGAGAAATACCCTGCCTTGTTAGTCTCATAATAATATCAAAGACCTTTTTAGACCTTCTTAAGGAAATCACCTGGACTCCAAGTAAGCTCATTTTTCTTTTGAACAGCTCACCCTACTTGGCTAACCTTTTACCTCCCTGACCCCCTCAGTATCTCCTGGAGTAAATCAGGGGCATACTTCAGGTGACAAAAATTAGGTGAAAAGAAGCAAAAATATTTACACTTTCTAAAAGCAGAAATCAATTTGTCCGAGGCCTGGCCTTGATTGGAGGTATGTCTGCTTCACTGGTTAGAGCACGAAAGGGATTATGGGATTCTGCGTTTGTTGATCTTCACGTGGGTTGTATTCAGGAATTAAGCAGGCTGGAGGTGGGTCTTAGAAAGCCCAGGGATCACCCAGGCTGGGAGCTGAGCCAGGTGAGGGCTTGGCAGGTTCCCCAGTGTAAGAAGAAGCTAGAGAGCTGCTGTCTGCCTGCTTCAAGTAGGAAATTTAAATATCTGTTTGTCTGCCTGGAACGAATAACAGATAGGGAGCTGGCTTCCAGCTCATACACTGCCACTAACCTTTCCAAGTCACTTTAGGCACCTTTCTTTAATCTTCTCGCCTGCGGTTTTGGCTGCAGACTCAAGGGTATTCACCAGGGTGCAGGGCAAAGTCCCCTACAACAATAAAATCTTTGGAGGGCGATTGTTCCAAATATTAAACGTGACTTCCCTGTGGTTAACGACCCTAGGACAGCTGTGGTTCTTTGCTGAGGCCCCGAGATGTTAACTATCTCTGTTCGTCGGGTTGGGGGGCAGGGAAGTGTCCTTGCTACTAAACCAGGAGGAGGAGAGTTCTCCAAGATGCCTACGGCTGACCTTCTGACCCGGCTAGGCAGCTGCTCTCCCCGCCCCCACCCTGCCCTTCCAGTCTCCACTGCTGGAATTTTCATCAGCTTTGCAGTAGACTGCCTGAACAGCCAGGGCTTTTGGACTATGAACTCGCAAGTTGGGGAGCAAATGCCAGGGCACCCAGGGCTTGCCTCTTCTGGGCACTTTTCACTGACTCTTCAGTCAAGGAGTGAGAGAGAAGTGGAGGTCTGGGCTGTTTAACAGTGGCGTCTTTATCTGCTTCACCCACCGCTGACCAGGGCAGCTCTAGAGTTATCAGAGTGTCATTAACAGGGACAGCTGCTGGTAAACAGAAGGATGTGGACACCGGCTCTCCAGTCAACAGGAATTTAACTCTAATCTGCTCCTTACTTAAAGAAACACCGCTCTCCTCTCTGTGCAGGGCCAGCGTGTGTTTATCTCCTTTAACTTTCAGATAGAAGACTGGCATGGGCTCAGGAAACCCCCGCCGGCTACAAAATTAATAAGGTGTTAGGGACATGCACCTTAGGTCGATTGGAGGAGACGCTTGCCCCAGAGAAGGGTGCGGGGGGGGGGGGGGGAGGAGATCTCACCCAGGAGTTGTCTGCCTAGCTGGAAACCGATCCTACATATTTATAAAGGTAAACTTGGCTCGCGGCCAAACGCCTGCATTTAAGTGATTAACAAATGCGTCTCTTTAAGCGGACACCTCTTGTTCTAAATATATTTGACAAGAATGCGAAGAGTCATCTGGTGGGCAGAGAGGGAGCAGCTCCGGCCTTCTCTGGCTAGGCTGGCAAGCCCGCCCGGGCCGTGCTCCTGCACGCTCAGTGCCAGCCGAGTTCACGTCGCTGGTGGGCAGGCTGCCAGAGCCAGCGGCTCCCCACTGTTTAACGACAACGGATTTACGGCTTCCCTCCATATTGGTGTTATTTTGTATAAACAAGGTTAACACTCCTTTTAAATTAAATGCACCACCTGGTGACTGAATGGCTGACCTTGCCAGCTTCACCTGCCCTGCCCTAGATCGGGTTCTAGCTCTTCTGTCTACCTGTAGCTCCTTGGAATCGACCCTGCTTCCCTTTTAAAGAGACGGAGCTCCTGGGGGCAGGGGAGACTGGCAGGCCACTAGCCCTGGGTCCCGGACCTGATGGGATCAGAAGGGTCTGGAAGTATGACATGCACCCCAAATCCTTCTAAGTCCCAGATCAGACTGTGACCGGTTGACTCTGTGCCCGCAGAGTCCGGAGGAAGGTCCTTCAGAGCTCTGAGGCGGGCCCCCAAAGAGAGCTCTCCAGAGGAGGTCGTGTGGTGAAAGAGATCTTTGTGTTGTTGCACTGAGGCAGTAGTACTGATCTTGTACAGGGCTCTCAGCCTCTTCCCCACCCTCTAGGAATGTGAACACCTGGAAAAATTCTCCTGGCTTTACTTGGAAGAAATTTAATGGTGTAAACAAACGCAGCAGGAAGTCCCCTTTGATACAGAAGGCAGTGGGATGGCATGCTGAGCCAAGGGGGCTCTGCCTGCCAAGGTCCATTCTGAAAACATTTCAAGAATAGCTTGGAGTTGTCTAGGAAAATTTAGGTGGACTGCTTGGCAGTAGAAATCTCTAGAAACTCCATCTAGTAACTTCCAGCAAAACACACTTGAGTTACTCATTTAATTGGCAGCATGGCGGCCACCTTGCCTTGACTTTTATTTTTTTTTAAATTTGCCAGTGTCACAATAGGGCAAAATTACCCCCGTGGTCTTTGCTATGCCATGTAGCATGAGGTATTCTAGACAAGCTGTCAGCCCTATTGCTAGGCAAACATGGAAGTGGGACCTGGAGAGGGACTTGACCTCCTCAAGGGTTTAGTCCCCAGGCCCTGAAGTCCACCCATCAGGCAGGCCGTTCCTCTGTGGAAGTCTGTGGGCCAACTGTGCAGCAGGCTAGCAATTCTAGTTCCTCTGGAGCCCAGAGGCAGGAGGATCAGGACTTAGAAAACCAACTTTTATTACACTAAGTTAGAGCTCAGTCTGTACACAAAGAGACTGAAACTGTCTAAAAAAGAAAGAAAGAAAAGAAAGAAAGAAAGAAAGAAAGAAAGAAAGAAAGAAAGCCAACCAAATAGGCACCAGGAATCTGTCTTTCATAGCAGCTTACACTGGTATGAGAATGTCTTTATAAAGAAGCAGCATAAATAATTCTAGCAAGTGATATAGCCTTTTAAAAAATTAAATTGATTTAGTGTGAGTTTGTGTGTGTGAGAGTGTGTATGTGTGTGCGTGTGGGTGAGTGAGCTGCTGTGTAAATATGTGGAGACCAGAGGCAACTTATTGGAGTCTGTTCTTTCAGTCTGCCCTGTGGGTGTGGTGCCAGTGGATACCTGCTCTGCTTACCCGACTTGGTGACAAGCGTCTTTAGCAGCCGAGTCAGCTCACTGACCCACAGTGATAGAGTTTTAATTGATAAGAGCCCTAACCATTTTACATTCATTTTAATAAATTAGTTAAAACATCTCAGTGCTTAGGGAAAAATGTTTTATCTCTCCTCAAATTTCCCTAAGGGGTATATCTTGTTGTAAGAGGTCTCCCAAATATTCTAACACTGGTAAGCTCCACTGTCCATGTGTGCTAAGTGTGGCAGTCTAAACACATCTAGAGACTCAAAATGTGTAGGCTAAAAATCCTGAGCACTCAGTTTTGAGGAAACTGAAGATAAATATGGCACTAGAAGAAGAGAAGGAGGAAGAGGAGGGAAAGGAAAAGGCAAGGAGGAAAGGGGGAGGAGAGGGCAGGGAGAGGAGGGGAAGGAAGAAGAGAGAAAGAGGAGAGGAGGGGAGAAGGAGGAGAGGAGAGGAGGAAGAGGAAGAGGAAGAGAGGAGTAGGAAAAGAAGGAAGAAGAGGAGGAAAAGGAAGAGAAGGAGGAAGAGGAGAAAAAGAGGAGAAGAAGGAAGAGGAGGTGTAAGAAGGAAGAGGAGGTGTAAGAGAAGAAGAAGAAGAAGAAGAAGAAGAAGAAGAAGAAGAAGAAGAAGAAGAAGGAGAAGGAGAAGGAGAAGGAGAGGGAGAGGGAGAGGGAGAGGGAGAGGGAGAGGGAGAGGGAGAGGGAGAGGGAGAGGGAGAGGGAGAGGGAGAGGGAGAGGGAGAAGGGAGAGGGAGAGGGAGAGGGAGAGGGAGAGGGAGAGGGAGAGGGAGAGGGAGAGGGAGAGGGAGAAGAAGAAGAAGAAGATCTATGAGATGGGTGTGTCCATCATGACTCAATGTGGAACAAGGGACCTCAGGCGGCAGGCACCTTGGATATGTAAACAGACTGGCCAGGATTTCATCTGTGCTAAGTGGAGTGAGAGACCAGAACCTTCATCTTGGTTTACAAGGAGATTGTGTCCTAGTCTTGTCCTGAATACATTGTGTTAGCATTGTTACAGTTATTTGAAGTAAGAGCTGCTTATCAATGCCAATTGACATGGGGGGGGGGGCGAACTGAGGCATGGTGGAATTAAGTAACTTGGCTGAGATTTCACAAGGAAGAAACTTAAACTCAAGCAGTCTAGCTTAAGTATGTGCTGCTGTGCTGACCCTCCAGAATTCAGTGGCCATAGTCCTGGGATTGCCCCTTACTTTCTTCTGTGTCAACATCCTGCATTAAAGGTGCTGACTATCCCAATGAAGCATAAACTTTAAAAGATAAATGATTCATTGCCAAATATTATTAATTACAACCATATCCCCATCTTCTCCACCAACCCCTGAGAGATAGCATTCCTTCATTTTATAGGTGAGCTACACTGATCCATTTATCTCCATCCTCAACAGCTCCTCCCACTTTCCTTTTGTCATAACAAATACACATGTATATAGGCAAGGACTGCACAGAGAATGCAATGGGGAACACTGACAGTTGGGCCTACCAAGAATAACAAGGGGTTGTTTGCAACTCACCGCAGAGTAGGTCTTCCTGACAGCAGAGAGATTTCTGTAACCTTCTTGTACCGAATCTCAGAAGATCAGGCAAAAATTCTCTTACATCATAATGTTTCTTAGTCACTTCTCTACAGTTAACTGGAAACGTCCCCTTCTTTCTGGAACCACACACATGGCTCTGAGATTCTCCAGCAAATTGACTTCTCATTAAATCACTTGGAAAATGAAAGGTGTTTGTCTGGTCAGAGCTGGGTTTTTTTCTTTCTTTCTCTATAAGTTATATTTAATAACTTTCCTGATTTTATATTAATATATAATTTTCTTTGATATACTACTATAACACATCCTGTTTTGTGATACAATAATTTAATAATACTGTACATGGTTATTATTGAAGAAAATAAGTCATTAAAATGCCATCACTGCCAATATTTTTGAGTCTATTTTTTAGTTAGTTTTTTTTTTTGATGAGCATCTCTATATTTTAAGAAAACAAAAAGTGTGTATATGTTGTTTCTGAGAGTTTTTCAGGTTTGCAGTGGCAATACCTTTGAATAAGGCAAGTGGAAGACTGATATTTTAGTTCATGGTCTCCGAGTGTGCATGGTCCCTCCTCATGGTGGGAGGCAACAGTAGAGCCTGGTAGAGAATGCAGAGGAAGCTAACTTCCTCTTTCTCCTTGCCTCCTGCCTGCGCCCCTAGCTTATGTGATGGTGTGGTTTGGCCCACATATAAAGCAGGTATCACCTATGGTCACTCTAATCTAGAAAGAGTCTCTCAGACACACTTGGCAGTGCATTTTACCAGTCCCCTGGGTGCTGAGTGTTCCTCAAGCCCATAAATTTGGCAATCACTATTTGCTATGACAGTGAGCTAAGATCACTGTCATGCTGCTCTGTTTGCTTTGACTTGTTGAGACAAGGTCTCACTGCCTAGTTCAAGTCGGCCTAGACTTTGCTAAGTAGACTAGGCTGGTTTTAAGCCCAGGCTTCCCTTGCATCCATTACCCACTATGGGAGCACCTGGCACACAGTTTTGAATGGCACGTTTTTACTTTACAAACATTTTCCACTATCAAATACTGTTTAAAACTTAAAGTGTGTGTGTAGGGATACTGTGGAATAAGGGGACCATCAGGAGCAGGAAGGGAACAAAAGATGATGGGGGAGGGGAATGAAGTCCATGTGTAAAAGTGCCACAATGAAATCCATTATAGCCCATAGTTAATGTATGCTAGTAAAAAGTTACAAAATAAATGCTAATTTTAATGATATTATGACTTTATGGTAATTTATAACTAAATTACAATTTTTTTATAGTTTCACATATTATAGATTAATAATTCTATTCTTGGACATGGGAGCTATTTCTAAGTGTTGGCATTATAAGCAGTCTCACTAAGACATTTTATTTAATTTTTAGAAAAGAATGTACTTACTATTATTGTATGTACATAGGACGTGGGTGTGTGTGAGTGCAGATGTGTGCGTGTGGAAGTCGGGGGACAACTCTTGGGAGCTGGCTCTCTCCTTCAACCCTTAAATGGGTTCAGGAGGTGGACTGCAGCTCACCTGACTTGTTCACATTCCTTCAATGGCTGAACCCCTTTGTTGGCCATTGTACAGAACATTTTGGAGTCTGTGGATTATTTCTTCTTAAGTTACCTTTGAATTAGTCTTCCTTTTAACGACTTCCTTTAATTTGATGTGTGTTTGTGTGTTGTGTGCATGTATGCCTGTGTACCACATGCATGTCTAGTCCCTGTATAAACCAGAGGAGGCCAAGGGCCAACGATGTCTTAACTCTGGAGTTATAGATATTTGTGAGGGGCTACATGTGTGCTGAGAACCACATTTGGTTCCTCTGGAAGAGCAGCCAGTGCTGTTCACGGATGAGTCACCCTTCTAACTCCATTAGTGGATTTTTTTTTTAAGAAGGCAAGTTATTGAATCAAACATGTTCATTTTTGTTGCTTCCGGAATACCACATATAAGCCGGACAGAAAAGCCCAACCACTGAAATTTTGTTGTTATTCTAATTGATTTGTCTAAAATCTAGATATTTATAAAATATACTTGGTGAGAGCTAACGATTAGGTTGGGTGGTTCTGTTTCTGAGTCTTCCTTTCTTACTATTTAGACTTAAGAAGAACGAAAGGCTCCAAGAAGCGTGTGCTGCTGTGACGTTTCAACTCGCAATGGAGTTGCCCCAAGGGAACTGCGGTGTTCCTGTCAGTCAAGAATTTTCCCAGGTTTCAAGCATTCATGTCAGGAGAGTAGGAGAGTACCATAGCAAAGCTTCACTAGAATCGATAAAACTCATAAAAGGAAGGTGGCACGGACCATTTGGCCAAGAAGAATCAAACCAGTTTCTAAGTCCCTGACCCATTCCTTGTCTTTTGTCTGAATAGGTTTACACAAGAGTCTGCATAGGCATTTGCTCTTAGGTTTGGTGGTGTTTAATGAAACTTCCTCCAGCATGAGAATAGAACGACTGTCCATGGGTTTTCCAAGGTTTTGAGGCAGCCTTCTAGCTGCTTATGCTCTCAAATGGAGGAGGTCTTTTCTCTAACCTAGGCATTACCACAAACCTGCCTGACAGCCATTCTGTGGGATGTTCTTGGTGAAGTCCAGTGCTTGCTGGCTGAATGCCTGTGCCTCAGTACTTGAGCAGCACTGGGTTATCTCTGAATTCTATGTGGTCCTCTTCAAGGTCAGTGCCTGCTTCACCTCTTCAGCTCTAGACTTATTCCTGTGTGGTTGGACAAAAGTGACATTGGAATGGAAACTGTTTCTTTTTGATGTGAATACACTTGGACAGAGTTTTGCTTCAGTGCTATAAAGCATAGCCTAGTTTTCTCTGGAAATGTGGGGAATCAATGGGGAGAGGTAAACAAAACTACTAGGAATGGAAAAGCATTATAGACAGCTCAGATTTGCTCCCTCCTGGGAATATGGAACATGAGTGCGCCCAACGATGCTGTCTAGTGTGCTACAGCCGCACATCTGAGTTTACTCTGAACTATGCCGCCACTGATAAAGTTGAAGTTCTTTTTTGCTCAAATATTCAAGTTTTTTTTTCCAGCCCCAAGATGTTCTCAGCTTGCATGCCATATTGCCAAATAGGTTCTAGATCCCTGAGAATTGATTCATCTCCTCTAGTGTGGCCTCAGAGGCACTTCTATGGTGGTGATGGTGGGGGGGGGAGTTACTAGAGTAATATCCCAGCCTGCTGTAGTTTGGATCTGAAACTTCCTTCAAGGTTTATGTGATGAAAACTGTGCCCCAGCCTGTGGGCCCATGGGGGCGATGGCAGAGCATTTAGGGGTAGGGGCTAGGTGGTGGACATTAGGTCATTTGCGGGGATGCCTGTGAGTGGCTCATTGGCCTTCTAACCCTTTCCCCTCACCTCACACATGGAGAGCAGCTTTGTTGAATCACATGCCCCTTGGCATCATTTTCTGCCTCATAACAGGCCCTAAAACCACTGAAACAACTGAGCACGATCTTAGTGAAACCATTGATATTGTTAGCCAACTGGTGGCTAAAGAGATGGGTCAGCAGCCAAGAGCCATTGCTGCCCTTGCAGAGGACCAGGGTTCACTGGGTGCTTCACCTAACCCAAATCACTATTAATTCTCGTCACAGCACCCCTCTTCCAACTTCCATAGACCTTTGCACACACATGGTGCACAGACAGACAGACAGGCACACATGCATAAATGCATTGTTAAAAAGTTGTAAATGGAAAAATAAGTCAGTTTACTTCATTCAACCTATTATCTTAGGTAGCATGTCAAAGGCACATGACTGCCTAACACAGCAAATGAGAGAAGAGCTACCCAGAAACTAGGAACATGTTGATTTTGTTCTCTTTTTCCTGACTGTGATTTTAGGGTTATAGGTTGCAAACAGCAGACTCCATTCTGTCCAGGAGAGAGAGAGAGAGAGAGAGAGAGAGAGAGAGAGAGAGAGAGAGAGAGTGAGAGAGAGAGAGAGAGGGAGATTTAACAAAGTCTGTGAAATGGTAGCTCTCATTAGGTGACTGGGGAAATAAATTGGAGGCTCAGCTTTCCGAAAGACCTGCCACAAAACTGAATGGAAGCAGTCAGTCCCCATGATGCTCTAATGAACAGGAGACTTAGGGACTTTTCTATAGTCGCGCCTGCTACCTCCATGGATGGATGCTAGGGCTAGTGTGCAAAACTCCGTCTTCTAGCTAAAGCTGCAGGTATGTTTCACCACCCAGATTGAAGACATGGCGAGTCTACTGGGCCCGGAACTCACAGGGAAGTGTCATGGGACAGGCAGCGCAGGAGAGGCTGGGAATGTGAGTTCTGCTTTCCTCCATCGCAGCAGCTATGTGTTCTAGCGTATAGTCTCCATCTTTGCATCTTACACACATGTTAATTCAGCAGGAATACACCTTTCCCATTCTGGACACGGTTCTTGAGAAACCATTCCTGAACATTCTTGGGAAAGTGGTTTCTTAACTTGGACCGCATCACGAGTCAAGCATGGGGGCCTGTTGCTCTCTGAGCAAGTACAGGCGATACTCTTTCCCCCTCTCTTTCTCAGCTGTGCTTCAGCTCCTTGTGTGCAGGACCCCAAGAGTAATTTTTACCTTAGAGGCACGCAGCGAGGATTTAAAGGAGTGTTTATGAAAACCCTTAGCAAACTGCTTCTCTATATTACTAAACTTTCAATACATAGTAATCCTCATGGTAGTTATTCCTCATAAGTCCAGAAATGTACAATCTAAGAAACAAAGACTTATGGCCAAAAGCTAACTTGCAATAAACAACAGTGATAATAATCATAATACATTAATAGGTACCATTGATAATCAAAATGAGTTTTGGCAAGCGTCACACAAATTCCTTTAAGTATTTATTATAAGATACTTCTGTTCATATGTGGGGTTATGTGGTCTAAGCGGAACAACGGGGAAGTTTGAGACTGAGGCTCTCAACCGTTTCCAAAATAAACACTTCCAGGAAGCTGGGTACCCTATGCTTACAGTTCTGGGGTGAGAGACAGGTAGCTCACTCACTCTGTGCTCACCGCAGGAGGTGTGGAGCAGATCAATATGTGGGGAAGTGTTTCCCTTGCACTTTTATTACGTTTGACAGTGATGACAGCGTAGTATTCACTGAACGAAATGACTAATGCACGCACTCTCCCACCCCGGCCTACTGCTGCTATTTTTTGAAACCTCCGGAGTGAAAGGTAGTCATGCAGAAAACATGCCGCTGGCAGGTCTGAATGGCCAGAGCCCAAACTGCCCACGGATTCCAGCTTGTCAGAGCCACAGAGGAGAAGCTACACGAAGTAAAAAGAACAATAGCAACTGAACCTTTATTTTATGTTCAGGAGTGGGTCGAGTGAGCTGGGAAAGACCTGCCTGCTTACAATAGCTGTATTTCCTCATCCTCAATTTGTGGCCAATTTTTTTTAAAAATATCTTTTTATTCGAGCAACTTTTCTCAATCACATTTAGATGCCACCCAGTTCTGCCTGCTGTTCCCTGAGGCACAGATGTTTCCACTTGGATCCGAGGCCCCAGCAGGCAGCTTCCAGATGTTGTGAGGGGGCAGAGGAAGTTCTTTCATTTGTGGTGAAGTTGAGACGCGAAGATCCGCGGACTCATGCGATATTCATCTTCCCACGCAGGGAAACCGGAGCCAAGCCAGTTGTCCACCCCCAGTTACAAGTGGGGTCAGAGATCTGGGGTGAGGCAGTGGGGCCTCTTCGGCTGGAGTTTTATAACAGTGGTGCTGAGTTCCAAAATACCTACCAGTTTCTGGTTAGCGCTTTGCAGCCCTTTCTGTTTGCTTGAAGGGCATATCATGGAACAGAAAAAGGAAGCTACAGGCATGTCTGGAGTAGCTCTCCTGTGTTTCTGGTCCACACTGCCGTTATCAGCAGCACAGCCATTTCCCTAGTAGACACCTGCATTCCTTCCTAAATGTTCACCTTGGACCATGCTTCTAAAGAGTACAAAGGTTTTTCACTTTGTTTAAGGACAGAGTCGTTGCTCAGTGGGTAAGAGCACCGACTGCGGATCCAAAGGACCCCGGTTCAAAACCCAGCTCCTGCTTGGTGGCTCCTAGCCACCTACACTGTCACGAATCTCTGAGATCCTTGCTTGCTGGACTCAGATGCACACCCTCTATGTGCCTATTCAGCATGCCTATACATACCAGAATGGTATATATGGGGTTAGAGGGTGAGCTCTTTGCACCAATTTTTTGCTTTCTCCACTCTAGACCTTCCCATGAGCATCACCCGTTCCCAAGGCTCACATATTCGGCAAAACCTTTCTTTCTCCGCTCCGAGTGAAATTACCAATGCTCTAATGAGTATCTAACTTCTTTTCCCATTTTGAGCCCTTCTGTATCACCATCTGACCTAACTAAGGCTGTTTGTTTACTCCCTCTTGTCCGCCATTCCCCAGTAGATTGCAAACTCTGTGTGCCGCACACTTGCCGTTTCTCTCTCTATGGCCAAGAACCATTCGAAGCACAAGCTGCACGCTCACTTGATAAAAGCAAGGGTGAACAAATGCAGTTATCATTATTGCTTTATGTTTTCTTATCATCTATAAAAGACATGCTCACACCCACAGACACTGAGAGGGCCATGAACATAGCTTGCTGCTGTATCTATTATCTCAAAGACTGAGGCAAGGAGTGGTGAGAGTAAGCTGCTTCTTATGTCTTTAGAGCAAATCCTCCCTCAGCAAAAAGGCTGCTCTCTTGCTGTTTTTCTGGAAGGAGCCAGTTCAGCTAGCTAGCTCACTTTAAAAACAAATAATTAGCTGAATTTACAAGGAAGCAAAATATCCTAATTCCAATGTGGCTTTGCCTTTCTGTTTTGTTTGTTGTTTGTTTGTTTGCTTGTTTTTGAGGCAGGGTTTCTCTGAGTAGCCTTGGCTGTCCTGAAACTTGCTTTGCAGACCAGACTGGCTTCAAACTCATAGAACACCTGTCTCTGCCTCCCAAGTGCTGTGATTAAAGGTGTGCACTAACTACCGCCCAGTAGTTGCCTTTTTCAATTGTGATGGCGACCAAGGCCTGGGCTTTCTGCTGAAAATTTTCCATGAAGTTGTTATTTTTAAAATGTGATCATTTATGGGTATATAATTTAAAATTATATGAAAATTTAAATTCATTTCCATTTTCTTTTATTGTAATCTTCTGTCCTTTGTTCTTTACAGTTTCTTCCAGGTAGGTTTGTCAATCCAGCACTTACAATGTGGCCTCTGAGGCATGGGAAGTTCTCAATGAATATATGTGAACCCAACAAGTGGCTCTGTAGGCTCTACTACTACAGCATAATATTCCAAACTTGCACACTGAGTGAAGCCTACAGAGTGCTCAAGGTGGCGAGTGTTCCTTGGAGTACCCTGTGCAGGTTGCTAGCAGAGACTGTGGAAGAGGAGGGTGGTTTTATACATCTTGAGCTAACACAGGGGATAGGGTGAAAACATTTTTTTACAACCAACCAATTCTCCATGTCAAACTAGTTTCCATTTCCATAAAATACATTTTTACTGTATGCAAAAAGGAATAATCTGTTAAAAGAGGGAAAATATCCCAAAGAAAAAAAGTCTACCCACACTAACCTAAAGGACCTAAGAAGCACCAAGCCTTGCTGTGGGTGAGCGCTCGCATAACAACAAAATGGTTGATTTACACTTTTTATCTAATTAAGGACAAAGGTTTTATATATATATATATATATGTGTGTGTGTGTGTGTGTGTGTGTGTGTGTGTGTGTGTATATGTGTGTGTGTGTATATATATGTGTGTGTGTATATATACATACATATATATATTTGTGTGTGTGTGTGTATATATATATATGTGTGTGTGTATATATACATACATATATATATTTGTGTGTGTGTGTGTATGTGTGTGCTCCCACATGTATGATCATGTTCACGTGTGAGCCCACACGTGTATGTGCCTATTAAGTCAGAGGTCAACATTGAGTGACTTCCTCGATCTTTCTCCATACTTTTTTCTGAGTCAGGGTTTCTCCCTGAACCTGGAGTTCCCCTATTCAGCTAGACCCTCGTGCCTCTGGGTCTCCAGCACGGATGATATTACAGTAATGCACCTTCATATGTGAGTGTTGGGGGATCTAAATTCAGGCCTTCTTGTCCTCATGGCAAATACTTTGCCGGCCAAACCCCTCTCTTCAGTGCTCGAGGACATTTTAGAATTATGACTAGCTCTGCGATCTTTAACCCAGAGACACACTGACTCAACTCCCTATGCTGGAGGCTCATATCTGACAGCTGTCTTTTAAGGGTGAGACAAATCCCGTATCATTGTGTTTGGTTTGGATGAGATCCACAGAGAAGAAAAGAAAAATGAAACGAAAAATACGAGACATCAAACTGATCTCCATGGCAGCAGTTTTAATTTTCCAAGTTATACAGAAAATAGAGATGCATTCCTGAGAGTTTGGGGAAGCCTTGACTTTCCACATGGTCTTTGTGTGTTTGCAAACTGAGTTATGGAGCTCAGATACTTTAATGACAGTATGCACATCTTTATATTTTTCAATATATAGAATAAATGTATATAAAGTGCACTCTACTGGAAGACAGATAGTTCATAGTTTATTTGTTGCTTTTAAAAACTTTGTTTTTGCCCGTTATTACATTAGAATTTTACTATGCCGACTGTTCCACACTGTCCTGAATGTCCTTTCATTCTCTTGACTATACTTCTTGTAGATTGTTCACATAACATCTTTTGATGTGGCTTCAAAGACCCCTTTTGTAGATGCACAGAGGTCTTATAATTGGTTGACTCCAGTTATCCAGTGTGGGAGGATGACCTTTCACCCCCTACCTCAAAGAACCTTTGGTCTGGAGAGAAAGGTGTCCGAAGCTGGATTTAACATGTGGAGAACGCTTTTCCTGTCCTGTCTACAGTAGTAGGAGGAACTCAAGCATTAGCTCGATGTTAGCATGGCCTCGCTTAAGAAAATACACTTCTCAGAGGGAAAGAAGGCAGCTTACACTGCTCCTCCATCACTGGGTTAAAGTACAAGCCTACAGGTCCTCACCACCGGTTCCAGGCAACTGTTCCAAGGGTGAAAGGGAAGAGGAGATAACAACTGAAAGACGTCAGAAGGTTTAAATCTGTGCCTAAGCTTCTAGCTCTGACACTCAGTCTGGTTGTAACAGTAGGCAAAATGTCAGCCCTGGACTGATTCACCTAGGGTATAGGGCTTGTTAGCTCGATAGGCAGAAAGATACCTGAAGAGCTTGGAAAGCAGTAGAGGAAGTTCTTCTTCCTGAATTAGGTTTAGGTTGGCAAACACATCTCCAATCTCTCCAAAGGGAGTCCATACCCACAAGGGACTTAGTACCCTCTCTCTACCTCCAGTGCTTGACTCTCTATCCTCACAACTTTTGATTTTTATATGTTATATATTTGCCAACGTGCACAAATCATCATTCTGTGTCTGATATTTCTCCACTTACAAAATAATGTTTAAAATCAAAGTTTACACATACTGTGACATTTATCAGAACCCTACACTTTTAAAAACTGGTGAGTAATATTCCATTGTATGGATATGTCATGTTTAAAAAGTTCTTTCATTAGCTGATGGACTTCTTTTGGTGATTTTATGCATATCTTTAGTTTAAATACCTTTTTTAAAATTATAATTGGAGTGGAGAGGAGTTTCTGAGTCATACGGTAATTCTCCTTGGACTCATTCAAGCATTGCAAAACTGCATTGTTTTCTATCCCTGCCAGCAATACAGTAAGGCCAGAGTTTTTTCCCTTCTCGCCAGTGATCATTACCCATTTCTTTTGCTAGTTATCTTGGTATGTGTGAAATAACATCTCATAATAGCTGTGATTTGCATTTCTCTAATGGTTAATGAGGATGACCATCTTTTTACAGGCTTGTTGGCTGTTTATATCATCTCTTTAAAGATATTTTCCAGAAAGTTGTGGTTTTTCCGAAGTGCATATTACATATAAAGTGTGATAGTCATTTTATCCCAGCCTGGCCCGTGGAGAAGCTACACTGGACCCTGAAGCAAACAGCGCAAACTGCCAGGTGCGAATGTCCATGGAGTTACCTCCCCTGCTTCTGGGTTCTACCTGGGTCCCCTCTGTGTCTCTTGACTCCTGGTGCTAAGGTGTACAAAGTCTCTTTGTATGGGGTCAGCACTGTAACCTTTGCAGGGTCAGCACAGGTCTTACACCTCAGATTTGCATCTAACCTGGCTCCCGTGGTCAACAGCTGCAGAAACTAATAACCTGTATTTCCGGTGTGGGCTGTGGTTTCCAAACCTCTGAAACTCTGTTCAGCTGATAGGGGACTTTGAAAACTACTTCCTTGCAGTTCGTTTTCTTACTTCTCCTGTGCCCTTGTCAGTATGGCCTCATGAGATTGTCGTATTACACAAGAAAACACCTATACATCACTAAGCCCCAGGCCCATGCATGCCTAAGTCCTCCCTGGAATGTGCTTTAAAAACAACTCATTTGTTCCTTTGAATGGCATCTACATTGATAACCTGAGGATTCAACCTGGGTCCCCTGATAAATACTGGAGAATATTACTTTCTAGTATCATTAAGGTGCTATTGTTAGAGCCAGGGGTACAGGGAGTGGGACTCTGTACATTCTGACGAGCGTATGCATCAGCAAAATAGTTTATAAAATTTTACTTATATCCATTTCTAGAACTGTGTGTCTATGTGTGAATGAATGTGAGTTTATGTGTGTATATGAGTATGTATAGATGTGTATACATGTGCACATGTGTGTGTATGTGTGTTTGCTTATATATATATGTGTGTGTGTTTGTTTATATGTGTACTTGTATGTGTATCTATGAATATGTATGTGTGTGCATGTGTATATATGTGTGTATGTGCATACATGCGAGTATATGTGTTTCTGTTATAGATGCTTTTATATGTGAGTGTATATTTCTGGGGTTGTGTGTATGGTTTCTGAACTGAAAATTGAACATTCTCATCTACTTCTTATTGGGTAAGTAACATAGATCCGGAACCTGCCACGAAGAATATGTGCTTATTATGTACGTTAATGGCAATTCTGAAAATTGGTTCTATTTATCTTTATTTTACAGCTGAGGCACAATTGACGTCCAGCCATGGTTGGTATCTGAGCCACCTTTCGCACACAATCCTAAGTAAGATAAACTTAGCATCAGACTCTCTGACCTCGGCACTCTTTCCTGCTCCTCCCCCAGCTCCATGGTTGTATCATTAAGATGCCACAGCTACTGAATAGAGTCTGAGCTCAATCCAGGAAACTCCAGCGGTCCAGGAGCAGCAGATACTGTTGGTAGCTCTCTACTGTCTAGGCACACTCCATTCCTTTTCTATGCTCCCTGCTGGCTCTGAAAGGGGGACCTGAGTTTGCTGGAAAAATCTGCAGATGACTCTCCAAGAGTGAGGAAGCATCTACCTGGAAGTGACATACACAGTATCTAACTCTGGAAAAAGTAGACTAGATAGATCGCAAGAGTATTGAAAATTGTCAACCACGTCAAGAACCTTGTACAGAATGAGAAATTCACATCACTAAGCCACATGTAATCATAATGCTGAAGTTAAAATCAATCCAGCCTTAAGTCCTCCAGATAATTAGCTAAACAATTTATATTAATCAGATTTCATTAGCCTGTTTTCCTATATCAATTTCCAAAGAAGGAAAATATATGTTGTCTCTATTTTCTTATCATATGGGCCTATGCTGGAGAAGTACATTTTCCCCTGGGCTGTTTTCTATAACCTCACAGATGATTATTTTTTTATTACTTTTGTTCTTCACTGGCAAATCTACACTTGGATCTCTGTGGCTGTCAGGTGAGAGAACTCTGTTTTTATCACATGAACCTGAAATCCGAGCTCTATCTGGCTACTCAGGGCAGGAATGGATTTGACTTGCCTAGGGTTTTGTTTTATTTTTTTTTTGCCTGTCTTGGCACTTGTTTGTCCTCGTTGTTGTGTTAACTCTAGGCCGTGATGACTCACGCTGATACCTTTGAGAATATAGAAGAAATAAAATGAACATGAAATGTAATGGATGCTGTGACAGAATTTGTGTTCCCTGGAGTTATCTTGAGCACGGAATGTCCCTGGTGTGGCCAGGTTGCCTGTGGTACTTAATGAGCTGGATAAGATGTTTGTGTCATCCAGAAGGGATTGCTGGGTTCAGTTACCTCAGCGATTGAATTTCTTAAGCGTTGGTAGAGTCACACAAGTGAGCAAGTGGTGGAATGTGTGTGTGTGTGCGCACACACACACACACACACACACACACACACACACGCATGCACGCGCGTATTCTGTATGTTCTTATTTGTAACTACTTTTTTTTAAACTGCTCAGTTGGGAGATGGGGTGTGGCTCAATGGTAAAGCATGTGCTTAGCCTATGTAATGTCCTGGGTATTCTCTTTAGCACCAAATTAAAGGACAGTAAGCCAGTCAATCAGTAAGTAAATAAAAAAGCAATTAGGTCCAACTTCAGGAAAAAAAAAGGTGAGGTTTTTTCCAATTTTTTATGTAAATAACCAAGAAATCATATCAGAAATTAGAAAATTTAATTTTTTTGGAAGTAAGTAAACCTAACGTTTGGTTATGTTTGTCAGGCTCTGGGAAGTCAAGTCCTCTGTTT
This sequence comes from Mus musculus, assembly GCF_000001635.26. Classification (NCBI taxonomy): domain Eukaryota; kingdom Metazoa; phylum Chordata; class Mammalia; order Rodentia; family Muridae; genus Mus; species Mus musculus. Next base: position 70,641,280 of record NC_000073.6, read on the forward strand.
AGCCATCTGGTGAATCCTTGCCATGTCGGAAGGTTAGCCCATAGCAGCTTCGTTAGAGCCGTTCCTTCAAAGCGCATTGCGAATGTTTTGATCTTTCAGGGACCATCTGGGCTTTCACAGGGAAGCCTGACAGTCTGCAAATGAGCATCCTGGTTTCTGTGTGGGCTGCTGTGGGATGGGCCAGCGTGAGCAGAGGGTCTGAGAAACTTCGACTGTGGGTACATAAGAAGCGGGTACTGGGAAACAGGCTGGAGCTGCAGCAGGGCATGAAATGCCAGGGGAACAGAGTAACTCGCTGATTCCTGAGCTGCTCTGACTCCGAGAGGATGGACTCACCGGCTATGAGAATCACTACAGCTAGATGTCAGAAACTGCTGTTCACACATGTCTGTGAAATAAGTGATACACGGAACAACAGTAATCACGAAAGGCTTGTAGACTGCAGTGTGTACAGCCAGGTATTTTTTTTTAAATAGAAATTTTAAGAGCATATTGATAAGACAATTTAAGATATTGTTCTAAGTGTCCCTTTATAGCTCTAATATCTGCATGTTGGCCTACTTATATAACATGTTATTTGTTTACCTTGGATTCCAGGAGTGATATTTATTGACAGGAGACCTGCCAGGGAGTGGGACAGGGGCTCTTTGTGATGGAATCACAGTGGATCGATGTGGCACTGCCCTTCGTTTATCTCTGATGATCACGCCCCCCCCCCCCCAGTTTCCCCTCCCCTCATGACAGTGAACATTTTAAGGCCCTTCTATCGTTCTAGTGGCTGCTTCTAAGTTTATGTATGAAAGTTCGCTGAGGGGCTTAAAAAAAAAAGAAAGTAGACTTCCCAATAGTTGAACACTTGCAGGAGAAAAAAATTCTATTTTGTAGTATTTGTACATTATGCCCACATAGAAAGCTTGAATTTTTACTACTGAGTCTGTTTCTGAAAGGATGTATAAAGTTAGAAAAATACGCTTATAGAGAAATGGAATACAACCCAACCTAACCTAGCCTAACCTAACCTAGCCTAGCCTAGCCTAGCCTAGCCTAGCCTAGCCTTCCCTTCCCTTCCCTTCCCTTCCCTTCCCTTCCCTTCCCTTCCCCTTCCCCTTCCCCTTCCCCCTTCCCTCCCCTTCCCCTTCCCCTTCCCCCTTCCCTCCCCTTCCCCTTCCCCCTTCCCTTCCCTTCCCCTTCCCCCTTCCCTCCCCTTCCCCTTCCCCTTTCCCTTCCCTCCCCTTACCCTTTCCCTCCCCTCCCCCTCCCCGTCCCCCTCCCCCTCCCCGTCCCCCTCCCCCTCCCCGTCCCCCTCCCCCTCCCCCTCCTCTTCCCCTTCCCCTTCCCTTCCCTTCCCTTTCCTTCCTTTCCCTTCTCTTCTTTTACCTTCCCTTCTTTTACCTTCCCTTCTTTTCCCTTCCCTTCTCCCTTCCCTTCTCCCTTGCCTTGCCTTGCCTTCCCCTTTCCCTTTCCCTTCCCCTTCCCCTTCCCCTTCCCCTTCCCCTTCCCCTTCCCCTTCCCCTTCCCCTTCCCTTTCCCTTTCCCTTTCCCTTTCCCTTTCCCTTTCCCTTTCCCTTTCCCTTTCCCTTTCCCTTTCCCTTTCCCTTTCCCTTTCCTTTTCCTTTTGTTCCCACACTGGAGACTGGACCCAAGGGCCTAATGCATTCTATAAAACTACTCTATTACTAAGCCAATCCCATACTTGAGGGTATTAGTGTGTATGTGTGCAAGTGTGCGTGCATTCATGTGTACATGCGTGCATGGTGTGTGTGTGTGTGTGTGTGTGTGTGTTTTCCATGCCCACCTCTGAATTTGAATGTGTCTACTCATGGCTTTGGAGCTTTTGTTTGTATCTCTAGAAATCCCTTTAAAATGAATGAATTAGTTTAACAGTTCCTATCTGAAGCCTGCCAGTTGACAGTGTGGTTTGTGGTGAGTTTGTGGAGGTTTTCTGAGAAAACTCTAAGTGCTGAAAGCAAAACTTTTCACAGCCTGTGGTGCCTCAATGCACTAAGCATGGTTTCCTTTTGTGGTCAGGGTGGTATGGCTCTGGATAATAAATATCCGTAAGATGATTTCTTGAGGTAGACTGGAAGACATTGCTGACACCTTGGATGTGGCTGATTTCACAGCTTGTCCTAGTGGAGCTGGGACATTTGAAGTGTGTGTGTGTGTGTGTGTGTGTGTGTGTGTGTGTGTGTGTGTGAATATCATCCTATAATTATCTGTTAATAGATAAAATATATCTGATCCCCATTTTAAGTAATTCTTGGAGCTCAGTTGAGAATGGGAGCCAACGAGCTGTGCATAGTAACCTTTGTGCCAGCCTTGCTTTCCTTTCTTTACTTTTAAATTATCTTGTGTGTTTCCAACCTTCAGACAAGGAAATCCCACATTATGACTCCCCAGGTAACCCCAAAGGCGCTATTGGAAGTTGAAGAAAGAAGCACGCCCGTAGACGTGCACCCCTATACAGAAACCCACACAGCATGCTCACATTAAACTGTGGGAACTGTTTTCCATTAATGTGTAATCAAGAAGCAGGCAGGCTGTTGACTTTGAAAAATAAAACAAGAAACCAGTTGCTCCCCTCTGTAGCCTTTCCCAATTAGCACGCCCTCCCCCTCACCATGGCCAACCTGTTTGTCAAACTTAGCCGTTCAAGGAGTCCCAGAAGCAGTACCAGATCAGGAGGGGTGGATTTTGGATAATGGGTTAAAATATTCTGAAAGCTTAAGGCTGCCATTGCAAGTGTCCTTTAAGGCATGTTGTAGCAGAAAAGTTAATTCACTTTGCACATGTTGCTGAGCAACAGGTGGTAGGCAACCACAGGGCCTGGGCACATTCCTCCCTGTTCAAACTCTTGGCCCCTGGTATTCTGGGATTTACACTGCCTCCCCCAGGCCCTGACTGACAAGCTAATCGGTGCGCTAGGAAGCACAGAGCTATTGAGGCCACTGTAACAGAACACCACCCTGTCCATGAGACAGCAATGAAATGCTTCAGCGGTGAAGACAGGGAGGCGTTGGACTGTTGAGCAACTGGGAGAAATTTGCTTCTAGGTACTGTAGCCAAATAAAAAGGCTCTGAGGAGAAGCATCTTGAAAAGCCAGTTATTTAAAAAAAAGCTTCCAAGCTGGACTCTGACAGAGTGGAGAAAAATAGTTATAGCTTAGCTGGCCGTATCGAAAAGGCCAAGGCAGGAGGAGGGGATGCAGCTTTCAAAACCATGTTAATCCCTGGAGTCCTTAATTTCTTTCCTTCTACAGGTCTCGTAGTTTAGCAACAAGTGGCCAGGAAGTTAATAATTTCAAACAGTTGAGCTTACCTCAGGCAATGTTTTTCCGCCTTAATTAAAATTTTATTTTCGTAGAAAAAAAAGTATTAGAATGACATTAATATCCATCCATTTTGATGGGATGTATGTGATAACATGAATATTTTATTATTACAACTATTCTGTAGAAGCTCTGAGTCATCCCTCCAGTGCCAATCACTACTTCTTAGTAACAACCTAAGGGTTTCTTTTTGCAGTATTTGAATATGCACCACTCATGAGGCCATGGAGGCCTAATGTTTATCATCTTGCTAATATATGAAAAGGGGATCCAAACACTTTGTCTCAGCATTGGCCCAACAAAGTTACAGTTCTGACAGAAACAGAACCCCCGAAACTCCATGCACTCAAGACGAGTCGTCCCAAGTGTCATCTTAGTTACTCTGGTTAAAAGGTTTAACACTGAAAACCTAAAACAACCAATCAACTGTGCCTTGCAAGGTCATCATAACTGAGGTAGAAATACAAAGGTAGGACTACTATTTACTCTGTTTATAAATCCTCATCTGCCATACAGGTAGGGGTGTGTGTGTGTGTGTGTGTGTGTGTGTGTGTGTGTGCATATCACTTTCTCTGGAGGTGTTTAAAGAGTTAAGCAGTTAGTCTCAGCAGTATATGGAATTCTAATGATCAAATACATCTTCAAAAATGGTTTTCCAACCTAAAACTAGATAGAAAATAACCGTCAATTTTCACCGTTATTCCTCTTTCAGTTTTGTATCTAGAACTGATCACTCTGGCATTGACGTTCTCCTTCAGACTAGTTAGATTAATTTCAATTCCCGTTGTATATTAGAAGGGCACACAAGGACATACTTACAATTTCTCCTTCCTCCTGAAGCTAGTAAGTGGTTGAATAGCAATGTCTGGTCATGGAGATCCCTCTTCCTGCTAATAGGAGTAAAGGCCTGCAACATGAGGCTCACTGAATATTCATTTCCAAAACTGGAGATGTTAGTTGCACTTGTGACATGGAGAATGGAGACCTTCAGTCAGTCTATGACACATTTGTTCTGGAAAGTGTGGTCTACATAGGGCCTTAGGAAAGGTAGAGCTAGGCCCTCCTATGTGAGAACCGATGTTCCCAGGAGATCAGAACAGAATGGTGGCACTCCAGATGGAAACCTTTTTGAAGATATGTGTCTATGCATATGTGACATGTGTGTGTCTATGTGTATACATGCATAAATATATGTGAATATGTGTGCATGTAGGCCTATGTCTGGGACAAACAAAAGCTTTGTCATCTTAATTATGATCACTTAAGATCATCCAGCACATTTTACAGCAGATTGAATATCATTTTGTTTTCTAGTCAGGCATCTTATGGCTCAGTTTGCTGTGAGACATGACTCTGAGAAGTGATCAAAGAATGATAAAGGGAAGGTCAGGATCTCACTTCGAACTTTCCTTTAAAAACAACACAAGGGGATTTTGAAAGGTTTTGAGAAGCTGAGAAAGTTCTTTCTCAGGAACTCTGTGAAGCTGGGGTGATTATTGCATCACTTTTAAAGGCTTTCAGTTCTATAGTTCCTAATATAAAAAGAAGTCCTGTGCTTTGTAAACTCACTTGTTCTTTCAAACTTTCGAATTTACCTGCATTTCAGTGCTAATTCGTTATTACAGCCCAAAGCTGCACACACTCTGTTTATTTAAAAAGACTCTCTATTTAAGAAGTAACTGTTTTCCAGGCACTTAAAAACTTATTACCTACCTTCTACCTCTGCCCCGGAAGTTTATTTACTTGTTAGTTAATTGGATTGTTTTCATCAGTTAAAAGAGTGGTTGGCATGGCGCAAAGATAACTTCTGTAGTACTTAACTTAAAATCAAAAGGTTTGCAGCAAAAGTTACTGAAAATGAAAAGGAATTAATTCAAATGATATTCTTTCTAGATTTGCTTTCAGGGTTCAAAATCTAATCTTGACTCATCTGGAAATTTTGGTGTTGTAAAAGTATTTTTAAGTGATTGCCGTGTTCTAGAGTAGTAGCGATTTTGGTGAAGTGATGAAAGCATTTCTCTTTTGATTTAAATTTTTTTGAGCACTTGAATTTACTGAGCACTTAAATAATCAATACAGTGGGGTTTACTAAAATCACCCAATCCTGCTTCAGAGAATTTTGCACTTTATGCTTCGAATCGTGGCCAGAGTGTGCATCCACGAATAACTGACAGTTGAAGATATGCCAGCTTCATTTGTGGTGGAAAAATTAAATTTGGCACCAAATCCCAATTATTGAGTGTGTACAAATATGATTTTCATCATTAAAATGATGCTGTCAAGCATATTATACCCAACTCATGCTTTTCTATATCACTGCAAAACAAAGAAGGAGGGATTAAGTAACTTGGTTACGCAATCATTTCAACATCCTTCCTGCCAAAACCTTTTACAGTTCTAAAAGATTTCTACATTGCTAATACATCTGAGATCATGGCACACAACCAGAAGACAGAGTGGGGGATGGGAGAAAAGGAAGACCCACTCCAGCTATTCCCAGAGTGACAATGAAATTAGTAATAGTGGTTGGCAGAGAGAAGGACTCTGACTGGTCCGTTGGACACTGTGGGACTGCTTAGGATTCCATCCCAGTCCAGGAAGGGAGCCTGTGCTAGGGTCTGCAGTCCTGTATCACCCAAGAATAGCTCCTCTGCACTAAACAGAAGGAAATATATGACTCCCCACCCTTCCACATGCTCCTCACTGGGTTCCTTCTTGTCTTTGTCACCAGCACAACCTGTAGAGCATCTGGTACAGTTTGTTTCCTTTGTTTGCCTTGCTGACTTCAGACATGTAGTCATCCTTGTGTGTATTGTTCTTTGTTCTCTGGAATGGTTTCTCTCCTTGCTAACTGACATAAGCTTGGGACATTCTAGACTATGGTCAATTGGCAGCTGAGTGACTCTCAATAGTCCCTTCTCACCAGACATAGAACCAGCCAAACCACTTGAACAAAAAAAAAAAAAAAAAAAAAAAAAACCCAACAACAACAAAAAAAATGTGGGGAGGGGGGAGGCAAGGGAACTGGACACTGTGGCTGATTTCAGAGAAAAGAAGACAACAGCTAAGGGTCTCTTTTTGAGTTTCTCTTGTTCCACAGCTCAGGCAGTTGCTCGCTCCAAAGATGTCTCTGAGGATCTTCTGTATTTCTTTACCTTTGGAATTCTTGACCTTCCTGTTTTTATGAGTTGTTAGTTACCTTTAAGTTGTGCTAGCTACAGAGATTAACTTGACTTGCTTGATGGTGAATTCGGCCCTTTATATGACTCCATCCACTGTGTACTGTGTAATGGGAATATGTTAGCATCTGTGCTAACTTTCCATAAACCTGAGCATTCAAACCAATGAACTTCTCCTGCATCAGGATGTTAACCCTCTCATCATTTTCCATGCCTACAATCAAGCCAGGCCACAACTTGTTCTGCACCCATAGATTCAACCAACCACCCACTGAAAACAATCAAAAGGAGCAGTGATTGTACTAAATATAAACACAAGCACACACACACACACGTGTATGTACATACACACACATACACACATGGGTGTGCACACATATACACACACATATACACACTTGCATACACATGCGCACATGTGGGCACACACATATACACTCATATACACACACATGCACACACACACACACATATATATACATACACATACACACATACAAACACATATATGTGCACACATATACACACTCGCACACATATATACACTCGCACACATACACATGTAATTTGTGTTTATGGTACTGTATAATTATTTGGATATTTCTCATAATAAATGTAAATGATATGTGAATATAAAATATGTGAACATAAAATATACTAGAAATGCATTATGGGTCACACCCAAAGGACATGATATTTTAGAAAGTACTTGAGCATCTGTGGAGTTTGCTAACCAAGATGGGTACATAGATCTTTTTGTTTGTTTGTTTTTCTGAGACAGTTATTTTTTCCTATGTCTCTCTGGATGTCTTGCAACTTGCCATGTAGATCAAGCAATCTTTCAACTCATAGAGTTCTGCCTGCCTTTATCTCTTGAGTGGAGTGCTGGGGTTAAAGACATGTGCCACTATGCTGGGCAAAGGGGGAGGAGGTCTTTTGTAAATTTCAGAGATGACATAATCACCAAGAGTAGAATTCACCATCCTTGTACCTTCAAACTCTCCAACTTTTCTATTTCTATAGAAAACAAGCCAAAACAACAACAACAACAACAACAACAACACAAGTTCTACTTTCCTCTATCAGCAAGAAAACACCAGAATTCCCTTCATTCTTGGGTTCTGAATCTTAGTGTATGTGCCCTCTTTGGTCTAGAATTCCTGTTATTATTTACTGCATCCTCAAATCCTTATAAACAGAGATTCATTTTTTCTTTCTTTCTTGTCATTACACCCATCTTTCCCACTCACTTCTCTGTTGGATTTATTTTCAGCTTCTTGCTTTGCTTCATCTGTCTATAGTTAAGCTACTATTTCAAAGTATCTGATAAAAATTCTCTTCCCAAGACATGGGTCACTTAGGAATTTCCCCTTGTGCTCCATTGAACTCACTTTCCAAACTCTGGCTTCTTCTCCTTCTCTCTCTCTTCAGGCAACACTCCTGTAAACTGGGTATTCATTTTGGAGGGGTTGGCCTCCTGTCATTCCTCTGTGCTTAGGAGATGTCTAGATTTAACCAAAGTGAATCCCATCAATTGAAAGTTTTTCCTAAGAAAAAAAATTTCCTATCAATGAAAACCTTTCATTTATAGTATTAATTTTTTTCTAGTTTTTAATAAAACGGTATTTTTATATTTGTATTTCTCATTAATTGAAAAATATCAGCCATACAGATTGGTTATCCAACTGATACTTAATTTTTTTAAAAGGTTGACTGCACACAGACTCTTCTCTCTAGAAGCCTGCCATGATGTTGTATCTTTGAAATTGACCCGTCACCAAGCACCCTGTTTTGTAGGAAGCTTTTCATGATTAGATGTGAGAAGCTAAAGAAAGGCAGAACATAAATAGACCAGATCCTTTGGAATATCCCAAGATCCCCTGCACTAAATCAACCTGTCTACAACAAGAAAAAATACAGCCGTTTAGGGAAGAAAATCAGTTTCTCTGAACAACAAACCTCGTTCAGAAACAAACAAACAAATAAAACAAACAAACAAACAAACAACCTATCCAACAACAACAAACATCTACAAACACCAAAAAAATATTTGCTGGTACTGGTGAAATTCGAACGAGACTACTTCCTTATTTCGAAGTGTTTGAACTGTCATTCCAGTGGGTGGGGTCCACCTCAGCTCACTGCAGGCTTGCTATTGGCTATGATATCCGAGCTGGCATGACTGGCTGCAGCTGTTAATGCTACACATGCCTATCATTTGCTGTTGACAGGCATTAATAAAAGCCTAATTTGAGGAAATTATGAAAACCCAACTCATTATGCAATCTGGTTTATGTTTTGGCATGTGGCAATCATTGGCTTGATAGCCGAGAAACCTTCATTTCCAGAACTTTATGGCCTATTCTGCAGTCGCAGACCCAGCCAGAGCACCTCACCTCTCCCATGTGTTTGATCTTCTAATTGCCTCAAGACATCCACAGGCTTGCTTTTTACGATGCAGCAGGCCTTGCCTGGGCTGTGGTGTGATGTATACCGGAAGCCAGCCTTGCCATCAGAAGTAGGTATCTGGCTATTAAAAGAAACTTAATTCTGACCTGTCTATCAAAGAACATGAACCTGAAACCCTCCCCACTCCCACCCTTAACTTGTTCCTTAAGGCTTCCTTAGACTATCTAGTATTTCTTAGACTATCTATTGTCTTTGTAATTTTCTCTAAGAACAGAACAATTTCCACTAACCTTCCATTTGCCTGGGAGTAAGTGTGGAGTGAATAGTAGATAATTCAACTTGATGAGAGTTGATAAATAACATCTAAAACACTGGATTATTTTGATTAAAAGAGACGTTTCTAGAAATAATATAATGAGTAATCTTGCCAATGAATATAAATATATTGGAACACTAGATGTATCTCCGTTGATAGAGCGCTTGTTTAGTATGCACAAAGCTCTGGCTTTGATTCTCAGCACCACATGAATTAGCTGTGATGTGTCCCCTTAACATTGGGAAAGGGGCAGTTAAGACGATGGGTTGCTCATCCATTGAACACAGATTGGATCCCAGCATCCACATGGTGACTTACAAACTTCTATAACTCTATGTCTAGGAGATCCAAAGCTCTGCTCTGGCTACTGTGAGTACCAGGAGTACACATGGTGCACAGACATTCATGGAGGCCAAACATTCAAACACATAAAAAATAAAAATCTAAGAAAAAGACATTTATAGTCATCCTTGGCTATGTAATGAGTTCAAGGCCAACTTCAGGACCTGAAACCTTGTCTCAAAAAAATGTATTAAGTGAGAAAGAATTAAGAAAAATCCACATTTCTGTTTTGATAATTGTCTTTTTAGATATTAAACTTCAAAGAACACGTTCAGCAATTCTGCATCTGTGAAGAACTGGCCTTACCCACTGGGCTTTGACTGATGTTATGAGAGTTTCCAAATACATAGCAATGGGAAAGAACGACTTTAAGCTAAGAAAAGAAATCTATTATATTTGTCTGTCTATCACCTACTGATATCTATCTATCTATCTATCTATCTATCTATCTATCTATCTATCTATCTATCTCCATCATCATTATCACATCTATTTCTATCATCTTTATATCTCTATATCTATCATATCTTTCTGTCTATTTATCTATCTCATTTATCATCTATCTTTTTCATACTTGGCCCATGATGTTAATGGAAGTCTCCCTTTACTCTTTCCTTCTCTCTCTCTCTCTCTCTCTCTCTCTCTCACACACACACACACACACACACATCTTCTTTGATATTTTTATCTTCTGGTCCTAATTGGTCCTTCTTTGCCTATATACTTGCATTTCTATTTTCCTTTTAATTGGGATCTTGCCGTGTACCCAAAGCTGAGGAACCTTTGCTTCCTGAGTGCTTGGGTTAAAGGCATGGATCACCATGGCATTAAAGAGTAGACATTTTAAATCTCCAAGCAGAAAAGATGGATACAATGCTATATCTCCATGAAGTCAGTTGCATCTATTCAAGTACTACATGGCAAAATGAAGAGCCTAGCTGGGCTATCCTGCCCAGGAACAGTGTGTTTATGATGGCTTGTCTGCAGACCAGAAGAGACAGCCATTCAGCCCTCTAGTCTTAAGGTTCCATCTCTTATTCATTTGACTCAAGAATTTGTTTCTTCTAAAGCCAGGGATGCTGGGAAGAATCTTGGAAAAGGAAAAAAAAATAAATTTCACTTATTTCCAATGATTTGTTGGCCATATATCATAACATGTTAAGGTTTACAAAATCTGGTAGTCACATTAAAATTTCAACTTTGTATGTGTACAATTTGCATGTAAAATGTATTCATTGAAGTGTTTGCTCTGCTGCACCACGAGTCATGTATTTCATCAAGAGATATAACATTGCAGTTGCATCCCCCAACAACTTCTTTCTTACATATACATGGAACAGGGTGTAGTGGTACAAGGTTCCTAGTACCCACGTATGTCTGTGATGCCTTTGCTCACACTGGGTCTCATGATTGATCCATTTATTGGCTTTTTCATTCCTCTTTCTTGGTGGGTGCTCTTTTGGTTAATGATAGAAGTGTATCAGTTTCTTGCCACTGTAAGCAAAGTTACCATGATCATTCCAGAAATACTGGATGGGCACATATTTCCTTCCCTTCCGTGAATACCTAGGAGAAGGCTGCAGAGTTGAGTGGTAAGTGTGCACTTAGCTTCCAATGATGCTGTCATCTTCTCTCCATGTGCTTTTCCTCCAGCTGCTTAGTTCAGTGGGAGAACTTTCTGTCATTAGTCTTAAAAACAGACCTGTTCTAGTGTGTGACCAGGAGCCCCTCATTATGGTTTTAATTTGTGTTTTCTGAATGTAATTTCTGTTGACGTGAACTTTGATATCGAATGTTTCATTCATTTGTGAGTGCGTGAAGTATCTCTACCAATCTTTCGTAATATAATTTATTTTTGTTTTATGTTCATTGGTATTCTGCTTGCATGTATGTCTGTGTGAGGAAGTCAGATGTCTTGGAACTAGAGCTACACACAGATCTGAGAAGCCATGTGAGTGCTGGGAATTGAACTAGGGTCTTTTGGAAGAACAGCCAGGGCTCTTAACTACTGAGCCACCTATCAAGCACTCTCTCCATGGTTTGTTTGTTTTTTAGAATACTATGGCCTTTTCATTATTCAATCATAAGATGTTTTGAGTGTTCAACTTTTGATAGGTGTTCCTTGTTATCTACATGTATTAGAAATACTTTCACCAAGCATCGATTGTCACACATCATCATTTTAAAATACTTAACATTTCTTTTCAACTACTTCTTTCTTCAGATATATTCTGAAATTAAGGCTAGGAAAAATATTATATTTGAGCTTTGACAAGAAATGATGGAATATTTCAGTGGTCTTGAAAGCAGCTACATGGCTTTATGGATTGATCTCAGCTTCTGCCTACATGGTAGGTTTCCATCCATTAAATAATTAGATTTGAACTAAAGTCCACATGCTTTTAATACAGCCATGGCTACTTTTGTTAATGCTTAACTAATTTCTCCTACATTCTAATTAATATGTTGGAAACCTGGTCAGTTTTCAATAGTTATTGCAATGCTTTGGACAAATAACCTCATTTTTCCAGCAACAGCCTTCAAATATAAGGGGCTTAAGAAAATACATATTTTTTATTTTTCATCACAGAAGGAAAGTGCTCAGCATGTTGGAGACCCACTCTAGAGAAGTTTCCCACCCCTATGTCAGCGCTGTGAGCTACTTATAGCCACCACAAGGACCTTAATATCATCAACAAATGTTTTTTTGCTATTGCATTATTTAGGTAAAACTCTAAGTATCTGTAAGTATCTCTTAGATTGAGAGAATCAAACATTTTTAGATAGAGTGGTTGGGCCTGAAAGCAAACTTATGTCAATTCCCCCCTTCACATTTTCATGTCAGATCTAGTCACATACTCAAAATAAACTTCAGGGAAGAGAGTGAGACATCTAACCAGAAGTGGGAAAGAGCGGAGCATTTGTAAGCACTGATCATGTCTACAGTCTTTATTTTGTTGACAGTTCTTTTATAGATACAACCTATTTTACTTGAGTTTTTGGGAGTGTGGTGCTTAGGAGCTGTTCACATTATCTTCTGAAATGGAAAGTTTCTAGGTGTATCATGCGATACAGATTCATGTGGTGCTTTGCTGAGGCAAGACCCATGGAAGGACATATGACGTTTGGAGAGAGTATAAATAGAACTCAACAGACAAGGACAGTATGCTTGCATAGCTAGCTTTGCACTGCCTCGTTGGTTTCACAGCTTTGGTGTTCTTCTCTTCATTGAAAGAGGTACTGCAAAAAGCTTCTCATGCTGTCCAGGCTGGTCCTGGTAGCTCCTGCTGACTCGTTCTGAATTGGTGGAGGCCTGGTAGTTTCTGTTGGATTTTGCCACTGCTGCTGACTTGCATTTGGTATCCTGACACTACTGAACTAGACTGATGGTACCCTGACAAACAAAGATTAGATCTCCCCCAAAGAAGTACTTCTAAACAGGTCCACATATCCTTATCCTGCTTACCATCTTTTCTCCTCTACTTTGGATGGTGGGCTGGAAGGGGAGGGTTCGAAGTGTTTATTAAACCTTATTAAAAGTAAGTTTTGAGAAATCTAAGCCTATAATCTTCAAATAATGTTATGGCCTATTTAAATAATGAGGACTGGGTGAAAATAATCTAGATTAATTGGGATGATTATGTACAGTCCACTTTTTACTTAAACCTTTACTTTAAATCAATATATATGAGCTTTGCTATGTTTTGAGATAGAAAACCAATAACAGAATGAAGCTCCAAAACAAAATAAAAGCAGACTACACTTAAAGTTACAAAATTTCCCAAATAAATGGATGAAATCAATTACTATATATCCACCTGATCTTGCTTCTACTAGAGATCATATTGGTAGGTGTTTTATATTTAATGATATTTATAGTCAGAGATTAAAGTTAAATTATTTGTACTTGAATTTGATAGCATGCTTAATTTAATGGGCTTTATTTAATAATATTTCTACTACTTTTAGTAAACTAGATGCATCGGGATTCTTTTTCTTGTCAGTGCCATCCTTGTTAGGTTTCAAGGTATTGCATTCACTCTGTCTAAAAATGAATCGAGACGTTTTCTTTCACTCTCAGACTCTAAGATAGCAAATAACATCTGGGAGAAATTAAAACAAACACAACTGTAAAATCATCCATGCATCTTTCTTGGACTGCAGTCATTATCATTTGGTTATTTCTTCCTTTATTGTTTTATGTTCACATGTGTGCAGAAGAACTGACAGGAACTGATTTTGATGATTTAAATACATTCAGAATACTTTCTGGTTGAAAATTTTAATTTCTCTATGTATGTGTAATTTCATATATTTGTATATATGCATGTAATTATATATACATGTGTGTGTGTGTGTGTGTGTGTGTGTGTGTGTAATTTTATAATAAAGAGACAACTTTAGATGAGTATCTGGATATGTATTTTTGTGTAGAAGCTTTCCTTGCATATGTGAAGCCCCCAGATTAAACTACAGTACCACAAGGGAAAAAAACAAAACAAAGGGGAAAAACCTTTTTTTTTTTTTTTCGATATTGACTTGGCATTTGTTACTGTATTTTCTCCCAAACAAATTCTCAGATTGTGTTTCTGTAAATGGTATAATTGTGTGTGTGTGTGTGTGTGTGTGTGTGTGTGTGTGTGTGTGTGTGTGTGTGTATGTGTGTGTGTGCGCCAGCCTATGTATGTGTAGAGACTAGACATCAGTCTCGTGTTGGGATGGAAACCAAATTCGGCTTTTTATCTTTGGAGACAGGGTCTTCCGCTATACCTGGAGCTTGCTGACTCTGCTAGGCTGGATGCTCAACAAGCCTCGGAGGTGTCTTCCTGTCTCAGCCTCACCACAGTGGGGTTACAGTTATAGGTGTGTGCTATTTTTTATGTAGTTCTGGGGTGCAAACTCAGCTCCCTCAGGTTATGCCATCACCCTAGCCCTTGCCCTAATCAATTACTTTATTTGTCATTCAGCCCTACTTTATTTTTATATCATATTAAATTATGTATATGCCTGTGTGTCTGTGTGAGAACATGTGCCCATGAATGCAGGTACCTCACAGGTCAGAGGTGTCAGGTCCTTGTGGAACTTAAGTTGCAGGCTATTTTAAACTGCTGACACTGGTGATGGGCACCGAACTCAGGTCCTCTGAAAGGGGAATTCACTCTGTAGACCAGGCTGGCCTTGAACTCAGGGAGATCCACCTACCTCTGCCTTCTGAGGACTAAAATCAAAGCAGTGCATCACCACTTCAGTCTTATTTAATAAATTTTTAAACCCTTTTATTTTAAAATTTATTATTTATTAATTAATTTATTTATTTACTTGACAATACAGTATCCGCTCTTCCTCTCCTCCAAGTACGCCTCACACAAGTTCTTTGCCCCCCCCCCCCCATTCCAACTTCTGGATGCCACCCCCAGCTCCCAATCCCTCCACATCAAGTTGCTGTTGGACTAGCTGAGACTAGACAAGGCATAACAGGAATGTCCATTTAGGGGCGCAGGATTCATAGGCAGGCAGGCAACAGGATCAGGGACAGCTTCTGCTCTAGTTGTTGGGGGACCAAGCCACTCATCTGCTACATATGTGCAGGGGCTTAGTTCCAACTGGGTCTTGCTCTTTGGTGGGTAATTCAGACTCTGGGAGCCCCAAGGGTCCAGGTTAGTTGGTTCTGTTGGTCTTCCTGTGGAGTCCCTATCTTCTCCGGTCCTCAGTCCTCGCAACTTTTCTGTAAGACTCCCTGTGTTCTATCTAATGTTTGGGTATGAGTCACTGCATCTATTTCCATTGACTCCTGGGAGGAGCCACTCAGAGGACAGTTATACTAGGTTTCTGTTTGCAAGCATTTATAAATTATAAGTTAACACGAAGCTATTCTGAGAACATATAGATTCTAAAGGTTCTAACTTTTCAGAAATAATAGAGAAAAATGGAGACAGGCTAGACTTTTAATGTATATGAAAATCAAATATAAAACCATCCAGAGTCTGCCCCACCTGGGGGACGGGGATCCATCCCATAATCAGGCACCAAACACAGACACTATTGCATATGCCAGCAAGATTTTGCTGAAAGGACGCTGATATAGCTGTCTCCTGTGAGGCTATGCCAGTGCCTGACAAATACAGAAGTGGATGCTCACAGTCAGCTATTGGATGGAACACAGGGCCCCCAATGGAGGAGCTAGAGAAATTACCCAAGGAGCTGAAGGGGTCTGCAACCCTATAGGTGGAACAACAATATGAACTAATCAGTACCCCCCCGGAGCTCGTGTCTCTAGCTGCATATGTAGCAGAAGATGGGCTAGTCGGCCATCACTGGGAAGAGAGGCCCCTTGATCTTGCAAACTTTATATGCCCCAGTACATGGGAATGCCAGGGCCAATAAGTGGGAGTGAGTGGGTAGAAAAGCAGGGTTGGGCGAGTGTATAGGAGACTTTTGAAATAGCATTTGAAATGTAAATGAAAATATCTAATAAAAAATTTTTAAAAAGAAAGAAATATGCAACTTACTGAGGCATTTTAAGTTCAAGAAAATAGGAGTATATAAAAACCATTTACATTTATTTTATGTGCATGAGTGATTTACCTAAATATAGGTGTGTGTGTGCATGTCCCAGGTGTCCTGGATGTCCACAGACATCAGAAGACAGGGCATAGGAGCTCCTAGAACTGGACTGTGAGATGCCACAGGGGTGCTGGGAATTGAACCCAGCTCCTCTGTGAGTGCTCTTAACCACTGAGCAATACTTCTAGCTCACTACAAAAAACATTTTTCCTGATGTAAAGGAAAACTTGTTGTCACATTAATATAGACATAGGTTGGCATTTTAATTCTGGTTTAAATGATATGTGATATAAGCAAATGATTTAGCTCGATTTGACTGTGGTTTTGCTTACTCACAATGAGATGTGTTAGCTATCACTGAGTAATGAAACTCACTTCAAGACTCCTTGGATTGAAATAGTAAACACTTAGACTGCTCGTTAATATTCAGATTACCTGGGTGGTTTTTCTGGAAAGGACACGGCTGCTCATGCTCTGAGTCACTTGTATGGAGAGTCAGCTCCCCTTTTTAATATGTGTGAGCAGGCTAGTGACAAGGTAGGCCACTGTGGCTTTACTGAGGATACTGGTGTTTTCTGTCATGAGTATCAAGTTCCGAACTTGCTTACTTGTCTAACAACGATTTCAAAAGGAGAAGAAGTGAGCTCCTCTGGCCATTTTCTTGAGGTTTGAGACTGGGGTGCTATTATTCCTGTCTATTCAAGTTACAGTGCCAGCAATACTCAGGGCATGAGATGAAAACAAACCAGATGTATACATGGCAATCTGTAGATGGAAGTAGCTGCTGAGGAAGGAAGGGAATATTAGCTATTTTTATTTTGCCTTTTCACTTCTATTTGTGTACATTTGTGTACAGATGTACTAGAACACGTTTGATACCCTAAACTTTGTTATTACGATTGTTAGGAAACATCACGAGAATCTATTAATTACTTAGGAAGCCAACTTTTAGTATAGAGTAAGTATGAGTGGGTTTGGAATGTAAACACGAATGGAGGTGACCTTGGATGAGTAAGAACTGACTTGAACAACCTTTCCTAAAATTTGCATAAGTGGATCCTTTGAGAGATTTCTATGAGTTTCCAGAGTAGATTAGTGTTCCTCCCCATCCTTGCAGAGACATCACTAAGGGCTTTGTGGTGTGGAGGGATGTGAGGCAATGGCTTTACTGTATTATGGGACAAAGCCACTTAAATATCAGGTGTATTTGTCAGCAACGATCCTTTGCTGGCCTTACTCTGGCCTCAGGTCACTGTGAGCTCTACTTCCCCGTGAGTGCATCTGAAGAGCTAGCTGGTCCCTCTCCCAGCTTCTTTCATCTTGGGTCTCCCTCTTCCTTTCCCCACCTAAATTTCCTGTTTGTTTGTTTCTCTTAATGTAAACCAGTTTGGCCAATGCTCGGTTTCTCAGTCTCCTTTCCAATTTGCCTTTAGAAAATTCACCCTTTTAGCCCCAAAGCACTTGAACAAAAGTAGTCTCCTTTAATTGTAAAGGAGAGAGGGCCATGGTATTAGAAAGAAGCGTCTGTTGTTAGGGGTGGGGGAGACTGCAACCGCATGGTTTAAAATTGTATATAAGTCCTCTGCTCACGTGTTATGCAGCCAATATATATTTCAGTTTTAATTTTATTTTATTGTGGGCAGATTCTTGCTCATATACAACATATTTTAGTCATGGTTTTCTCCTCTGTTACCTTCTTTTATCTCTCTTTCTAACTTGTGATAAAAGCCCTCTTCTCTCTAATTCATTCCCACCCCAAGCCCTCTATGAAATTCCTGCACAGGTGGTCATAGCTACTGTGTGCATGTGTGCTTGTGATTGCAATAGACATGGCATGTCCAGAAGACAGCATGTTATATTGCTACTTCTCATCCTCCTGCTTTTCTCATCTTTGTGCTCCTTCCTCTGGGATGGTCCTTGGGCCTCAGAATGGCTAGCGAATAGTTTTCAAAAAACCCACCACCTTTGTGGCAGGATGCCCAGCCCTTACAATGTCCTTTCCCTTGTACACTGATACCTGCTGTTACTCTCACCTCCTAGAGGTGCTTATTGAATAAGGAATCATTCTCAATTTTTTGGTATAGCTTCTTCACAGTGTTTGTATAGATTTTTCTAAGTCAAGAATATTTAGCAAGTGTCATAAGATGCAATATTTGGTCCTATGAAAGCCCACGAGTGAGGAATGTTTGCAAAGCCATCAAGGAATAAAAGGATTGATTAGCCAATGAAGCAAGAGCTTCTAGGTGTGCTTCCATGACAGGCCAGGCTGCAGCAGAAGGATGACTCATCCTCCTCGAACTTGGTTAACCAGGGAGATGCAGTACATCTACAGAAAGGTACCAAAGAACATTCAGGTAGAAAATCCTTGCTCACTCTGTGATTCCAGTATCTCAGTTGATTAAAAAAAAATTCCACATTAGTAAAACTGTACCAAAAAAACCAAAAACCAAAACAAAACCCAACCAACCAACCAACCAATAAACAAACAAACAAAGCAACTGCAGGAGACATAAGTTCTGAGCTATGTGAACAATGTCAAAAGAATTCTGGTCTACTCCAAACTGGATTTCAAAACAGAAACAGACTTAAGGATGAATAAACTGGACTATAAACTAGACTATGTATCTCAGAAACAGATGGGACATCCACAAAGCATAAGAAATTATTAATTTTCTTAATTTTCTGGTATACAACAGTGCCTGGCATCTTGATTCCAATTCAATGCTGTTATTCCTCTATATACATAAGACAAAGCATGCAACTGTAATATCTTAGAAAGATCTGAACATGTTAATAAAAATCGACAAGTTCCTTTATGGGAGACAGTCTAACCTAAGAGGTTTGGGGGAGGGGAGTGTCAGAGCTCAATAGCCCATTCAGCATTGAAATGGGAACACTGAGGCTACTCTTTGGATAAATTCATGCCAGATTTGGCCTGCAGCTCTCGCCAGGCAGTTCCCAGATGAGAACAGTCCCTTTGCCTGTGGTGAAGAAGCGCAGAATAATGCCTCTTTGAATTAGTTTCAAAATAGTGCTGCGATGCAGACAGACAACTTCTGAGGCCAAAGTGCATGAGCATCGTATAATGGCAGTCTGTTAGAGTACTCCCAGTACCTCTGGAGGATATGGTTATAGTATACATTAAAACCTTCAAAAGAAACCAGGATCAACCAGCATCAGATGACAAGCCCTGCATGACAGTAGTACAATGGAGTTTTATTTCTTAATTAAAAATAACAATAAAGTAGCTCAATCTTAATCATGGAAGAGATTTTCCAAGAACCACAGTGGAGTTAAATTTAAGACCATGGGTAGTAGTGAACTCTATGTATGTTGATTTTTCCTAGAACAGATACAATTTAATTCATAAATTGAAGAGTTAATAATAAATACAATAATTAACAATGACAATATATTTCAATAAATGTTATGTGAATGTGGACTCTCAAAAAATATCATATGATACCCATTCTTCTCTTTGTTGTGATAATGGATAAGAGTACAATGTGTTCTGGATGACAGGAATAATGTAGGGATAGTAATGTGGCCTTGGGTTCCTATGTAAGGGTCACTTCAACACAAGCATTGTGCTAGCATGATAGTTCATTTTGATAACCAAGATGGCTATTAAATACTGAATGTGAGGGTAGTATAGACAACATGGACATGATGGACACTGGAGTGAATTAATCTTAATCTCCTGGGCAAAATGAAGCAAAATTTCAATATGACACAATGTAACTGCAAATGTGCAAATTATCTCTTTCTGAAATTTTCATCTAATATGTCTGAGCTATGGTTAAGCATCGATAACCAAAAAAGCAAAACCCCATAAAAGAAAGGGTACTTCTGTGTCAAAAGTAAGTAGAAAGTTGGTATGTGACTTACAGTAGATAAATTACAAAATTGTATCCATCCCACTGCATATAGAACATAAAACAGAGCTTACTAAAGTAGGGATTTAAAAACAATAATCCTATATGCATTTATTAATATAACATGATGCATTGAAGAACTATAGCGTTGTGACTTCTAGCTAATAATAAGCCACCTTACATAGTTATCATTTATGCAACGATAATGCAACATCCACTATCTTTGCATTTTTTAGGAATGCAGTGTCTTGTTATGAACCATCGGCAGATACCATGGTGTGCAGTAAAATTATTAAACTTGTTTCCTGATACAATTATAGTTGTAATGTTTTAATAAGTATGTCTCCACCCTCCTCCGAAGCACTTTTGAGAGTTTCTATTTTAGATAAGAGTTCAGACTTGCCAAGCTGATTTTATGAGAGAAATTGAAAGGAATTAGGCAGCCACTCACATTCCAAACAATGCGTTTTATTATTTTCATAACTCTTAGGTCGTTCCAGTAGTATGGATGTTGTTATCAATACATTCTAAAACTCTAAAAGATCATTGAATGCAAAGCATAGTTGCTTCCCATCTGCCTATTAATGAAAATATATTGGTTACTTTCTTCTTGTGTCTCATGAAAGGTTTGCATATTTTTGTGTATCTCTCCATCATAGAGGATAAAATCTAATTCTTTAAAAATTAAATTACAAAAAATATTTGATTCCCTGGGAACCTGCTGAGCACCTAGATCAAGGAAGGAAGAATCTCACTGAAGACAAAATCGAAGAAATGAACATCTCAGTCAAAGAACATGTTAAATCAAGATAAATCTCGGCACAAAACATCCATGAAATCAAAAATACTACACAAAGACCAAATCTATGAATAGTTGAAATAGAGAAAGGAGAAGAAAATCAGGTCAAAAATCACAGAAAATATTTTTAGTAAAATTATAGAACAAAATTTTTGTAACTTAAAGAAGGAGATGCCTATCACCGTATAAGAAGCATATGGAACACTAAATAGACTAACCAGAAAATAAATGCACCTCAGTACATAGTAATCAAAATAATAAATGTAGAGAAGCAATAACGAATACTAAAAATATGTGAGGAAAAAAAGACCAAGTAATATATAAAATAGGCTTACTAGAACAACAGCTGACTTCTCAACGGAGACTCGAAAAGCCCCTAGTTTCTATAAACTTCAAGAGACTAGTATAGAGAACCATGTGTAGCAAAACTTTCAATTACAACAGATAAAGAAAGAAAGACATTCCAAGATAAATCTAAAATTAAGAAGTATCCATTTGCAAATTTTGTCTACAGAAAGTGCTAAACGGAAAACGTCAAGCTGAGGAGGTTAAGCAGATCCAAGAAGACACAAAGATTATCTAATCCCAGTCTATCAAATCAAAAGAGGTGGGGGAAATACACTACAGGAACAAAATACAGCAGTCAACAAGCACTGCTCATTGAGAACTCTCAAAACTAATGGTTGAATTTCACCTGTAAAAAGGCACAGACTTACAGAATGAACGTGAAAATAGAATCTATCTTTCTGCTACATCCAAGAAACACACCTCAACATCAAGAATAGATGGATAGACATTGCCTCAAGATAAAAGGATAGAAAAAGATATTCCAAGCAAATGGTCCTAAGAAACAAGATGGTATAGTCATTTTATCACTTAACAAAATAGACTTCAAACAAATACTAGCCAAATATATAGAAAAGGACACTACCTAGCCAACAAAGGGGAAAAAATACCCACAGAGAGAACAATTCTTAACATCTATGCCTCAATATAAGGGCACCCAAGTTCATAAAAGAAAACTATTACAGTTAAACCACATATTGACCCTCACACACTGGTAGTAGATAACTTCAATATCCCACTGTTGCCAATAGACAGGTCATTTAGGCAAAAACTAGACTAACAGACATTATAAACCAAATGGACCTAACAGATAATTGTTTAACATTTTACACAAACACAGAATAATATACTTTCTTCTCAGCACCTCATAGAATTTTCTCCAAAACTGATCACTTATTTGGACACAAAGCAAACTTCATCAGCTTCAAGACAATCTAAACAACACTATGCACCCTATCAGAACACGATGGATTGAAGCTGGGTAACAGCAACAGAAACAACAAAAAGCTTTCAAACTCATGGAAACCAAATCACTTACCACTAGACTTAATTGAAAATGATGACACAACATACCCAAACAGATGGGACACAATGATGGCAGGCCTAAGAGGTAATTTCACAACACTAAGTATCTGCATAAAGAAACTGGAGATATCTCTTACTAGTAACATAACACCAGACCTGAAAACTCTGGAACAAAAAGAAGAAATCACACTTGAAGGAGTAGATTGTAGGAAATAATAAATCCAAAGCTGAAATAAATAAAATAAACCATAAAACCATACAAAGAATCAACGAAAGATTTAGTTCTTTGAGAAAATTGACAAGAGAAGCAAACCTTTGTGTAAACTAACTAAAAGGGGGAGAGAGAAGATCCAAATTAACAAAATTAGAGATAAAAAGAGGACATAGTAAGTGACAATGAGGAAATGTAGAGAATCAATTATATCATTAAAAAAAATCAATCAATAGTTTAAAAACCTGTATGTCACCAACTGGAAAGTCTAAAAGAAATAGATAATTTTTTCTGATACATACCACTTACACCAAAGTTAAATCAAGATCAGATAATTAATTTAAGCAGGACTATCACACAAATAGCAGTCATTAAAAGTCCACCTGTCATAAAAGAAAAAGCCCAGGGCGAGATGGTTTTAGTGCAGAATTCTACCAGACTCTCAAAATAAAAAGAGTTAATGTCAATAGTCCTCGAGTTATTCTGCAAAATAAGTGAGATGAAGCATTGTCTTATCTGTTTTATAAGGCCACAGTTACTCTGATATGGAAACCATATACAGACTCAACAAAGAAAGAGAATTCCAGACCAATTTCTCTTATGAACACAGATGCAAAAGTTCTTAATAAAATACTTTCTAAATCCAAGAATACATTTAAAAGATCATTTACCATGATCAAATAGGCTTCATCCTAGAGATTCAGGAACAGTCCAACAAATGTAAATAGATAAATGCAATAGACTATTAAACAAATTGAAGGGGGAAAAAACTGAGATGATGATCTCATTAGATGCAGAAAGGCCTTTGACAAAATCCAAAACCATTTATGATAAAACCCCTGGTAAGATTAAGGATATAAAGGATATACCTCAACATAATAAAGGCAGTTTACACCAAGCTCATAGCCAATGTCAACTTATATGGAGAAAACCACAAAGCAATTCCACTAAAATCAGGAACAAGTCAATATCAAGTCCATAGCCGATGTCAACTTATATGATTAAAAACCACAAAGCAATTCCACTAAAATCAGAAACAAGTCAATATCACTGTCTTAGTTCAGTTTTCTACTGCTGCAGTGAAATACCATGACCAAGAAGAAAGTAGGGGAGGAAAGGATTTTTTGGGCTTACATTTCCATGTTGCACTTACCACCACTGAAAGAAGTCAGGACAGGAACTCAAGCAGGGCAGGAATTTGGATGCAGTTGCTCAGACACCATAAACTGCTAGGAGTGAGGTCACATCAGTCCATCATCCATCCATGCTAAAGTTTCAACTGGCATGATCTTTTGCCAATCTTGTGCTGGCAACCTCAGCTTCTTTGAGTTTATGCATACAGCATATTGTGCCCAGCATCCTACTGCCCTTGTCCCAATCCTCTGGCTCTTATATTCTTTCCACTGCCCATCCTTTGATGTTCCTGGACCTTGGGTAAGGGGAGGTGGTAAAGTGATCACTTAGTCTCAATCATTTCACCAGTTATGAGTCTCTTCATTAATTGATATCTGCTGCAGGACCTGGTTCTTATGATTAAATTTATTTTCTTTAGCAAGCGTGAATAGGGAGGTACTGATGTTGCAGTGATTTCAGAGTGGTCCTGGCCCTATGGTCCAGGTACTTGAGAAACGCTTTCATCTATGGGCAAATTTTGCCAAGCCATCATCTGTCAGGGTACCTGGTGGACCAGAGTGAGGCCCACATGATACAATCCTATAGTCTGAGTATACTGCTACCTGTGCAAGTCCATAGAGATTTTTATATATTTCTTTCATAAAGCTTCCCATCATTTACCCTAAGTTGTAGAAATTCTGTGTCCCCTATATGTAAAGATCTGGTTCCTCACAAATAAAAAAAAAATTCAAGTGGGAAAATGGCAGCTTCACTAAGCTCTTATTTGTTTGCTGAAAAAATAAAAAAGCTCCTGCAGTTTTATGAATGAAAACAAAAAAAAATGTTTTTTTGTTGGAGGGCATTTTGCTGTTATCACTTATCCTAATAGATCTATTTAGTGTCTGTGGAGAGATCACTTTAATGAAGAGATGTGTGTCTCTTTGCTTTTAACTTAATAATTCAAGGCTACCAGTGAATTCACAGATCAAAGATTAAGCCATAATTGGTTACTTGCCTTTGCATTTTAGACACTGATTAATCATCTGAGGTAGTTTTATTGTTGCTATTAATATACATTTCATGCCTTTTTTTCTTTGATATTTGTTCAAATGAACATTTTGAAGTATCCCTCATTTGCTCATGTGGTTTGGAATTATATTGGTCCTGATGGTAGCTAATATATCACTAACTCTGAACCCCAGAGTCTGCTGTGTAAATACAGTGGTAGAAGGTAGTCCTTTCCCCCATCTACCACAGGAGTTAAATGAATCAAACATCTTAATCCCCATGGCTGCCAAATGCTGGGTATTTATAAATACAATTGATTCTGCTTAAAGGGACCAAGGACAAGATGCTCTTCAGGGATTTTTATTTTAATAAATTAGGTCAGATATGCCCCCTCTCCAGTATTTGCTGAAGCAGGACAGGTACAGGTGTATCTTTTATTGATTTGTACACTTAAACAATCAACTCCAGGAACTACTGGGCAGTTACTGGTGCGATGGTTGAAAGGATGCTTCTGTCAGTAAAATCAGACCACAGTGCACAACTAACTAAAATGTTGGTTTCATGAAGGGAGTGGAGAAGACAGTGGACCTGACGCGACAGAGTTAAACTGCTCATTATGGTTGGTATCCGTTTCCAACAGAGGTAAAAGTAATCTTGTCAACACTGGAATATACTGTGATTTTTTTTTCTTGATATTCATTTTCTCCTTTTACTTATAGGAGCTTTAAAATTTAGTCAGACTGTCTGAGAAAAAGAAAAGAATATGCATTCAGGGTTACATGTCAAGGGTAGATATGAGGCAAACCTTCCACTATGATGAAGGCAATGGGGATCTCTAACAGGATTGGGCCATTGTGCTATTCCCCCCTTCCCACCACTCCACACCATCAAATATAGTAATATCAAAAGATGAGAAGGGGATTCCCTTGAATCTGTGAATCAAGCATCATGACAGAGCATTCTTAAGGATTTTGAGGACTGGAAACAATTAATGACCCTTGATTTGCCTAAAATGGTACAGATGCATCTTATTTGTGTGACTGTATTTTGGAATTATTATTAATAGTTCAGTGTAGTCTTAATGTGTAGGTCATATTGCAGGTGTGTTTGGATGGCAAATAAGGTCAGAACCCTACAGGAATGTCCCTGCCTCCATTAAAAAATGACAGAGAGTGGCACTGGAGAGGGGGCTTGGCAGTTGAAAGTTTGTCCCGTTCTATCAGAGGACTTGGTGTAGCTCTCAGAGCTCATATTCATCCACAACCACCAATATGTCTCCTGGACTCTGTGGTGACTTTAGTGACATATGCATATATAAATGTGCATACACACACCAACACAAGACAAAAACTAAAAAGTTATGAAGGAAAACAATTCACCATCTTTTTGTGCCTTACTAATGGACTTTTAGGACAGATTTGTATGAGTTGTGGAATATATAACAAGAATTTATAAAAATATCTAGGGGTATATGGGGGAACATTAGAGAGTTAAAAATGTAATGTTGGCTCCCATGAATTTTTAACCCTGTAGATTTTTTGTAAGCTACTCAGTATTTTATGAAAAAGGAGCTAATAAAGAACAAAAATATTAAGATTATGAGAAAAATAATTTTAGAATACAATTTAAATGTGTCTTCACAATTGGAGAGGGCAGGGTCTTTTCTGAAATATTTTTTCATTAACTTTTTAGAGGACAGTGCTTCTGTCCATGGGAGAGGGAGTCTCTCCAGCTACCATGCCTCTCTCCTCATTGTATGGCTCTGAATTTGCATTGATTAGTTTGTGTCAACATAAATGTCAGCATTGTGTGGGAGGCACCAGGCACAGGCCAAAGTGCACAGGTATGTGCACACGCATGTACACACACCTGCATTTGTACATACATGCACACACATGCAAATACAGATCACACTCATACACACACACACACACACACACACTTTAAGAAATGAGAACTAGTCTACTCTAAACCTTTAAATCTTGATTAAAGACATTTATGCACATACTCTTAAAACTCAATTATAAGGAAACAATGTAGATTTTAAAATGGACCAAAACTCCTAAAAGACATATCACCAAAATGAAACATATGTGATGATATTCCACATCATATCATCCTGGCAAGCTGCAGTACATTTACCTGCAGAGCTTTCAGAATGGCTAGCCCCATAACCTTGACCATGTGGTGATCAGACCGTGAAGCCGCAGGAGTCCTCATCCACTGGACTTAGCCTCATTGGAAGACAGGTGGAGAATTTCTTCAAAACCAACCATTATCATATTCAGTAGATGAAGAAATCAATAAACACTGGAACAGTTTTATTGTGGAATATTACTCAACTCCCAACATAAGCAAATTATGAGGGTTAGAAGAGGTGGGGTGGGGGTATGGGACTTAGACTCATATGGCCAGTTGAAATGATTTGCAAAAGCTAGACAACGCTGGCTTAGTGCTGTATGACATCCTCCTAAATCTGAAACTTTGGGTAGGAAAAAGATCAGTGGCTGCAAGTGCAGAGGGCCAGGGATGGATGGTCAGCTGGGGTAATGATGATCTTCAGAATGGGGAGGCAAATTCAGGCATGGTAGGTTATGACATGTCTGTTTCACAGATCACAAACTGCATCTCACCAAGAGTGAACATTACACAGATCCACCTGGGGCTCTGGGCCATTTTAAAATATCAATGTAGGACCATCACGTTGAAGAATTACCATTCTGGTGAAGGGAGGCTATGCGTGTGTGGGGGCAGGGGAGACACTGAGCAATACTGTCTTTTTCACATTTCCTGTGATCCTAAATGGATTTTTAAAAAGATTTTTTTTTCATTAACCTCTCCTTTTTGGAGCAGGCTGAAAACGTATATACAACCAGTAAGTTTTATGAAAATATTCTTTGGTGGGGCTGAAAAAAATAACATGAAATCAAATAAAGGGAATCTAGTTTCTTATCAGCTTATGAGCCTGAGAATTTTTCATTTAGTCAAGTTTCTTGTAGACATAGCAGGAAGACATGAAAACCAAAACCACCCCCCCCCAAAAAAAAGTAGACAAGGAAAGAAAGAAAAGAAGTCAGTTAAGTGGTCCTGAAGTTGTAGACAGACGACAGTGAAGAACACCATTACCACAGCTCTTTTTCCTGCGTTTTTTTTTTTAAATAGTATTCTCTGAAAAGCACTAGATGTAATAAAGTCAATTTAAAATTTGTTCTACCAATCTTTTGCATCTGTAATTTTCCCATTAAACGTAAATGCCCATGAGGCAAGCTATTTGCATTACATTGCATTTGCAGTCTTTAAAACAAACTATAAATCCCCTCCTTGTTTCATGTGATTGATGCCGTGTATATAAATACCACCATAAACCTCAAAGGGGGCTAACAGTGACAGTAAATTAAAGTTTTCAAGTCTGCCAGCATCTCAGGACTCCAGCCCTTGATCTTAAGCAGTGCTGTTAACCCCCGCCTTATGGCCCTCCTGAACCTTTCCCCCCTTCTCTCCCCATTCTGCCCACCCCCTTCATTCTGATTTCCTTGGGAAACACCTTCCTGGCTATGAAGTCACACCAAGGCATGGGGAGGCAGTTAATTAAATTGAGGCAGCTCTGCTTGTAGGAAAAGCAGAAGGCCCTGACTTGCAAGCCCTCCACTACTTGGGATCAAGAATCTAGGGGCCCCCTTCTTTCTATAAACAGTGAGCAGCCACAGAGATACTGATTAATTTGCCCAAACCCCTAGCTTAGCTGTTTTCATGTCAATTGTCTTCTTCCTTCAGGATGAGGAGGAGACAGGAGGAGTTGGTGGAGGGGAGATACGGGTAAGAAGAGGCAGAACAGTCTCGCCATGCCATATTGTTCAAGATTTAGTTACAATACCCTCTCTGCTCTCATTACTCCACTCTCCCCTTTAACAGCGAATAAAGGAGATACTAACTGCTCATTACAGCTTACAGCCTGCTAGAGATAATTGTTTACCTATCGGGAAGGCTTAAACAAAACATACACAAGCCTTCTTGGACTTCAGAGGATCCTGACATCAATAACTCACTGATGGGTGTAGCTGATGAGTTCTTTCTTGTCTTTGTTGACTGCAGGAGGCTCGAATTTAGTGACCACGGAGAAGCCAAACACATGGAGTCATGGACTCCTTGCTTACTATCACAGTGTCAACTGATTCATCTCTGAACCCAGCCACTGCAGATTTCTTGACTGATTTCAAGCCATCATTCCTGAAACTCTCTCCTAGTCTAATTGATTCAAGGAGCACTGAGCTTTCTCGCAGTGGCTTCCAAGGCTGCTCATAAATTCTCTTCCAGTTTTCCCCAGATTAAAATGAAAATAATTGTAAAATCCCAGGTTGAATTTTTTTCTTGGCTGTATGTTTCAGATATGACTTCAAAATAGAAATGTAAATTAGTAAAGCTTCATAGCTCATATATACAAAACTCTTGGGGGAAATGGCAAATCTTCAAGGAGGAGGTAAATTATCCCTCCAGAAGGGAAAGCAAAGGCACAGGGGGACAGTGGCTGGGAGGTGGGGAGAAAAGACAGAGGAAAGGAAGTCAAGGCAATGAGAGAATGAAGCTAATTAATTAATTTAGGCTATTAATCTAGGAGAAATGTCCTCTGACAATCTCAGGATCAGTGGTATATCCCACGTGAATATTGACAGAGACATTGAAAAAAAATATGTTTGGATGAGGGTACTTAAGTGATTTCCCATTTCTTCTAGAAACTCTTAGTAATATATATGCAAGAATCCAAGAAATGTGGACCTTAGGAACAGAATCTTCCCACATAGAGCCCTCTAATCTTTTGTTCCCACCTTCAACCCCTAGATGACACCTACCAGGCATGAGCTTTACATCATGCTGCCCTGGTGGCCTCCCCAGTGACATCAGAATTCCTGGGCTGAGGGCTAGTGATAGTCCTTATACCTCTGTTTTTTTCCAAGATTCTTTCATAACTAGGGATGGTAAAACCGAAAACTCTCAACATGTCTGAAGGTATAAAAGTTATGAGTTTTTACAAAGCACTCTTTGGACAGATTTAAGAAACAAGTCCCGAGAAGGGGAAACAGCCATTTTTGAGCATCCTGTACATACTCAGTCATTCTATTGGAATTCTCTCTATATCTATAAATCTTTATAATAACCCCCAAGGCAGTCTCATTTTTCTTTGCCAATAACACTGGAGGAAATAGTAAATAAGAAATTTCTACCAAAGTCCAAAAACCCCAAATAAGTGGTCTTGTCTTGGAGGTAAACTTTTTAAAAAGATTTCAATTTAGTACAGATATACAAAATGTGAAATCTTGAAGGTTGATACTGTATATGTACTATAGGATTCAGAGAATATCAGCCTGTGTTATTGACACAAGACTATGAAGGTAGATTTGGTACCCTGTGTCACTGTCCTGTGGTTGGGCTGTGTGGAATAAACAGAATTTCTCAGACTATATGAATGTGTCTAAGCACATGCATTGGGTGTAAGAGATTCAAAAGTATGGTGGTATTGGCGGGAGACTAGGGCACGTTCCTAACTTCATTGGATTTAATAAAGTGATGAGAAACAAGGAATGATGGAGGAAATATCTCAGGAAGAAAGTTTGTTTTTAAAGTCATAGGACCCCCTCTATACAGGCATCACCCTCTCTATGCCTACTTCTCCCTAGTTTGCACAGCTCTCCTTGACTCTTCATTGTAGAACTCTTCTGCTTTTCAGTCTCACTCTTTACTTACCAACCAAAACCACATGGATATTGTACTGATTGATTTTGTGTGTCAACTTGACACAGGCTGGAATTATCACAGAGAAAGGAGCTTCAGTTAAAACAAAATGTCTCCATGAGATCCAGCTGTAAGGCATTTTCTCAATTAGTGATCAAGCAGGGAGGCCCTATTGTGGGTGGTGCCATCCCTGGGCTGGTAGTCTTAGATTCTATAAGAAAGCAAGTTGAGCAAGCCAGGGGAAACAAGCCAGTAAGCAACATCCCTCCATGGCCTCTGCATCAGCTCCTGCTTCCTGACCTGCTTGAGTTCCAGTCCTGATTTCCTTTGGTGATGAACAGCAAAGTGGAAGTGGAAGCTGAGTAAACCCTTTCCTCCCCAACTTGCTTCTTGGTCATGATGTTTGTTCAGGAATAGAAACCCTGACTAAGACAGATATTGTGGTCCTTTTCCTTAAAACACAGTTCAAGGCTAGTTAACATCCTGTCTTGTTATTGCTGCAATAAAAGACTATGACCCAAAGCAAGTTGATAAGGTAAGGGTTTATTTTGGTTGTACTTCCACATCACAGTCCATCAGTGAAGGAAGACATGCATGAATTCTACTGGGACAGGAACCCAGAGATAGGAACTGATGCAGAGGCTATAAGGGAGTATATCCTACCATCTTGCACCCCATGGCTTGCTCAGCCTATTTTCAAAGTGTGAAGAACCAGAGGGACAGCCCAGGGCTCAAGGCAAAGCAGAGGGTTAGCAAAGGGGCAACATGGAGAGAAGTGTTGCCTACAGTCTCAGGCCATGGACAGACATGCATATTTACTAGAAAGGGTGAGTGCAGAATGCTATTGAGATATAAGGAAGTAAATGATGATAGAGCAATGGCAGGTGCTTTGCCACAATCTCTAAATACTGTACCAGACAGAACATAGAGGTATGACGGAATTAGGGGGTAAGGGTCCTTTCCATTTCAAGCTAGAGGTCTGCTGCTACCCAGAAGACCACACTAGTTACTCTAGTAACTAGGTCAGTTGACTGGGTCAAGTGAGGGTGTGACAAATGGGAGGAGACAGGCTACGTGGTCTCAAGGATGTCACACAAGTCAAACCTTTCTTTCAGAGATGGGAAAGGTCTATTCCTACTACATCTGACTTTCCAAGAAAAGCAGCATTTGTGTTTTTATTTGAATAATATTGGTTGTAAACTATTGACCACTGATTTAAATACCAAATGGTTTGTTATGGGTGGGTGTATTAAGAGGAAAGACAAAGCAAAGGAGCCAACTCTAGTCTGATTAATTCTTTTTATTTTTCTTTTCTGTTTTCAAATCTTTTTTATTAGATATTTTCTCTATTTACATTTCAAATGTTATTCCCTTTCCCAGTTCCCCTGCTGCAACCTCCTATCCCATCCTCCCTCCCCCTGCTTCTATGAGAGTGTTCCCCAACTCACTACCCACTCTCACCTCCATGCCCTGGCATTTTCCTACACTGGAGCATCTAGCCTTCACAGGTCCAAGGGCCTCTCCTACCATTGATGACGGACAAGGCTATCCTTTGCTACATATGGGTCCCTCCATGTGTACTCTCTGGTTCCTGGAAGCTCTGGGGGTACTGGTTTTTTCATATTGTTGTTCCTCCTATGGGGCTGTAAGCTCCTTCAGCTCCTTCCGTTCTTGCTCTAGCTCCTTCATTGGGGATCCTGTGCTCAATCCAATGGTTGGCTGAGAGCATCCACCTCTGTATTTGTCAGGCACTGGCAGAGCCTCTCAGGAGACAAGCTATATCAGGCTCCTGTCAGCAGGCACTTGTTGGCATCCACAATAGTGTCTGGGTTTGGTGGCTGTATATGGGATGGATCCCCAGGTGGGGCAGTCTCTGGATGGCCTTTCCTTCAGTCTCTACTCTACCCTTTCTCTCTGTATTTGCTCCTGTGAGTATTTTGTTCCACCTTCTAAGAAGGACCAAAGCACCCACACATTGGTCTTCCTGATTCTTGAGCTTCATGTGGTCTCTGAATTGTATCTTGGTTATTCAGAGCTTTTAGGCTAATATCCACTTAGCCCAAAAGGTGATTAATGTCTTAACGCTCTCTCTTTTGCTCTCTCTTTTGCTCTCTCTCTCTCTCTCTTGCTTTCTCTCTTCCTCCCTCTTTCCCTGTTTCCCTCCCTCCTTTTCCCCTCCTGTTATGTGAGTGGTGGGATGTGTTGTAAGTGTGTTATTATTGGTGGTGTCCTCACCATTGTTGGTGATGGAAATCAAATCCAGAGTTCTGCTTCCACTAAGCACATAATTTACCACTGACTCAAAGCCTGACACCTCATTTTATGGGAATGAATTTTATCTGGTATTAACTACAAAATGATACAAAGTGATGATGAAAACACTATGACCATGCCACCTCTTAAAAAGAAAAACGTTTAATTGGCGCTGGCTTACAGTTTCATTGTCATGGAGAGATGCATGGTGGTATGGAAGGCTGATACGATGCTGAAGAAGCTGAAATCTCTACATCTTGACCCTCAGACTGCAGAAGGAGACTGTGTGCCACACTGGTGTAACATGAGCATATGAGATCTCAAATACCATTCCTAAATGACACACTTCCCCCCCAACGAGGCCACACCTTCTCCAAAAAGACCATGCCTCCTAATAGTGCCACTCCATATGGGTCTATGGGGGTCATTCTATTCAAACTATCACAGTTGTTCTTGTGGAGAAATGGAGAAAAGTTTACATTTTTCTACCCTGAAAAGACTTACGAAGCAATTTGTTGTGGTTCCTTATTAATTTTCAAATTGAAGAAGACATATTGTATAGTAGATATGCAAACTTGAAAGTAATGTTCATAAACACATGTTCCTGTTTTGACTCTGTTATAGTTCTGAGGGTTTCTTACTTTTCAGTTTTAATATTGTGGTGTGGTCCTGATTTCCTTGTAGCTGGTACTTAAAATTATCTCAATGTTATTGCTAGTGTTAAAACTAGTTCTAATGTCTATATTTCTCTCTCCAAAAAACCAGGAGAACGTTGCCAGTGACATTAGAATCCAGGAGTCTTCGTATGTGTCACCCTCTCAGTGTGTGCTGACACCACAAGCCCCATAATCAGAGAATGTCATAGGGGAAGCTCACTGGGAGAAGGAGGTGGCAGTGGCTTCTGCTTGGTGGCAGGATATTGCAGTGTTGGACTCTGTTTCATTTCCGCTGACCATCCATACTCTTAAGCCTTTGGGACTTGGCTAACCACAGTCACTCCACTGGCAAGCTCATTGTCACACAATAATCCCCCTGTGACACCATGAAAGCTTACAGCTTTCTCCCCTGTTAGTGAATTTTCGAAAATTAACTGGCAGAGATTTGATGGTAAAGTGGGTGGAAGAACAGGTACTTGTCTCAACCTATCCATCCAGTCTAGTAGCAAAATCATAATAATGGCTTGCTGTATAAGATAAGGTACCATGTATTCTTTTCAGGGCAAGCAGATTGCAAATATAACCTTCTTTTTCATTTTTTTTTAAATTCAGAAATGCTGAGACCTGAAGTTCAACACAGGAATCTACAGAATCTGCCAATTAAAATAAACCATTGTGTCCCACTAAGGCTGTACTGTTTGGTTTAACAGATGATGATAATTTACCTGCAGAATAGCCTTGTCACTGTAAAAAGAATTAAAATTATAACTCTTCCCCAATCTTAGCTCGGCGCTTTCTACAGACTGTGGTATTCTGAGTTTCAAGTAATATTCCTCTGTCGCCCCATATCCCCAGGTCCTGGATAAAAATGAAATGTACATTTCATAAGAAGATCCCAGTGAGCAGTAATAAGAAAAAGCATTCAATCATAGTCAATTGACTAAGGCTGCAGGGACAGGCTCAAGCTACGTTTTTCCTTCTTTTTTTTTTTTTTTTTTTAATAAGGACTCAAATAAAAAAATTAAATAAAAATGTTTCTCCCACCAGTTCTAGCTGGCTTGGAAAAGAGATAGAGTTAAGACTTTCATACTATGAAGATAATTTTCAATAATTAATTCACAGTTAATGGAAGCATCATTTATCACCTTAGCTACAATAATAAAAAAATAAGACTATTCAAGGCTATATTACTATTCTTTTAGGTGTAACATGAAATCATATAAAAATATTTGGCAGATACCATTTCACCTCACACCTCCATCAAAACAGTGGAAGGGACATACACTATTTTTTCCCCATTAATTTTATAAAAACTTGCAACATTTGGTCTCTGTGGGGTCTGGATTTCTATTTCTAGAGTTGTCAACAAAAAGGTGTGGGAAAAAGTGTTCAAAGAATGTCTTACCTTAGAAAACACCGAGAACATTTAACCATACTTTTATAAAGTTCTCAGATATTAGAATCTACCCTCATCCCGTTTGAAAATATTTTGTTAACCAAGAATTGTGTTGTGCCAAATGTGGAGAAGTCATTTCTCCCCAAATCATGACCAGTCCCCAGCAAAGTAGTTAGACTGCATTGCTGTCTTTCCATCTACAAAAAAGCATAATATGTTCCAGGATTCTGAAACCCAGGAAGCCTAACCTTAAGATCTCCCAGCAGATGTGATTTCTGTACAAATCTAGAGGAAACCTTTTCCCTTTACCCGCAGGAAACCTTCCCTGTGGCTAGAACCGTGGCATCTTCTACGTCTCTGAAAACTGTTGGAAACTTTTCCTCTTTGTCATTCACAGGAAAAGGAATTGCATTCTAAGTTCATTATAAATATATACCACTGACTACACTGTCAGAAAAAAAAAAATCAACAGCACCAGGAAAGTCCAACACTTAAAAAAATACTTAAAATAATAGTTGTTTAGAAAGAGCTCGGTGGGTCCCAGTGCTCCACAACCTTCTCCTGGGTTGTGAACAATCAAAGATTTATTCGAGCTCTCTGCTCACTGGGAAATGGAGACCCAGAAGCTCATTATCATATCTATTAAAAAGCAGAAACTGGGGTATATCTAAGAAAAGATGTATTACTTTTCAAACCGCACTGCAAACTGGAGGCCAGGAGGGACTTGAACTATATAAAAATACTCTCATTCGTGGGAGAGGGGTGGAAAGGGGGTTGGGGGGTTAGTGTTTCACTGTCCCTCACAGCAGAAACACCTCTCCATCTAATACTGGTCACCATCAGCACACTCCACTATGTTTCTTCCATTCTCTTTGACTCAGGATGCCTTAAGTCAGACTCTTGGTTTGACCTGGGGACATGATGTCAGTACTATGAGACCTTGGGGGGCAAGTCAGGGGGAGATGAGAGAGGTTTGATGAACAATGACCAGTTAAATTCTAGTTAACCCCAATATTAAACCTTCACCTTTGCTGAGTGGATTAATTTGTCAGCAGGCGGTATAGTCATAAAGTCTACAAGGGCCAACTTGGTGCCATGTTTTTACAAGACGGAAATCATGACTCTGGCATGAATTGTCCTTTAGAGTGGATCTATAAGTAATCTCTGCAGAGGTAGAACAAAGTTGACCTTGAACTATAAAGTTGGAAGGGTCATTAATTAGAGATATTCTCTTTATAGCCCCCCAAATATGCCAAGTAAGCAAATTTTCTCAATTAAGAGCTTTCCAAACTCAGGCTTTAATGAAATGTTAATTAAATTCAATGGAAAAGTCATGTTCAAAAAAAAAAAAGTACTTAAAGGTGTCTTTTCTGACTCCCTTGACTGGTCCAAGCATTTCGACTCTCATGACTTCCAATACTTTTAGTGTGTTCTTTTGTGCGCAGAATAACACAACCTAGGCAACCATATTGCTTCTATAGACATCCCCACTACCCTGTGACATACAGCGCCTGCCTTCTTATCAAATCATAAAAGACTGTTTCCAATGGGTAAAAGCCAGGGGGAAGGTGCTTCTATGATACTATGGTAAATTTTAGTAACCAAAATACTACCTTATAGGACTACCTCAGCTAGAGAATCTATATTTGACGATCTGGATGAAATCGAACCTTGGTGCTGATCATGTTTATTTCTCTGTGGTGAAAGTGAAAATCTTTCCAACTCAACCCAGTAGGAATGAGCAGAGGCACTGTTATCCCTGGGAATATGGTAATAAGCCTACAAAATATTGTGTTTTAGAATTGGCTGATCTTCCACATTGTCTGTGTTTTGGGTTAGCCAGCACTCACATCCCTAAAGAGATACAAGGCTGCCAGGGTTCTGTACAGGCTAGAAGCTACAAAAAGAAATACTGTGGCATTTCCTGCTTCTATTAACTCTAACACAGAGGAACCCTAGAGACCAGATATTCCAAGGGAATCTAGATGGTATTTAGGAATCTCTCTCTCTCTCTCTCTCTCTCTCTCTCTCTCTCTCTCTCCTTATTTTTTGTAATAATACTACTGGGAATATGTGTGTGTGTATGTGTGTGTGTATGTGTGTGTATACACACATACACACACACACATATATATATATATATTACATTTTTCACTTTTTTTTTTTCCATTTTTTATTAGGTATTTAGCTCATTTACATTTCCAATGCTATACCAAAAGTCCCCCTTACCCACCCACCCCCACTCCCCTACCCACCCACTCCCCCCCTTTGGCCCTGGCGTTCCCCTGTACCGGGGCACACAAAGTCTGCGTGTCCAATGGGCCTCTCTTTCCAGTGATGGCCGACTAGGCCATCTTTTGATACATATGCAGCTAGAGTCAAGAGCTCAGGGGTACTGGTTAGTTCATAATGTTGTTCCACCTATAGGGTTGAAGATCCCTTTAGCTCCTTGGGTACTTTCTCTAGCTCCTCCATTGGGAGCCCTGTGATCCATCCATTAGCTGACTGTGAGCATCCACTTCTGTGTTTGCTAGGCCCCGGCATAGTCTCACAAGAGACAGCTACATCTGGGTCCTTTCGATAAAATCTTGCTAGTATATGCAATGGTGTCAGCGTTTGGATGCTGATTATGGGGTGGATCCCTGGATATGGCAGTCTCTACATGGTCCATCCTTTCATCTCAGCTCCAAACTTTGTTTCTGTAACTCCTTCCATGGGTGTTTTGTTCCCACTTCTAAGGAGGGGCATAGTGTCCACACTTCAGTCTTCATTTTTCTTGAGTTTCATGTGTTTAGGAAATTGTATCTTATATCGTGGGTATCCTAGGTTTTGGGCTAGTATCCACTTATCAGTGAGTACATATTGTGTGAGTTCCTTTGTGATTGTGTTACCTCACTCAGGATGATGCTCTCCAGGTCCATCCATTTGGCTAGGAATTTCATAAATTCATTCTTTTTAATAGCTGAGTAGTACTCCATTGTGTAGATGTACCACATTTTCTGTATCCATTCCTCTGTTGAGGGGCATCTGGGTTCTTTCCAGTTTCTGGCTATTATAAATAAGGCTGCTATGAACATAGTGGAGCATGTGTCCTTCTTACCAGTTGGGGCTTCTTCTGGATATATGCCCAGGAGAGGTATTGCTGGATCCTCCGGTAGTACTATGTCCAATTTTCTGAGGAACCGCCAGACTGATTTCCAGAGTGGTTGTACAAGCCTGCAATCCCACCAACAATGGAGGAGTGTTCCTCTTTCTCCACATCCTCGCCAGCATCTGCTGTCACCTGAATTTTTGATCTTAGCCATTCTCACTGGTGTGAGGTGGAATCTCAGGGTTGTTTTGATTTGCATTTCCCTGATGATTAAGGATGTTGAACATTTTTTCAGGTGCTTCTCTGCCATTCGGTATTCCTCAGGTGAGAATTCTTTGTTCAGTTCTGAGCCCCATTTTTTAAGGGGGTTATTTGATTTTCTGAGGTCCACCTTCTTGAGTTCTTTATATATGTTGGATATTAGTCCCCTATCTGATTTAGGATAGGTAAAGATCCTTTCCCAGTCTGTTGGTGGTCTTTTTGTCTTATAGACAGTGTCTTTTGCCTTGCAGAAACTTTGGAGTTTCATTAGGTCCCATTTGTCAATTCTCGATCTTACAGCACAAGCCATTGCTGTTCTGTTCAGGAATTTTTCCCCTGTGCCCATATCTTCAAGGCTTTTCCCCACTTTCTCCTCTATAAGTTTCAGTGTCTCTGGTTTTATGTGAAGTTCCTTGATCCACTTAGATTTGACCTTAGTACAAGGAGATAAGTATGGATCGATTCGCATTCTTCTACATGATAACAACCAGTTGTGCCAGCACCAATTGTTGAAAATGCTGTCTTTCTTCCACTGGATGGTTTTGGCTCCCTTGTCGAAGATCAAGTGACCATAGGTGTGTGGGTTCATTTCTGGGTCTTCAATTCTATTCCATTGGTCCACTTGTCTGTCTCTATACCAGTACCATGCAGTTTTTATCACAATTGCTCTGTAGTAAAGCTTTAGGTCAGGCATGGTGATTCCACCAGAGGTTCTTTTATCCTTGAGAAGAGTTTTTGCTATCCTCGGTTTTTTGTTATTCCAGATGAATTTGCAAATTGCTCCTTCTAGTTCGTTGAAGAATTGAGTTGGAATTTTAATGGGGATTGCATTGAATCTGTAGATTGCTTTTGGCAAGATAGCCATTTTTACAATGTTGGTCCTGCCAATCCATGAGCATGGGAGATCTTTCCATCTTCTGAGATCTTCTTTAATTTCTTTCTTCAGGGACTTGAAGTTTTTATCATACAGATCTTTCACTTCCTTCGTTAGAGTCACGCCGAGATATTTTATATTATTTGTGGCTATTGAGAAGGGTGTTGTTTCCCTAATTTCTTTCTCAGCCTGTTTATTCTTTGTGTAGAGAAAGGCCATTGACTTGTTTGAGTTAATTTTATATCCAGCTACTTCACCGAAGCTGTTTATCAGGTTTAGGAGTTCTCTGTTGGAATTTTTAGGGTCACTTATATATACTATCATATCATCTGCAAAAAGTGATATTTTGACTTCCTCTTTTCCAATTTGTATCCCCTTGATCTCCTTTTGTTGTCGAATTGCTCTGGCTAATACTTCAAGTACTATGTTGAAAAGGTAGGGAGAAAGTGGGCAGCCTTGTCTAGTCCCTGATTTTAGTGGGATTGCTTCCAGCTTCTCTCCATTTACTTTGATGTTGGCTACTGGTTTGCTGTAGATTGCTTTTATCATGTTTAGGTATTGGCCTTGAATTCCTGATCTTTCCAGAACTTTTATCATGAATGGGTGTTGGATCTTGTCAAATGCTTTTTCTGCATCTAACGAGATGATCATGTGGTTTTTGTCTTTGAGTTTGTTTATATAATGGATTACATTGATGGATTTTCGTATATTAAACCATCCCTGCATCCCTGGAATAAAACCTACTTGGTCAGGATGGATGATTGCTTTAATGTGTTCTTGGATTCGGTTAGCGAGAATTTTATTAAGGATTTTTGCATCGATGTTCATAAGAGAAATTGGTCTGAAGTTCTCTATCTTTGTTGGATCTTTCTGTGGTTTAGGTATCAGAGTAATAGTGGCTTCATAAAATGAGTTGGGTAGAATACCTTCTACTTCTATCTTGTGAAAAAGTTTGTGCAGAACTGGAGTTAGATCTTCTTTGAAGGTCTGATAGAACTCTGCACTAAACCCGTCTGGTCCTGGGCTTTTTTTGGCTGGGAGACTATTAATAACTGCTTCTATTTCTTTAGGGGATATGGGACTGTTTAGAAGGTCAACTTGATCCTGATTCAACTTTGGTACCTGGTATCTGTCCAGAAATTTGTCCATTTCGTCCAGGTTTTCCAGTTTTGTTGAGTATAGCCTTTTGTAGAAGGATCTGATGGTGTTTTGGATTTCTTCAGGATCTGTTGTTATGTCTCCCTTTTCATTTCTGATTTTGTTAATTAGGATTTTGTCCCTGTGCCCTTTAGTGAGTCTAGCTAAGGGTTTATCTATCTTGTTGATTTTCTCAAAGAACCAACTCCTCGTTTGGTTAATTCTTTGAATAGTTCTTCTTGTTTCCACTTGGTTGATTTCACCCCTGAGTTTGATTATTTCCTGCCGTCTACTCCTCTTGGGTGAATTTGCTTCCTTTTTTTCTAGAGCTTTTAGATGTGTTGTCAAGCTGCTAGTATGTGCTCTCTCCCGTTTTTTCTTGAAGGCACTCATAGCTATGAGTTTCCCTCTTAGAAATGCTTTCATTGTGTCCCAAAGGTTTGGGTACGTTGTGGCTTCATTTTCATTAAACTCTAAAAAGTCTTTAATTTCTTTCTTTATTCCTTCCTTGACCAAGGTATCATTGAGAAGAGTGTTGTTCAGTTTCCATGTGAATGTTGGCTTTCTGTTATTTATTTTGTTATTGAAGATCAGCCTTAGTGCATGGTGATCTGATAGGATACATGGGACAATTTCAATATTTTTGAATCTGTTGAGGCCTGATTTGTGACCTATTATGTGGTCAATTTTGGAGAAGGTACCATGAGGTGCTGAGAAGAAGGTATATCCTTTTGTTTTAGGGTAAAATGTTCTGTAGATATCTGTCAGATCCATTTGTTTCATCACTTCTGTTAGTTTCAGTGTGTCCCTGTTTAGTTTCTGTTTCCATGATCTGTCCATTGGTGAAAGTGGTGTGTTGAAGTC
This sequence comes from Mus musculus, assembly GCF_000001635.26. Lineage (NCBI taxonomy): Eukaryota > Metazoa > Chordata > Mammalia > Rodentia > Muridae > Mus > Mus musculus. Next base: position 70,682,055 of record NC_000073.6, read on the forward strand.
TCCCACTATTATTGTGTGAGGCGCAATGTGTGCTTTGAGCTTTACTAAAGTTTCTTTAGTGAATGTGGCTGCTCTTGTATTTGGAGCATAGATATGCAGAATTGAGAGTTCCTCTTGGAGGATTTTACCTTTGATGAGAATGAAGTGTCCCTCCTTGTCTTTTTTGATGACTTTGGGTTGGAAGTCAATCTTATCAGATATTAGGATGGCTACTCCTGCTTGTTTCTTCATACCATTTGCTTGGAAAATTGTTTTCCAGCCTTTCATTCTGAGGTAGTGTCTATCTTTTTCTCTGAGATGAGTTTCCTGTAAGCAGCAAAATGTTGGGTCTTGTTTGTGTAGCCAGTTTGTTAGTCTATGTCTTTTTATTGGCGAGTTGAGACCATTGATGTTAAGAGATATTAAGGAAAAGTAATTGTTGCTTCCTGTTATTTTAGTTGTTAAAGGTGGCATTCTGTTCTTGTGGCTGTCTTCTTTTAGGTTTGTTGAGGGATTACCTTCTTGTTTTTTCTAGGGCGTTGTTCCCGTTCTTGTATTGGTTTTTTTCTGTTATTATCCTTTGAAGGGCTGGATTTGTGGAGAGATAATGCGTGAATTTGGTTTTGTCGTGGAATACTTTGGTTTCTCCCTCTATGATAATTGAGAGTTTGGCTGGGTATAGTAGCCTGGGCTGCAGTTTGTGTTCTCTTAGTGTCTGTATAACATCTGTCCAGGCTCTTCTGGCTTTCATAGTCTCTGGTGAAAAATCTGGTGTAATTCTGATAGGCTTGCCTTTATATGTTACTTGACCTTTTTCCCTTACTGCTTTTAGTATTCTATCTTTATTTAGTGCATTTGATGTTCTGATTATTATGTGTCGGGAGGAATTTCTTTTCTGGTCCAGTCTATTTGGAGTTCTGTAGGCTTCTTGTATGTTCATATGCATCTCATTCTTTAGATTTGGGAAGTTTTCTTCAATAATTTTGTTGAAGATGTTTGCTGGACCTTTGAGTTGAAAATCTTCATTCTCATCCACTCCTATTATCCGTACGTTTGGTCTTCTTATTGTGTCCTGGATTTCCTGGATATTTTGAGTTAGGATCTTTTTGCATTTTCCATTTTCTTTGATTGTTGTGCCGATGTTCTCTATGGAATCTTCTGCACCTGAGATTCTCTCTTCCATCTCTTGTATTCTGTTGCTGATGCTCAAATCTATGGTTCCAGATTTCTTTCCTAGGGTTTCTATCTCTAGTGTTGCCTCGCTTTGAGTTTTCTTTATTGTGTCTACTTCCCTTTTTAGGTCTAGTATGGTTTTGTTCATTTCCATCACCTGTTTGTATGTTTTTTCCTCTTTTTCTGTAAGGACTTCTACCTGTTTGATTGTGTTTTCCTGTTTTTCTTTAAGGACTTGTAACTCTTTAGCAGTGTTCTCCTGTATTTCTTTAAGTGATTTATTAAAGTCCTTCTTGATGTCCTCTACCATCATCATGAGATATGCTTTTAAATCTAAGTCTAGGTTCTCAGGTGTGTTGGGGTTCCCTGGACTGGGCGAAGTGGGTGTGCTGGGTTCTGGTGATGGTGAGTGGTCTTGGTTCCTGTTAGTAAGATTCCTCCGTTTACCTTTCGCCATCTGGTAATCTCTGGAGTTAGTAGTTATAGTTGACTCTGTTTAGAGATTGTTCTTCTGGTGATTCTGTTACCGTCTATCAGCAGACCTGGGAGACAGATTCTCTCCTCTGAGTTTCAGTGCTCAGAGCACTCTCTGCTGGCAAGCTCTCTTACAGGGAAGGTGCGCAGATATCTTGTATTTGGATCTCCTCCTGGCCGAAGAAGAAGGCCCAAAACAGGACCTTTCTCAGACACTGTGTTGCTTTGGCAGTTCCCAGGTGGTACAGACTCTCACCTAAGCAGACTAAATTCCTAAGTTCCTTGGAGTCCCGGGACCAAGATGGCGACTGCTGCTGCTGTGGCTTAGGTCGCCTCCCCAGCCGGGCGGGCACCTGTCCTCTGGTCCGGAAGGTGGCCGGCTGTCCCCGGCCCACACAGGGTGCTGCCTCAGCCCCTCTGTGCTTCTGCCTGTTCCAGAGGCTGTCAGGTTCTCTGGCGCACCCTCTCACCTGTTCAGACTAATTTCCTAAGTTTGGCGGGTCCCGGACCAAGATGGCGACCGCTGCTGCTGTGGCTTAGGCCGCCTCCCCAGCCGGGCGGGCACCTGTCCTCTGGTCCGGAAGGTGGCCGGCTGTCCCCGGCCCACACAGGGTGCTGCCTCAGCCCCTCTGTGCTTCTGCCTGTTCCAGAGGCTGTCAGGTTCTCTGGCGCACCCTCTCACCTGTTCAGACTAATTTCCTAAGTTCGGCGGGTCCCGGACCAAGATGGCGACCGCTGCTGCTGTGGCTTAGGCCGCCTCCCCAGCCGGGCGGGCACCTGTCCTCCGGTCCAGACGGTGGCTGGCTGTCCCCGGCCCACACAGGGTGCTGCCTCAGTGCCTCTGTGCTTCCGCCTGTTCCAGAAGCTGTCAGGTTCTCTGGCGCACCCTCTCACCTGTTCAGACTAATTTCCTAAGTTCGGCGGGTCTCGGACCAAGATGGCGACCGCTGCTGCTGTGGCTTCCATTTTTCACTTTTACCAACAAAAAAATCAATTCTCAGGAGACAGTAAAAATAATCAGAATATGGAAGTTAATTATACTGTGCTTCCTTTCCCCTCTTCTCTTTCCCTCCCTCCAATTCCCATCCCCCCCCAATGTACATGTGCTAAGTGAGGTGGGGGGGTGAGGAGAAGGAGAGGGAGCAAGAGAAGGAGAGAGTGCTCCCCAAGTCCACACCAATTAATGTTCTTTTGCATTATCAAAGCCAGATCTGCTCACCTGTTGACAGTAGAAATAAAAACGAAAGAAAGCCAAATGCTAGGATCAGGACAAAATAATGGAAAATAATGGATGTTGACAATAAATTATCAAAACAATAATCATGTTTAGCCAATCCCTTTGTGGGAAACCGTCATTATGGTGCCAGTGCCAGCTGTCTGAAACTTTAATTTAAGTGCTTGCTTCAGGCGAGCCATTTGGAATGCTAGTTTAGAATGTTTTATAGCCCCAGCAATATGTTTTACTAACCTCAAATACTGTGGTGATGCTTTCAATGGTAAGTATAATTTGTACATGGGGGCTCCTGTGTGAGTTTTGCTTTCTATGAAAGGGGCCTCCTTGCACAGTCAAAGTCCAGGAATTTCTGTGGTACTTGGGTTAGTCAGTTCTACATGGCCTTTGGCACTGGATAGACCTGCCCACAGATGAAACTTGAATATGTTACCTTTAGGTACCTCACTTCAAGTTGCTGACCCAGAAACAGAAACTCTCCATTAGAAACTAGAAATGTCATGGTTTAGCATCAGGTGGCCTGCTAGCCTTACTAGATTCCTTTATAAGCAACTGCTCTCTTAACCCAAGACAATCTGGGGTTAGATTCTGTGACATTATTAAGAATACATATCTATATTTCCCTGACAGTGGGTTAGCATTGAATTTGTGTATGGAGATAATGATTAATGTTTCCTTTAACCACTTCCGCTGTTAATAATGGTAAAATATTCTGACAGAAGCAACTTGAGGGATGAATAGTTTACTCCTGAACATAGTTCAAGGAAGAGCCCATCATGCTGGGAATAGGAGTTGGGTGATAAGGAGCTTGAAGGAGCTGCTTATATAGAGGCAACTGTTATGAACACACATTAGTGAATGCCTGATGCTACTCAGTTCCCATTCTACAGGCCAGGATTGCAAGCAGGCCATGGTGGAGTCCACAGTTGGCAGGGCTTCCCACATCAACTAATGCTCTCAAGATAATCCCACATAGGCAGTCTCAGAGGCCCATCTCCTAGGTGATTCAAGATGCTATCCAGTTGACAAGTAGCACTACCACAAGGCCCTAGATATAACCCTTGTCAAAAATATTTTTGAAATCATCCTTTTCACATATCAATGATGGGCTATGAAATTTGGACAGGTGATGCCAAACTTCTGTTCAATTTTTGATTAATACAAGAATATTTTTAAGATAACATAAATGTGAACATATCTTTGAGATTAACATTACTTGTGTTGTCTACTTAGAATTTACAAATCCTCTTTAATTCATTATCCCACGCAAATATGCACATCCCTGACATGGTTAATGTAACTGAGGAGCCAGATGCTGAGAGAGTTTCTGTGCTGAACTGGGCTGTATGTTTCCTGAGATCCGCATGCAAAGCTGTACAGCACAGTTTACAGCATTTTACATTTCCTTTGAAAATAGCAATTAAAACATCCAAACTATTAAGTTTTAATCAGCTCTATAAGAAAGAAAAAAAATATTCCACCTAGAGATTTCTGCTATCTAATAGTATGGCAGACACTCCATGAATAACCTTTGTATCTTTTCCAGGTTAGATAATCCCAGTTCTAGAAATATCAGCAATGATTTTCAATAAGAAGACTCCTGGTAGAAACAGTGGGAAAGCGTGTATCACCTATGGTCAGTAGCCACGAGGTAGACATTTCCCTGGCACCAGTCTCTTTCAGTGGATTGACTCAGACTATATCAATTATCTCATGAATGTATCTGATGAAAGACTGTCACATACAAGTTTTGTTTGTGTGTGTCTGGCAGACTGTGTGTGTCCTTCCCTAGCACAGTGTGTGGTCCAGAAGAGAGATTCTCTAACTAAGAGATTTATGAATCAAGATCAATACATTTTATTGGAACCGACCAGGATCGCCTCTTGAAGATATTTCAGAGGACATATTTTACAAAACAATAGCTCCTTCCTCTCTTTACAAAGTATTGGCTGTGTAATTCTAGATGCTTTGCATTTCAATTTATAGCAGACCCAGCCTAAAATTACTATGCTGAGAAACAAATGCTCTACTTAATTGGCATCTGTAATGCAACTTTTCAATTAATTAGTATTTTCTTACCAAGGCAAGGGTACCATTTATATACCATATATGATATTTACCACTTTAATGCTTCTGTAAAAATTTTGTCTTTGCAGGAAGTAGGCAGAAGGAATTCATAAAGAGCTCTATAAGCCTCTGTTAACTGCATAGCAGGAATGAGTCAGAGAGGCACTGCCCAGTAGATACTCAAGTGCTGGATGCTTGGGTAGAGTGGACCATTATTCTGAAAACCAGATTAAGATTCCCAAAGTTCAGCACAATACCAAGGATGATGGATGCAAAATACAATGACTTGATTCTGTCCGTTACTTTCCACACAGATATAGTTTGGCTGCTTACCAGTTCAATGTAGATGTTAATATGGTATAGTAGTCTGGAAATGGAGTTGGCATAACTTTATATTACTGCTCTTTCTGATATTATAAGTTGATTTTCATTTAAAAGAAATATTGGTAACTTTAAAAAAAATGTTAATTTTTTTTTATTGTCAGGAGGTACAATCAGAAACAACTGTTTTCATTCATTTTTTCCATTAGAAGAAATAGGACTCTTTTGCATTGCAATCACGTCTTTCTGATGTCTCATAGTAACTTAGCTGTGGCTTCAAAGCACTGCAAGTCAGCAAGCACATCTTTTCTCTCACAGCTCAGCATCAAAGTCTTTGGACTTTTGCAAAGTCTTCGGGAAAAGTTTGTATTCTACTGATGTCCCTACCATTCTTAGAATGCCACCAAATCCTTACTTTTATTTTGTTGTACAGTGTTTTACAGGCTCCCCTGCTTTCCCATTAACTCTCTACAGAGCTCCTTCATTCATGGCTTTATTTCTTCACCCACCCATTCAATCACTATCATGTGATCTCCATTAGATTATCAAGAGCATAGGCGTTATGTAAGCAACAAATAGTAGGTCTTCGCTACTGCCCATAAAAGGTCTACAGTCTGGTCCAAAAGATAGGACAAGAAAAGGAGTGTAAGGAAGTGTCCCTACACTTTCCCCCAGAGTGCTCTGACTCTGCGGCTTATCTTTGGGCAAGTTGCTTAATCTAGCTGCATCTCAGTTTGTGTTACTGTAAAGTAGACTAGGCAGATGATATTGTCTCTGGTGTTAGGGCAAAGATTAGTGAGATGATATATGTCATGTGAGAACATTGTTGGTTAGTAAAAGCATTGGATAATTGTTCATGACTATTTGGAGGCCAAGAATAAAGAGAAGCAATATAGGAAATTTACTGTTCAGTAAAAGAAGGAACAGAGGAAAAAGTTCATCTTCCACAGCTCAAAACTGAGCAACCCCTTCTGCCAGTTGATATTCCCAGAAGAACCCACCATCAAAAGGCAACTATGTCTGTGGCTGCAGGTATTGATGGGTACAAGATAGAGGAGGAATAGGAAGATGCACAACCTAGAATTGTCTGTCTGTCTGTCTTTCAGTCTCTCTTTCCATCCCAAGCCATGCATCCCCTCCCTGTCTCTAGATACCCTTCTTCTCTGAGAGGTTACCCCCTACCTCCACCCTTGGGTATCTGCCCACTCTGGTGTATCAAGTCTCAATGTAGGCGACCTTAGCTCAGATGCCTAACAGTGGGTATGTGGAACCTGAATAGGCCACCTCCTGTAGTTAGGCAGGACCAACCCGCCCTAGAATTTTCCAAGGACTACCTGCCACTTCTCAGAGCAGATCATTTCTGTGCAACGGTCCTCATCTTATATGTTCTAGCCTGAAAAGACGATGGGGTTTCATCACCTGATGCTTGCTGGAGCTGTCTGCACGTGCTCTTTTGGGATGTGGAGCATGCAGATATTACTCGCCCGCATTCAGTCATACCTGTTCATCCTTCGCTGATGTCTTGTATTATCACATTGCGGGAAAAGAATACTTCGGTAGAGATCTATTTCTCCTGCCTAATAGGCTACTTAAAGTAAGAACAAGGGGCTTCGCAGATCCAGCGTATGGTACTCTGCCTAGCACAAAATATGAAGCAGACATTCAACAAGGATGGATCAAAAAGGGAATCACAAGCTGTTATAAGGAAATCACAAAACCTAAGGCGCCAGGGTTTGATTTATGCTGCGAGATGTTGAATGGCTCTGTGCTTTTGCTGTACTGCATTCATATACTTTGGAGAGAGTGAGGGTGGCTGGCTGAAGCTCATCATCAACTGTCCAGAGGAAAAATGGACAGAGCTGCTTTGGGCCTTGAAGAGGAAAACTCATCTTCAGTGTGTAGGACTTCCTAGGCAGTTCATGATAGGATGACATCAAAGTTCAGGGCCAAGGAATTTCCCTTGTTGGAAGACCCAGGCCAAACTCTATCAAACTGAAATGAACTTGACTGGATCTTAAAAGCACAAAGTTTGTGATGAAAAGCCAAGTGGAGGAAACTGCCCCTTCTAGCAAAGGAAACGGTAAACTTCATTAGCAAGAGATAACTCAGGGATCACAGACTTTCTCCTCTGCCTCTTTGCTTGTATCAGCATGCCATAGCAAGGAAGAACTTAAAAATTTAAAAGTCGTGGGCTGGGAGATCGGTCAGTGGATCAAGTGCCTACAGGACAAGCATGAGGACCTGAGCTCAGATTCCTGGCACCTTCATAAAAGGTGTGCAGGGCAGCATGTGCTTATTCTTCTGGGACTGGCTTCCATTAATGCAACACACACGCATGCGTGCACACACACACACACACACACACACACACACACACAGAGAGAGAGAGAGAGAGAGAGAGAGAGAGAATGAGATAACTAAAAAAGCACTGTCAGTCAGAAATATACACATTCAAACATACAACAGAGCATCCCAGATGGATAAAAGATTATTTCAGTCTTAATCTTGGCTATTTTAGAATCAGTGAAATTCAAGAAGCCGTTCTATAGTTACTTCACGCTCATCAAAACCTCTCAGGAGTTGAAAATTGCATTGCTGTAGTTGAGGTCAAAACTTCCTTGGAAAGTTGAGAAGACTGATGTATACATTTTTAATTCATTTTCATTTTTTTTTTTTTGGTTTTGTTGTTTATTTTCTTCCTTAACACCCCCTCCATCCAAGATACCACAAACCAGAAAAATCCTCTCTGACATTAAAAAAAACAAAACAAAAACCTCTGGTAGAAAAATACTAACTCACATCAACAAGTAGAGAATGTGAACTCCTTCTGCGGTGCAGAGTAAAAATCAGGATTAAAAAACAATAAAATAAAATATCAAGAGGTTATCAGGCATGCAATTTGTTTTTTTCTTGCAACATAAGTTGTTAGACTTTGGCTGGATTTCAATGTAGTTGACATGTGGGGAAGCCATGGGTCATCTCTGTCCCATCAGTAGGAGTCTCTGTCTCAGCAATCACCTCCGCAGCCATATTCATCTGAGACATAACTGAATACTTTTGTCAAGCTTGTCTGGTGATGGGATTGCCATGTACAGAAACCAGGGCTCTTCCTTTTCCTCTTTCGTGAAGAGAAAATGCTGCCTCTTTTCAGGGACAGAAAAGCAAAGCCTAAAAGAAAAAGCCAGGGCTCTATCTTCATGTCACCTCGTGTTCTCTGTTACTTAGCTTCCAACCAGGAGCTCCCGATTGCCCAACTGCTAAGGTTTGGAATTGCTCTGCAGCTCAGTTGCTATAAAGTCTCCATTAGGGGCTGTTCTGGATCATCCCAAAGGACTAGACAGTGAACAATTTGCAATGTGCATGGTAAACTGAGTCACTGGGTGACTATAATGTGCCTTGAAAAAAACAAAAACGAAGGACAGACTTTTGCAAACAAAAGTTTCAGTGCAAACATTCAGTTGTGGTGGACCTGGCCCATGATTTTAGTCTCAACTTCTGCACAGTTCTGTAGATTCAATACACATGAAATCCACTTATTCTGCATCTGCTGTAGCCTTCCCGGGAAGGGTTGTAGGGAAGACACTTAAGTGAAATTTCTGAATCCATACATTGGACTTTCATTTCTCACTGACCCAAGATTGATTTTTAGAGTTTGTCAGAAGAGAAACTCATCGGTCGCTCCTTCCGGTGAACAAATGACCCCACATTTTGGTACGCAGGATTGAACTCAAAGGTTATCTTTAAGTCTTTTCCTAAAACACAATTTTTTTTTTTGCTTCTGAAATCTACTTGGATAGTTATGAAACCAACAGTACATGATAAGGGGTGTGGGAGGAGAACGGAAACCACAAGCTCAGGGTATATTTGAGGAAAGAAGGCCAACCTTTAACCACTAATGTGCCTCGTGGGTACTCCTTACCCAGAGAAGCCTTTCTGAAATAATTTTTCCACTTTTTCTGTGAGTGTTGCACACATACAAGCAAAGACCAGAGAAGAGTGTTGGTTGTCTTCCTCTATCACTCTCCACGTGGCTTGATGAGACGATGAGACACTGTCTCTCACTGAACCAACACAGGACTTTTGGCTGGCTGGCTGGCAACCAAGATCCTGGAATCTTCTTGTCTCTCATCCCCCATGTTAGAGATCCAATCATATGCACCCATGTTCATAGAGTGCTGGGGACTTGAACTCAGGCCCTCTTGCTTTCACAGTAGCAAACCTTGCCCATCGAGCCATCTCCCTAGCCCTTTTGTATCTTTTAAAAGCAATAACAGCAAGTTAATGTGACTGAACAATTCTTATCTATGATATTCCTGTGCTCAACTGTGTAATTTAAGCATCGTCTAGTACTTCATTTGTTTTAGGTTCATCCAATGTGTTGATAGTTGCATTTGTATCCTTTTCCAGCCAGTGGAAAGAAATGAATAAAACAGCTTGTAGCTTTGTATGTTTGCTTTTCATTAACTCTGTAGGGGAACCATCCCAGGGTGCAAACACCTAGGAGGAGGAAGAGGAGGAAGAGAAGGAGGAGGAGGCCACAAACAATGATTTCTGTACAGTCTGTCAGCATTCACACCTCGAGCAGAGGAAGGCTTTGCTGACTCCCTAAGCTTATGGGAGATAACCTTGATGCAGATGTGGTATATATTACTAACTAGTTACTATTTATTTTATATATGTTTACCTATATGCTCATTATATGAATATTCACAGGGTCACCTGCATACACAATAGATACAGAGCTGTATGCCTACATATGATAAATACACCATTTAATCAATTGTATGTAGTATATCCTCAGTTAAACAAAGATCTTAAATTTAGCATAACGGAAATCCCATAGTTTGTCATATTGAGTATGAGTATACACACAATAAAAGAGTCTATAGAGGCTTGTTGCTGTGAATGGTGTCGGATTTTCCCACTTGGGTTCACTTCAGTGAGATTACATATACTCTGCTTAAAAAGGAATCTGCCACATTTGTTCAATTGAATTTGTTAAGTGCCAAATCCCTGAGTCAGACCCTTTTTCCGTACTCTTAAGTCTATGCCAAGTTCTGTCTCCAAGGCCAAGCAGAAATAAACACCTCTCATCAACACTTCATTGTCTCTGTCCAACTTGAGGGCATCCTCAGAGCCTACTCACGGCAGGCAAAACCTCCAACAACAGCCCTCTCAAGAGCCTCTGCCTTACTCCTTCTCTTTCCACTGAGAATCTGTTTGCAAACATTCCGTGGAACTGGCAAGTTGTTTGTTCTGCCTTCCCATTGCAGTCTGCCTAATGCAATTATTTGTAAACTGCCGCCATAACTCTTACTTCGGTAATGTCGGCAAACAGTTTACTAAACAGTAAACTTAATCATGCATTCATTGTTGCAAATGTCTCCAAATGGCTTCAGAGTGTAGCTGACTTGACATTTTTGCCTCTTTGCAAAGCCATGAAGGGTTTTTTTGTTTTTTTTTTTTTGTATTTTTGGTTTTTTTTCTTAATACACACCAAGTTCCCTCATAGTTTGTTGTTCTGTTTGTTGTTTCTCTTCTAATCTATGACAAACTGGGGTGGTGTCTGTTTTGGGCCTGTGAAACTAACCAGTGTTGGTGACTCCAAAGGAAACTGGGTAGTGTCTAAGTCATTCATCTCCACCGAACAAGGACTGAGTACGAATCATGGCACAGACAAGAGTTCAGATTAAATATTGCATGAGTGTTCATTGAGTATGTGAGCCATGTCCATGCTTGCTGCATCCAAGGATGGGTTTTTCATGGAAATCTGACTGGGGCAATAAGTGAAGGAGGGAAGGACAGACACACAGGCTGTACAGAAAAGCTGGCGATGTGTGTGCCAATGAACTCTCAGTTAGAGTCTTACCAATATGCAACAACCTCAAATATCAGCAAACAATTACGTGTAATACAGGGGGAGGAGTTAGTTTGGTAGGAGAACTCTGTAGGGGAGCAGTCTCAGGGTGCAAACATGCAGGAGAAGGAGGAGGAGGAGGAGGAGGAGGAGGAGTCCACAGACAATGATTTCTGTACAGTCTGTCGGCATTCACACCTCCAGCAGAGGAAGGCTTTGCTGACTCCCTAAGCCTGACCTGGGGAAGGCTTTAACAATTCCCATGGGTGTGAAGAATTGGGGTCCTTGCTACTAATAATACACATTCCATCTGGACTTCATACACCCCTTACACAACCACTCAGGGCTTCCTTCTCTATTCATGCTCTGTTTAAGACACTACATGAGGCTTCCTGTGAGATGTCTTGTAAAAACATGGCTCTGTCCATTTGAGTTCATAGGAGACATGATTGTGAGAGGATGAAGACAATTCAGAATAACTTTATTACAGGTATGCAGAAGGCAGCAAGGGCACACCGATCACCCTGAAGAAGACATAGATGAGCCACCTGGAAATACCTAAGCTAATTCAAGGACATGGGCCTCTCTGGTGGGTGACAGGTGCTGGTGAAGCCAAGAGGAGCTTCCGCAGCTGCCTCCACGTGGGTCGATTTTAGCTGCAAAGGGAGAGAGGCCTAGAAGTGGCCAGTGAAACTTCCTCAATTTGTCCAACGTCCATCTATTTCCACGTTTTACTTCAGAACAGCTCTCTTAAATCATTAACATCCCCACACCATCCCCAGGGATCCCCTTGAAAAATTACCAGCTTAATTAATAGAAAAAAATAGAAGCAAGCAGGGAGGGATTTGTACACATTTGTCCCTGTGTCGCTGTCTGCTAGTCTTACTGAGAGATCAGCCAACATTCCCACATCAAACTCATGTCCTGAGCAATGTTTTCCATCCCTTTCTGCATACTCAAGGATGGCCTGAACAGTTTCTTCTCCCAGCACCAGTGTCCCCTTCTGAATTATGTGCTGGTACTCAACATGCTTCTCACTCTGCATGATTCCATTGTTCTCCCCTTCCTGTTTGCACTCTCTGCCTGTAGTTGTAGCTTCCAACTCTTCTGAGCTAGCCCTACTGAGGTCCTCAAGGCACCTTTTAAATCTCACCCCATCACTGAAAGAGGCCATACCGAGGTGCCCGTGATGCTCAGATTCTTAAATCTACAGATCGATCTATAATTCTCACCTTACGTGTCACTGGTATCTCAAGACTTTTCCTTCTTTTGACTTCCTGTTTTCTCTTGGTTTTCCTACATCCTGGATACACCTTGTGCCTTGTTGCTGCTTCTGCCCTCATACACCTAAGTCCTTTGTATCAGCAGGCAACAATAATTTACCTCTTGACGTCACCTCATCCTTATCACCTTTATCTCAGGGTAGCTTCCTGGCTTTAGCTTCAAATATCATCTAAAGGTTGATAGTTCCAAAATCATATCTTGAGTCTAGACATCTACCCTCCATTCTAAGTATTGTGTATGAGTGTGGATTCCTGTGGGTATCCAAATACTAACTCCAAATCAGCATTATGGAAAACACACTCAAGCGCCATAACTACTACTATCTTCTAAAAGCCCAGATTTATAAATTTATGAATTTGGGGGACTTGCTTCCTTCTCTTCCTTCTTTCTTCCTTTATTTACTCTCTTGTCTGTAATTTTATTTTTTCCTTTTTAAAAATTATTCTTCCTTCTTTCCCTTCCTCCCTCCTTCCTTTCTTCTCTCTCTTTCTCCCTCTCTCTCCTTCTTTTTGCTCTCTCAGTTTCTTTCTTTAGATAGAATTTCACTAAGCTGTTCTGAACTCACTATGCTGATCTGGTTAGCCTGGAACCTGTAATGGTCCTTCTCTGTGTTGTGAATGCTGAAATTACACATATTCCCCACAAAGGGTGGCTTCAGGGATTTATTGTTGTTGTTTGTTAGGTTTTCTTGTTTGTGTGTTTGTTTGTCTTAATCTTAGTAAGGAGCAATTTCATCGATCCAGTTGCCAAGGAAAAAACAATGTAAATGGTCTCTGTTCTTTGTGTTAATGCCATGATCTATTCTATCAGCCAATACTATCTACCTTTGACGTAATTAACATCTGATCCTTTTTAGTTATATTCAACACCACCATCCTGTTCTGCATCATTATCATTTTCTTTCTGGACCATGTTGGTAGTCTTGTACATGGTCATCCAAGAACCTCTTCCACAGAGAAGCCAGCAGTAGCTTATGAAATGTCCTCAGTTAAGAGACCTACAATAAAATCTAAAGTGGTGGTTCTCAACTTTCCTAATGCTGAAACCCTTTAATACAATTCCTCATGTTGTTATGACTTCCAACCACAAAATTATTTCCATTGCTACTTCATCACTGTTATTTTGCTATTGTTATTAATTGTAATATTTTCTGATGGTCTTTGGGAGTCACACCCCCAAAATTGAGAATCCACTGATTCAACCTGGGTTTAAGAGGGTGAAACTCAACTGATCAAAGAGCTATTGAATAGTACCTAATGCTATGTGTGGTTGCTGTCTTATTGGGGTTCTTCCAGATTCTTGGTTTATTATTTGAAGAATTGGAAAAATGCACACAGAAAAAGCAAAGTGCTAAGGTGTTTCACTGAGGGCAAAGGGAAAGTACAAGCCTTGTATGGGAGGCAGTGGGCAAAATTGGTAAGAGAGGACTCACTGGCCCAAGTTGCTGTTTGGGGCTTCTCATTATGGGATTTCAGGAAAGGCAGAGGTGGTTGTTAGAGATGTAGTATGAGTGTTTCTCTGATTGACAGACTTGAGTTATATCAGCTTTTCTTCATTGCGCATGTCCTTTCCTAGGACGCACATGATTTTAATCGTTCGCATGCCCAATTACTAAAAGTCATAAGCTGTAAGATGGAATTCCCCCTAAAAGTTCATTCAAAGGACAGACTGATTTATTGTGGATGTACCCAAACCAGTCCAGACTGGATCCTGGCTGCATCTTGGCATATGTTAGTAGAAAGAGGCAATTCCCATGTGGTTGTAAAGAAGACTAACTTATTTTTATTATTTAGAGAGCAAGTATACATAGAGCTGGACACAGGTTGGAGTGTTCTCAGTTGTAAGACACATTGTCAGTGCACATAGTTCAAACCAAGTGGAGTTCCAGTTTGTCATGAAATCCCTAGGCTTGCTTTCTTTACTAGCTCACTACCCAGGACATTACCTCAACTTAGTTAGCATCCCTGGAATGACTGAGGGACTTTCTAGAATTGAGAAGGCCTATAACTGCTTGTATGTAGAAGTCAAGAGCCAGTGGGAGAAAGGTACTGTTGAACACCAATTCAGTAACATGCAAATATGCGCTCATTGACAAAGTCTTGGAAGTAAGGATATCAGAGAATTTTGGAATCATCATGATATTGCTCAAAGGACTCTTCTTGCAGGAAAGGGTAGATTATACAGACTGACTGTTCCCAGGCAAGGTGATGGGAAAGATTCCCAGGTGCAGCAACATCACCAAAAAACTGAATCCAGGCAATCAATCAAAGTAGAAGGCAAACATCAATCACCAAAATCCAAGAACTAGAATTGACTTAAGGAAAAAATCATGCTAGACACACGCTTCCTAGACAGGTAACAGCTAAAAGTCAGGTGTAGGTAGATTAGCAGCAAGAACCAGCCAGCCAGACATCTAAGCTAACAAGCACTGCCTCTAGGTTACAGAAAAACAAACCACAAATACATCACAACTGTGCTCAGGACCAGATACAAATCTGTTCCTATACAAGGCCAGGTCTACTAGACCTTGTAGCTATCACAAGTGGTATCTGACTCAGTCTGAGTGTTTTCTTGTAAGACATAAGGAGATGTCAGTAAACCTCTACAAAGCCAATCCTGGTTGGCCAGTTCTACAAAGGCATTCTTATGTGGGAAACCCACCTTCAAATTTTCCAAATCATTCCATTAGCATCAGATATTTTCTACTTGTAGAACAGGCCACTAAACACAGCTTACAAAGTCCTTCCAAACCACTCAGCCAGCCAGCAGGCCTCTCAGCTTTCCAAGGATTCTGGCTTCAACCAAACCCACAATTCCCAGGCCTTCCACATGTGCACTGGACAGAAAACAGCTCTTCCTTCTGCCAGCCCACCCCTTCCCCAACCACAATGACCAGAGAGACCATTCTGGAGGCTGGCAGCCACTGGAGAAATTCATACTTTGGTTTTCACTCCTCTCCATCTCCAGGGTACAAGCCACCACTGCAAAACTGTTCCGTGAATCATCAAAGGTCATTTAAGAAACGCGGCACTTACTTGAATCAATGTCTTCTTGAAGCTTTTGAAGGGTGCAGCAGGCATAAAATTTAATATTGATTGTTGGGGCGCACTCCATTCCCCCTTTCAGAGTCATTTCAGAATGACAAATACTTTTTTTATTTTGGGATCTATAGCAGGGCGTATGTCCCGGTCGCACACCAGTCCTGGGCCTTCTTTTCTTTCTTGGCCACTTGTCTCTGGAGTTTGTGCCCACCTTCCATTTCCTGGTTGCTGCCCGCCATCCCCTTCCGCTCACTTCTCCTTAGCTCCTGCTCCAATTTCAGCTGTCATTTCCTCTGCTCTCTCGAGTGCTCCGAGCTCCTGCTCTAATTTTTCAAGTCTTCCCCCAGTCCTGTCCTCCTTTCTGTCTCCCTGACCGGCTCTCTCCTGCCTGCCTTTCCCGGCTTGCTCTCCCACATCCCAACAGAGCCTTCCTCTTCGCTTTTGCTGCCCTGTCGGTGTGCGACACAGTGGTAACAGCAGCCAGTCATGCCATGTCCTGTCTGGTGCAATACAGCACAGAATCACAAAATGAAAACGAAGGTTTTCTTACCATCTTTTAACTCAAAACATGAACCCTGTCTCCCCTAAATATTTTCTTTTCCCACTTTCTTGTGGATCCTACTTTCAATTGGTAATCTAAGAACATTTCTGCTTGGATTGAAGAAAGCAAAATACAGGGAGCTGTTTTGAGGACTCTGTATTCCAATGCAATTCTGGACCAATTTAACTGTGTGAGGTTGAGAAGGGTTCCCAGTAAGTTTCCAGGTGGCTGAGGCAATTGTGTTCAGAGCCCATCAGGAATCCCAGCAGCACTCAAATGAAGATTAAATTACTAATTTTTAAGAGACATTTCTTAAGGGTCTTTCTCTCCCCGCAGTTACATATAAGAAACAATGCACGCTTGTTAATCACAAGTGAAGCGATCTTTATCATTCCGAGTGCTATACTGGGTATAGCAATGGCAGACACTCTTAGGGTCTTTGGAACACTCAGGCTAGGGCTCTCATGAAAGAAGTCCCCAAAGAGTGTGCCATGGGCACGTGGAAAGGATATCTATGAATAGGGGATTCTACTTGGTTGCTCTTCAGAGAGACCAAGCTGTTTATATAAAACTGTCCGGGCTTCGGGATTTGAATAGTTCCACATTAAGGCATATGTTCATACTAATGCACTTAGAGGCTCAACTGCCATTCACTTGACCTCTGGGATACGTTCCAAGGGTGAGAACATCTTCTAGCCTTATATAGCCTTTTCTTATTATCAGTTTGCAAATTAAGTCCTTTTCTCAGCTACCTGGTGCTTTCTAAGAGATGGTTTTTTATTTTATGCAATTAACTGGTTGTTTTTAGCACATTTTTTTTTCCAATCTGGAACCCAGCATTGAAGTTTATTGAGGGTGGATATCCCTCCAGGAGGAGAACACTGATACAGAAAAAGACAGAGTTCAAAACTAACCCACACCCCTGGCATACTATTTCTTAAGGGACCAACACTCTTTCTGGAGCTAATTTCTAAACATTTGACAAAAGCTTGAAGGACGCAGTCTACTCCACTGTGAATTCTTGTCATTATCTCTTACAGATGGTAAATGAAAGTTTGGGGTTGTGACATTCAACCTATGTTGACTCAATAAACTCTCTGAGTGTCCACTTTGTGCCCAGGCCTGTGATGATGGGTGCAGGGGTCATAAAGATGAATAAGGCAAGTTACTTCTCTGGAGGCACTTCCTGTTAAAGGTCGTGTCAAAGGTCAACCAAAAATCCAAAGTCTCATCTGAAAATCTTAAACCTGAATACCTTTCTCAATACAATAATCCCAAAGTTAAATCAGCCCAGGGCCTCTGCCTCAAGGAAATGAGCATAAACCATCAAAATAAAAGGGTGTGCACATGCTAAATTTCCCCTTTATGATTTCCAAAATTGACAGAATGTTTTCAAATTTCTCAAATGCATGGTGGAAACAGAAGAGAATGGAAGGCAAATTTAGGCCCCATGTAACTTTCTGAGGATTCTCTGCTTCTAATTAAGCTATTTTTCCTTCTCTAACCATCTCCAGGTTTTTGCCCCGCCCCTCCCCCCCTCCTTGAGAATAAAGGCAAAAACAAAAACAGAGAGGAGGGAGAAACTCCTGGCTCTGCTGAGAAACAGGAAGTTATATGAAACCCTGTTTGCCCCTTCTGCTGTGAAGAAGTTTGCTGAAGAGACACAGCCCTGCACTGTGCTATGGAAACCACCTACAGAAGTCACTGTGGGAAAAGAAGGAGTGCCTTGGGCCAATAGTGACGAGTGTCAGTCCACTCAGGCATTTCCAGATTGAGCTCACAGATGTTTCAGAGGGCTCTCTTTTTTTCTTCCTCTTTCTTCTTGCCTTTCTCTGTCTCTCAATCTCTGTCTGTCTCTCTGTCTGTCTTTCTCTGTGTTTTTCTGTTTCTTTTTACCTCTCTTGTGAATCTCGAATTGAGAAGCCAATCTTTTCAAATGGAGTCTATTGACCTTGACTGAGTCTAGCCTCTGACAATCTTCCATTTTGACAACTCTGATAATCGTGAGGCTTTTTTTCCTCGGTAGATTTGATAAGACGAATTAAGAAGGAAGTAGTATTTACACCAGGAAGGTTCAACCTGCTTTTGCCCTATTTGTAGGGTTTCTGACAATGTCTGGAGGGCCTCTAGATCAATGACGAAGGCCATAGCACTGAGCCAGCAGTGTTCTTTGGGGATTGGAACTATATGTTTTGCAAAAAGGTTCTGGAGCTAAAAATTGGGTTTTAACAATGGTTGGTCTCAAAGAATTGAGGAGACCTTGCTGCAGCCCACTGATATATCTAGGAACTTAGAGGTGTCAGGCAGCATTTTTCCTGGTTTGGAGATCTGTCTGTCTTTTGCCATTTTCATTTTATTGTGTGTATTCAGTCATAGGATGGAAATATCTTTATAGCTTCAATGGTTCCAGATGTAATGCAGCAGAAAATTCTGATTTTAGGCCCATGTGATTGCATGGCTTTGCTTAAATTTCTGTTTTCTGTTTGGTCAGTTCAGCATTCTCCACACTGTGCCTTTTAAAGAACAGTCTTAGGAGGCAGCCTTTATTCTTTGGGGCAGTCAAGGCATCGTTTAATTTATTAGGCCAGCATTTAATTTTCTGCTCAGGGGAAGCTGGCTTGGGCAGTGGTTCAAACATCAGTATATGATGGCAACTCCTAGCAGGCACGTTAGGCACAACTTGCTGGGCCAGCTTCCAAAATTATCTCTAGCCCAGGGACTGCTCAGGTTGAGACACACTCGCTAACATTAACATTTCTTGCTAAATAGGCCAGTTATCAGGGAATTCCCCCAGAGCACTGGATTTGAGATAGAATGTGAGAATCGGATATTTTTATGTCATATAAATTCTGTATTTTTTCATATTCGCAATTTTGGTGGGACGTGAAAATATTTTCAGATTTATTATTATCTTGTGCGTGTGCAAGACTTGTGTGAGTACATGCGTCAGGGTTGGCATGTGGAGTTCAAAGGACAGCTTCCTGGAGTCCATTTTCCCTTACCATCTTCATGCGGATTCCAGGAATTCTTGGGTCCTTAGGCTTTGCAGAAGGTGCTTTTCGAACAGAATCATCTCTCTGCTCCCCCCTCCCTTCTTTAAAATGAGAGATCTAGTTGAAACGTACTTTTCGGGAAATTTCTTTTTTTCTTTTTTCTTTTCGTTTCTTTTTGGTTTTGTTTTGGCATTTAACCATAATCATTTTTTTTTTTTTGCATGTTGTTGTAACCCATGGCTACTCATCTCCACAAGTCTCAGTATCTGACTTGGAGAAAATGGACTGATCAGCTCCACCCACTCAGGCACTGGGGATTTGATTGGCTGTGAGAGTAAGTAGGACTTCTCTTGGTGAGGCAAGGAGATGAGGAGGCTCTTTAGTTACAGAAGTGACAGCAGAGTTACCACCAAAACAAGGGCAGCATGCTTGGGAAACAGGCCTGAGTATAAAGGGCTCTGGATGCTGTCTCATCCTTAGCCTTTGGCACTGCCCTTATCTGTTTGCTTGCCAGCTTTAAGCAAGGATGCAAGCTTTGTACTTCTTTGCAAGGTCAAAGGCTTGGTTTCAGTTTCCCAACTCAGCATAGGGTACCATTTAGACTTCCTCAATGCACAGCAGAAGAAGTAGCAGAAGAGAACTGGGCGGCGAGAGGCCAAGCTAAAAGGATTTAATTCACTGTCAGACTATAGAGGATATTCAATGTTGGGACTACCTGTTCTAAACAAGAAGATGAGGAGACCATCATAAAGTTAGTTCAATGAAGGGACTGTGTTTTCAAGACAGTTATTAAATATTATTAGTATTATTAAATATATACATGTGATGTGTATGTGACAGGCATGTGCCATGCAGAGTCAGTTCTCTCCTTTCACCTCTGTGCAGGTTCCAAAGATCAAAGTCAGGTTTGTCAGGTTTGCTGGGCAGATGTGTCATCCCATGAGCCTTTCTACCAGTGTTTCCAATCTCAATCCAGGGGAGATATGATCCATGAACAGAGTCCATCAATCAAAGATAAAGGCGCAGAGAGGGGCTAAGCCAGTGGGCACCATGAGGGATTCTCAGTGAGGATGGAGGGACAACTGGGGAAGATGCCTTCGTATTCATGATCAAACTGAGCCCTAATAGATGTGGAGTCAGAAGGAAGAGTTTATACTGTTCTGGGGTTCCTTCTCAGTCTCCATGGGTGCCACATACTCTGGTTAGACAACAAATGCATGTGACATAGGATGGTGAGGTGTGTTGTAGACTTGGTCACCTACCAGGCACCTGGAGCCCCTTTGAGCAGTTAGAGGCTCAGGTTCATTTGAAGCTGTCATCATTTAGACACAGATTTATTTGTATGACCTTGTACTTTTGTTTTGTTTTGCTTTGTTTTAATCCAATCTCTTCACCATAAAAGGGACTCCTGTTAAATTGAACATGATGGAGTTTAAAACTATAAATTTCTATAAAGTAATATTTCTTTGCATTGGGATACTTTTTGGGATCTGTGTTCAGCAATATTCTGGCTTTCTATCGTACCACTTGTATTCTATAGAGATGATGCTTGTTCAAATACTAGTCTTGACCTTGAAACGGCAATAAACATGGCAAAGTCCTGGCTCTTTTAAAGGGTACATTCTTGTAGATAAAAAAATTAAGGAAATTTATAAAGTTAAAAGTGTTGAAGAAGGAGGAGGAGGAGAATGAAGAGGAAGAGGGCAGAGATGAAGAGGAAGAGGAGGAGGAGGAGTGCATGTTTGTTACCTTGGAAGTTATTGTAAGTACTTTATTTGTAACTGAAGTATCTCTTATTTTAAATTTGAGGCCTTTCTACATGGTAAAAACTGTATCTCTCCAGGACTAGGGTAGACCAGTTGTAGGACGGTTTCTGAAAGAGATATCCACTTTATTTTGCTCTTCTAAGAGAATGATGTCTTTTTGTTGGCCATGCTTTAAAAGAGAAGCAATCACATTCCTTTCCTAACCTCACATTTAACTCTGGGCTGAAGCACGTTTAATCACCATGTTAGCCATCTGTGCAAAGGCATAAATCTCAGCTTCCATAAGTCTGATGAATCTAGTAGAACATAATTAAGCTTAACCAAAGCTCTCTTCCCTCCTCTGGGGTGCTCAGCACACTGTAGAATAAGGCCACGGCTGGGAAAGTGCATTGTGAGAAGCTGTGAATATAGACCGAATCCACTGGGCATTGCAGACAAATGTTTAACTCATAACTCCATCATCCATTAGCTGTGTGGCCTTGAAGGTTGAATAACTTCTTTGGGGTTAATGTCCTTATCCATAACATGATTGTAACAGCATTGATCTCAAGGGGCAATTCCAAAGGTCAAAAGAAATTCCATGTATACAAGAGGTAATTGAGATGTCTCACAGTTTTGCAAACCACAACCTTCCCTGAGATGTACCACCAAACCATCTGGATGAGGCCACAGAGGCCACAGGGATACTGGGAAGACCTGTTTCTTTGTGCTTTGCTGATTAGCGAATGATAGGCTTTCTCCCTAACCTGCACCAATGACTTTTGGCATTTACACTTAAGAGAAGGAAGACTTGAGGTTTCTGAACTGTCCAGTCCATGGCAAATCTCAGGGGACCAATCACTGACAGCTGTTCACTTCTTGTATGGCCCTTATGTGTTTTGTACGTACCATTCTTTTCTCAACATTTGAGAAATCAGGGAATTTTCCTCTAAGTTCTGCTTTAGCTGTGGTTGGTTAAGACTGCCTATATCTGAAAAATACACTTAAAAGCATAAAGTTCAATATTTGATGTTCTTCAAAACCCATTCCTTCTGGTATTTTCTATCTCAAGTTCTTCCATGCACTTGCTGCTTAAGTAGACACCATCGTTCTACTCCAATAAACACACCCAGAAGTCACCTTGGAATCATTTCTTCCAAGCCTGTCTTTCTTTAATCCCTTCAATTTACAAATCATGAAATCATGGTTGCAGGATGAGTCATTTTTCCTCCAGTCCCAAGCTCCCTGAATAATGACTCAAACTATATATATATATTCAAATACCTAGGCCACAGAGCTAGGGTTGATCCCTGACTAGTTAATGATTTAAAATAACTCATTTATACAAATCTGAATTCTGCCACATGGCTGGTTACCTCTGCTCAGGTACCATGCATCTGCCTTCCTCACATCTTTCTGGTGACTCTCCCATGCCTGGCTCTATCTCGGTATCCTTTCTGCCTCCTGGATGTTCCACCTTCTATTCTTTTTGTTCCTATAGGACGTAGGGTTTATTTTTTTTAATTGACAGGTGATATATCCATAAAACACACAAGATAGTCTCTCTATGAATCATCCTATTTTGCACCTCTGATATTTTCTCAGCATTCCTTTGCCAACTTCAATTCCTGTTTCTTTTCAGTGCATTCTTCGTATAGCACTCTGGAAAAGAGGGATCCTCAGATATAGCTCCAATGACACCCCTCCTGGCACCTTTCATATTCCTGTTGTCTAGAGAATAAAGTCCTACTCTATGCCATTACATCCAGGACACACCTGCCTTTATCCCTGCTCACCCTCCAGCTCTTCTTCCTATTCTCCTGCTTGCCTCTGCTTCTTCCTTCCCAAATACTTCCTGAAGATTTTCATAAAAATCATCACTGTTCTTTCATGTCTCATTCAGTCTCCTCATCTTTCCATTCCTGTTTCTTATCAGAGATCCTTCTTGGAACCCTGTGATACCAGGATGCAGTAAGACAGATTTATTTTGATTTTTTTTCGAGCATCTTGGCAAACATCTCCTAATATCCTTGGAATCTCTTAGGTGATAAGTTAACTTGTATACCCATGAAATGGTAGCATCTGAGATCTTTTCCATTGTCTCACTGCAGTGGCTGTTGACCAGAGAAAGAAATTCCTTCATTGGAGGCTTGAACTGTTCAGACCCACTCTTCCTTGACATCGACAGAGGAAAGAAGTGCAAAAGTTTGGATTGATCATGAATAACAAAAGAATCATTTAATCAAGTTCGTCCCAATGAAGGACTCAGGAAAACCCTAACAGGTAAGTTTCATAGAATTCCAGGCTGCCTGACCCACATTGTCATGGAGGCAATATACCAGGGAGGACCACAAACTTCCACATTCCTTCCCTCTAGAGCCTGCCCTGTGCACCTGCTCCATCTGCTTTTTGGCTCCTTTATTAGGAAATGTACAGAAAAGACTTCCTTGGGTTCTTCTCACCCACCTAGCAAATGCTCTGCTCCAGGGAGGTGATCACAGTTATGCTCGGACTTGTCATTAATGTCAGAAATGGGTACGGTCGGGGGAATTAACCCTTAAACCTTTGAGAGCTGATGCTGTCTTTTGGTACACTTTGTCAGAACTGATGTATATGATATGGTTCTAGGAACTGTTTGAAAAAAAAAACAACTCAAGAATTGACTGGCAGAGGAGAGATCCTCACAAATTTGATTGCAAAAAGTATCCTATGTTGAATTTGAACCCAGTGAAGAAAACAGTATGTCCTTTTCCATTTGCTCCCACAAACCAACCAGTTTCTGACTGTGTGTTGTCTTCATAATCCAGAGGGTGAAAATCTCTAGGTACCATTGTTGTGAATGCTGTTTTTATAGAAATTTGCATGGCTATTTAGTTCATCTTTCTTGGTCTCATGAGAATATATGCTGCATGAAACCAGGGTAACAAAGCCTTTCTTTCCCTTAACATCCAATGCCACAGATGAGAATTACAAGATACCAGGCCACCAAGGAGGATAAAGAGGTGGCAGATATCACCTAAGCCAAGTCAAATCAAGCTACATCGCTCAGCCTGAGACCAACTCTGAATCCAAGCACCAGGGCCATACGGCATAAAGATTCGAATGCTGGGCTAATCCTTTCTCATACCTCCCCTGGCTGCCAGCTCGCGCTAGGCAGAGGGTGTGAAAGAACAGAAATAAGCCAATGTCGATGCAGGCGCTATTACACTCTAAAGGGATGTTTTCTATCCCTTTTAAAATTAAAGTCTCATGCATGTAGTAGAAAAATACACCACAGAATCTTTAGCTTGATTGTTTCAACTTTTAACAGCAAAGTCAATACATGCCTCAAACTAACTGCTGGGCATTGCTCGATGACTGCCAGGTTGTTTTATGTATGTGAAGCAAGAAAACAATAGAAGGTGACATACAAAAGATGGAAAAAATACATAAAATGGTGTGTGTGGGGGGGTGGGTTGGCAATGTGCTACCTCAGGCTCTAAAACTCTTCTTATACACTTTACCACAAAGTCTATTAAAGCAAAATATAGTGGAAATACAATATACTGCAATGAATGTCTTCAAACTAGCAATTTAGCGCAAAAGCTAAGGGCAGTTCTTATGCACCGACTTTTAATACCGAGACGATTTGTGGTCTCACAAAGTTCCTGCCTTAGGCAAAAGTTGTGTTGAGTTCTAACAGGTCTAGTTTGTTGGCTGTCAGAATAATGGAGAATTTGGTAGTGCAGGGGCTGGATGCTGTAAACAGCGGAGATAATTAGAGGGTCTGCAGAGAGAGGAGAGAAGCTGGTTTATATTCGGTTGCAGGCGAAAGTGTTTGTTCAGGAAAGGGCTGGTTGACACAGCATCGACTGGATTTCAGGAAGTTTATTTGAGGGACCGTCTACAGAAGCCTGCCCTGCTGTGTTAGTGTTCCATTCTTATTAGAATGCTACTGCCATTGGTAGTAAATTGCAATTCATGGAATGCCTACTATGTGCTACTTCTCTGCCTGCCTAAGCCTTTTGTGCACTCATTTTGCAGAGCTGGAAATGGAGTCTGACACAATAGGAGCTTTATCTGGTGTCAGTACTTCAAGCATTAGAAGGCGCACTCAGCTGGAGATCACGTCTCTTCCAATCAGTGATGTCTTCTGGGGCATCATAGTTAATACTATGAGTGTTTACAGCTGTTAATCAGGGTACTTATGCTTAGTTCCAATTAGCAATAAATGCAGAAGCAGATGTTGGTTTCAGAGGATAGGTTGAGTATCAAGGGCGATGTCTCTAGTAACTAATTATTAATGAGAGTTCAAGAATTAATGATTTGCTATGGGTGATTATGTTTCTGTCTCTGCATGTGCATGCAGGAGCATGTGCACATGTATGCATGCACACGTGGAGGCCAGAGCCTGGTGTAGATGTCTTCCTGGGTTGTTCTCTACCTTAGTTTTTGATACAGGTTCTTTAATTGAACCTGAAGCATACCAACTCCACTAGGTTAGCCAGCAAGTAAACTCCAATTTTCCACCTGTCTCAAGGTCCTCAGCTCTGGGATTAAAGATGTGTGCTGTTAGGCGCAGTTGTTTACATGAAATCTGAACTCAGGCCTTCGAGCTTGCATAGGCAAGCATTTTATGCACGGCATCATTTCCCTAACTCTATAATTTGCTATCGTCATATATAAATTAGAATGGCAGTCTATACAATCCTTTATAACAGAGCCGTCTTTCCTCCTTTATTAGAAATTCTTTCTTGACTCAGTGGACCAGGTGGCCAAGTCATTATCTCTTTTTGGGGTGGCAGCACCCAAATTTTCCTCTATACAGTATTGAGCCTGCTAAACGATAGTCCTAGAAGGCCAGGAAATACAAGGATGGCTTGCCACAGAGCCTACAAGGACCGGTGATGATGTTTCAGCTGTTAGAATTTTCTTTTTTAACTCCATTGGAAATGCTAAGTGCATGAGAAGTCACCTGCCTGGGAACAGACAGCAACCAGATTTAGTGGGAACTCTGCCTTGGGAGCTCAGCTGTATACTTGGATCAATCGTGTTGTATAAAATTATAAATAGCAATTAAAATTTTAGCACATTGTGGTATATCTACACTTCCCTTGCAGGGAGCTACTATAAACTGGGGAATTAACAGGCAATGAGAAACTGATGTCATCATATGCAGAGACCTAAGAGGATGAGCTTACTGCTGGGAGATGCTGAGAGGTGGTATTAGGACAAGGACAGAAATCTTCAGCAGGATTAGGGGCCTGTTTACCAAACACTGGATCTTGGGATCGCGATGGCTTCATACGATGCTTTCCGACATTCACCCTCCCAGGCAACATCAGCTTCCCTCTCTCGTGGCTTGCTTTCTCCTCTACAGGAATGTGTCCTGCTAATATGTTGGCCTTTGACTCAATCATTTAGAAGAAGCAAGCACTATGCCAAGAGTACTGGCTAAGGAATAAGAAGCCGTTGGTTCTGAGTTAGCCTCGACGATTGTTTCCACGGTGGCACTGAACAGGAGGCCATGACTGTCATGATGACCTCTTGGGTCCTTATAAAGGACAGCAGGTATGCAAAGTGCCTTGCAGTCAGTAAGTGTTTTTGCACTGGGCATCGGCATCATGCGATATAGAGTTGTAGACCTTTTTAATATTAGCCATTGCTGTAGCTTAAGGGACCTTCCCTTTAACCCCTGGAATCTTGAGCTTTCTGGATCAAGGCTTCTCTGCATTAGGATCATTCATGCACTATGTAGAATATCCTTTTTTTAAAAAAAGACTTTTGAACAATAGAGAATAGGAGCCCAAGGGGAAATGGCACTTTCTGTAGTCAAATGAAAAAATTTGAGACTAGTCTATAAATGTCTGCAGATTGACATATGACCATAAGATAGCCCTGATACCCACAGTACTGACCAACTAAAGAACATTTCCTTACATAATCTTCTTACTGAGCTCCTGTTTGTAGGGTTTGTTACTTACCCCATATTCTACTTTTTAGGGAAATACAGAGTAAGACAGGCTATCCAACAATGTTCAGTCATTCTCTTTCAGCTCTGAGATAATCACAGGATAGATCTAGGCCTAGGCAGAGACTAATTACCTAGTTATCAAAGGATACAGATCTAGACAATGACATTAAAGTAAGACTAATATTTTGACACTATGGGTTTTCCTTTTAAGCCCCAAGGAAAGAAGAGAGGACTGGTCTTACTGTTAAATTCATACAACCCTTAATTGATGTAGTAATTTGAATGAGATTGTTCTTGATAAGCTCATGAATTTGAATGGCAGGTTTATGGTTGGACTTTGAGATTCCAAAAACCAATGCAAGGCCCAGTCTCTTCTCTTCTCTTCTCTTCTCTTCTCTTCTCTTCTCTTCTCTTCTCTTCTCTTCTCTTCTCTTCTCTTCTCTTCTCTTCTCTCTTCTCTTCTCTTCTCTTCTCTTCTCTTCTCTTCTCTTCTCTTCTCTTCTCTTCTCTTCTCTTCTCCTCTCTCCCCTCTCCCCTCCTCTCCTCTCCTCTCTCTCCCCTCTCCCCTCTCCCCTCTCCCCTCTCCCCTCTCCCCTCTCCCCTCTCCCCTCTCCCCTCTCCCCTCTCCCCTCTCCCCTCTCCCCTCTCCCCTCTCCCCTCTCCCCTCTCCCCTCTCCCCTCTCCCCTCTCCCCTCTCTCCTCTCTCCTCTCTCCTCTCTCCTCTCTCCTCTCTCCTCTCTCTGCTTCCAACTTGTGGATAATTTGTAAACTATCAGTTTCTGCTCCAGGACTATGCCTGCTTGCCTGCTACGATGTTCTCTGCCATGATGGTCATAGACTTAGCCTCTGAAAGTATAGGCAAACTTCCAATTAAGAGCTTTCTTTTATAAGTTGTCTTGGTAATGGTGCCTCTTCACAGCAATTGAAAAGTCACTAAGATTATTGGAAAACTGACAGTATAGAGCTGTCAAAACTTCCAAGCTTTCATAAAATAGATTTTTCCGTTCTATTTCACAAGCCTCTATCAGCCACCACCTGGACTGCAAGCATTGCTTTTGAGTGGGTTCTAATCATTTAGCTTTTCCATCTACAATTGCTTGCTGGCAGTGAACCATTTTTGTATCCCTCACCCCCAAATGATTAAATGTCCCCTCTGCTCTTAAAATGAGTCAAGTTTTCTCAAGTCAAATTCCAATTTCTCTTGAGTCCAGGATACTCACCCCTTTAGCCTGGCCTTCCCTTCTGCCTCTGCACTTCTTGTCCACAATAGAGTCATATAGCTTTCCCATAAGTGTAGGGCCCATTACTACCTCGGGCCTCCTGTCATTTCCTCTGACTGAGGCTCTTCTTCTGTCGTTGATGCCTGTGACTTGTTTCTTCTCTTCCTTGGCCTTTGCTTAAACACCAGCTCTGCAAAGCTATACTACTGGGCTATTGTTTTGGGATGGAATCTTTTCTTCTTCTTTTTCTTCTTAACTGTTCCCATTCTTTTTCTGTCTTTTCAGGAATCAGTAAGAAATATGGGAAGCTTTTTGAGGGTATTGGGTCTGTACTGCATTTGTTCAGCTCTGTGGCTATATGGTTAAAGCAGTTGTAGAACAACTGGCTGGGTGTGTCTGTGTCTCCAAAAGCTTTTTGTGCAAATATAGGGAACATGTGACCTGGACTTGTTGGCTCTCTGCTACACATTTCAAGCCTTTTGTGTCTTTGGTGGCACTTATTGCAACCTTTAGACATCTTTGAGTTTGTACATGTTTGTTGTCTGTCCTTCCAAGGGAAGTAGGAGGCACATCCTTTTGTTTATCTGTATTATCTCAGTGCTTGGAAGGACAGATGTCACTTTGGAGATATTCAAAATATATTTTAAACATCGACAAATAATAATGTAATCCCATTCCTTTTTAAATCTAACGCCAATTGTACATGCATTTGGCTTGTTTTTCAGCTTTTATTGTATGTTTTGTCTTAGGTTATGTGTTTTTATGAGCTCCATGGTTAGAGAAATGCAACATAAATCTTCAGTATCTATCACAGTGTCTGGCACATAGTGTTTGAGTAAGCAAAGGGATAAATACGTTCAGATTGAATATTTTTACAAGCAAAGCATTCAATTCACTTATGTACCCAATTTTTCCTAGTTTATATATTTTTAGATTTGTTATCATTAGCCTATAATAATGAATTTTATTATGCCATTTTCATATACATATAATAATGTACTTTGATAATATTTACCCCCATTACCCTCTCCTGTTCCACTCCTGTCTCCATTGATCACCTTCATTATCAAGTCTTCACCATTTATTTATTTATTTAGTTAGTTATTTTTCATTCATTCATTCATTTGGATGACCAAATGAATTTAGTATTTTCCATATGGCTTTGGTGTGGGAATCTTTACTGGAGAATGGGTACACAATTGAAAAAACTGTCTCTAATGACAACTACCTTTCTATAGAACCTCAGGTAGGGGTAGGAAATTGTGTGCCTCTTACCCTAGTGACGGTTGTCTGCCTATAGGTGCTGTGGGCATGGGCTCCAGGGAATGTGTTAAGAAACAGAATCTGTCTTTTGCTGGTAATAACGTCTGTGAGATCAGGACTACAACAATAATGTCTTGTTCCAAAGACAGCATTCTACCTCCCTCCACTCCTTTCTGTGACTTTTACAGTCTTTCTAGCCCATTTAATATGATGTTCCCAGAGACTTGGAGAGACTGATATAGATGTCCCTGTTTATGGCTGAGCATTCTTTACAGCCCCTTATTCTCAGCATTAGACCAGTTATGAGTCTGTCTTGTTCCTACTGCCCATTGGAGAAGAGGAACTTCTCTGACCCAAACTGATGATAGCAGTCATCTATGGATATAAGCCTAATGATGTAGACGGTAATTTTGTGGGACATCCTGTCCATTTAACAAAACCAACAACATTAGCCTCACCACTTGTGCCTAAGAATCTCCCTCACCCCAACCATGCTATTCCGTTCAGATTTGTTCTCCAGATGTGGATTCTTTCCTGTGGAGACAGCCTTACTTCTAATCAAAGAGTACATTTATCATCTACTATTCCAACTTGCTAGCATTTCACCAGTCAGTGGCTACGTCCTATCTGGCTAGTTGGCCCTGCAGCATGCTGGATCCATAGCTGAGTTTCTTTGACAGCCGGTCTCACTCGGCGTCCTGCAAAGATCCTTCCTACACGCTGTAAGCTGGGCAGCAGGGAAGAGCATTCCACCTTGATTTTTCTATGTCTCGGGACTGAAGTGTGTGCTGCTAGAAGCATTCTTTCCCACCTGATGAATCTAGTCTTAAACACCAAGTCAATGAGACAGTGAGTAAGTATATGAATGACCAAGCAGAATATGCCTGGTGGCTCTGCGTAGTCCCGATTTCAAAATTCTGCAAAATTTTAAAACCGCAAACCTATTGAGTTCTGTAAATTTAAAAAGAAAAAAGAAAAAAGGAAAAGAAAGTCTCTTTAGTCAACCACCCTTTAGGGATCTCTTCACCCACTCAGAGATGTGATGAGCACACAGATGGAGCCCAGGAGTTTCCCAGACAGCTTCTCTACGCATGCCCATGCTTCTGGTGCTTAAAACAGAGACATTGGATGCAAATACTCCTAGGAGGCTCAGCGTGGCTTGTGACGGCATTTCATTTTCCCTACGTGTTCCTGGTATCTGCTGCCAAGAAACAATTTAGTTGACTCCCACTCATAGCCATATCTCTGTGGGGAAACTATGCACTGTGTTTAACGCATGAGAAACTGAATAGAGACACATTTCACCACAACTCAGGAAGGAGAAAAATGGACAACGTGACATGCACTACTGTGAGTCGAGCGAGCCTTGCTTCTTTCCAGTTTTTTTTTGAATCATTATTAATAGTGTTGCCTTTCTACCTCAGAAGTGACCGATTTGGACAATAAGTTACCTTGCCACCTGGAACCTGGGGATAAGTTACATTTCTTCCCTAAGGACAAGATAAACACGCTTTGGCTGCCTGGTGAGTTATTGTTGGAAGTTGGGGAGGAGCAGTCTGTCTTCTGACACCTGCGTGGGTCTGTGCTTATTCATAAGCAGCCTGTGCACATAGTGATAAGAATTATGGATGGAATTTCAGCAAAGCAATTGTAAATATTAGATTATTTGATGGGATCATGTCTGAGCTTCCTGTAAATGGTGGAAGGCTGTACACAGCATCTGAAGAGCTGATCGGATCTTCGGACGTCACTGATGTCACTGACTGGCTTGTGTTCATAAAACTACTCGTACTTTCACATACAGGCATCATACTAATGAGAACCCCGGCCTGAGTTAGGGTCTGACTGCTGTGAACACACACCATGACCAAGGCAACATTATAAGGACAATATTTAATTGGAACTGGCTTACAAATTCAGAGGTTCAGTCCATTATCATCAAGGCAGGAGCATGGCAGCATCCAGGCAGGCATGCTGCAGGTATAGCTGAGAGTTCAACATCTTCATCTGAAGGCCGCTAGTGGAAGATTGCTTCCAGGCAGCTAGGACTAGGGTATTAAAGCCCGTGCCCACAGGGATACATCTATTCCAACAAGGCCACACCTACTCCAACAAGGTCACACCTCCAAATACTGCCACTCCCAGGGCCAAGCATATACAAACTATCAGAACCCCTTTCTCACCACAGACTCTGCTTAGTTCCCACTAACCGGGAATTAGGCATATTGAGATCCATGTAAAATATTGCGGTTACAATACCAGCTCTGGAGGCAAGCCTAGCATGGCTGCAGATCCTTGCTGGCATATTTATTTCTTGTATTAGCTCTAGCTTGTCCTTGACTCAGTTTCCTCACCTGGAAAAGGAATGAGTTACAGCCTCAATCTCGTGGAGTTGCTCCAGTGATCTTGCTAATCTTTGTTACAGATCTCACTTAGAACGAGGTAACTGTAGACTATGTGTATCGTCTACCAGCATTTTCATGGGTTCTGGAAAGAATGTTTAACTTTAAGAGCTCTGAGACACGGTTCCCACATAAAGCAAAGGCAAGGGACAGCTAAGCCATACATTTTGTAATATGTGCTCTGAGCGTCATCAAAACGTTATCATTTTTTTACCATTATCCATACCATCTAATGCTCCCTCCTCCCAATATTTTGACGTTTCTACACCTCTGTGGATCAAGGTGACATTAAAATAAAGTCAATGAATTAGAGCAGATAGTTATTTTAACTAACCATTATTTTACATAATGCATCCATCAGTCTTTGTTCTACGGAACCCAGGTTGGCATGTAAGAGTGGCGTAACATAAGGTTCAGTTGTGTTTAACAGCATCAGCTTGTATTCTCCTGGTAAGTCAGATAATTAAGTAATTCATCTGTGCTTATGGGTATTAATTTTATACATCCTTCCTAGTTCCAAGCATTATTATTCTTTCATGTAGAGTGGTAATTATTGTTAATTTAATTCCATACTCTACTCTGACTCCTTATAACTGATTCCAAACCCAGAGCTGTTGTTTGTTTCCATCTTAAAAACACGCACTCACGTGACTTTTTCATTTCTTAGCTCATTTAATTTGTGATTTAGCTAGGCGGTTTCCAAAAGTTAATTTGGTCGTGTCTAAAATCTAGACTTTTTTGTTGTTATTCGCTCTGTAATATACAATTCATGAACAATTATGTTTTTTATTGTTCTAGAATAACTAGTTTTACTTTTGTGAGAGCTATAAGGATTTTTAGAGATGACTGACTGTCACACTTTCCTTACACAGACAAGAGACTGTCACTGACTCCCTCTGTCATTGTCAGCATTAAGAATGTCATTTCATCCTTTCCTTTCAAGATGCTTCTCCGGCCCTGATAGATCTTTAGCTGCAGGAAGGTTAGAAAAGTCTAGAACCTAGGACTCTATGCATTTATGATATTGCGACAAGAGGATTTGAACCTGGGATAGCAGTTGAAAGTCCTTAGACAATGGGGTAGTGAGAGTAGTGGGGAGAATTGGCTGGGATCTGGACTCACAGAAGGATTTGATCAAGAGGATAGGAGGAGGAGATGTCCTGAGAACACAGTCTAGAACTCAGTGAGAGATACATAGGTGGGCAGGTAACTCTTCCATAGCCCTCCATAAACCCCGATTGGGCTATTCAGCCCCAAACACCCTCACTTTGGAAAGTCCACCGAAACTGCCCTTCCTCTTCCTGTTGTGAAATTCCTCTTCCTTCTCACACTGGAGTTCTCCTGGGCTTTGAGTCTCCTTCTGAGTGGTTCAGTCTTGGCTCTTCCCCTTGTGAGTTCATCCTGCCCAATCCTCTAGAGGGCCTTTTCTAGGGGGCACAAATCTAGCTTTATCAAGGGTTCCTTTGAAATCTCAGCAGATGTGTGCACAGTGAAACCCAAAGACAGATTTCTGCTTTGTGGTCCTCATGGGTGTCTCTGACTCTACCTTCAGGCTCCTCTAGACATCACCATACAGCCCTCACCTACTCTGTTTATCAGCAATATGTGGCCTTTCTGAAACTATCAAGGAATCCTCTACCCATTATCCCTGGCCTCCTTTTCTACCCACAGGCTCTTTCTTGTTTATTGGGTCAGCACAAATGCTGTAACCACACCAACCTTCCTACTCCTCCTCCAAGATGTTCTAGAGGTTTTTTTGTTTTTGTTTTTGTTTGTTTGTTTTTGCTTTCACTGTGTGAAGGTTTCACTGGAGTAAACTCTTTGTGACTGAGTGCCTACCCAAGGCTGTGGCATAGTTACTTTCTAATGGTTTGTCAAACTTTTCCTTGGTTCATGGTTCAGAACAAAAAGGCAGAATCCAGAAGACCTAAATCGGTGGTTTAGAGATTACAGGAGTTCCTTTTCTATTGGTGATTTGAGTAAAGATGACTGTCTTTCCTTCAGATACTTCATCTACTGGAAACTAACTATCCAGTTAGACTTGGGCACTTTAGTGGCAACTACAAGGATAGGGAGGCCATGACCCAAACACTGGCCCCTGTGGCTCTAGGCCAGTTGTCTAAACATTACCTCATTGTAAAGGACACATCTAGAAGATCCTGAGATCCCATGGTCCCACTAAAATCTTTTATAGTTCATGTTGCTGCAAAAGTTAG
The DNA here is from genome assembly GCF_000001635.26 of Mus musculus. Taxonomy (NCBI): domain Eukaryota; kingdom Metazoa; phylum Chordata; class Mammalia; order Rodentia; family Muridae; genus Mus; species Mus musculus. Next base: position 70,715,815 of record NC_000073.6, read on the forward strand.
GAACACTGATTAGAAATACTTTGAATTTTAAATTTCTTTCCCTGAATGGGGACAATTGCAGTCAAGTCCAGTTCCCTGGCAGTCGCTGATCAGGAAGAAAAACCATGTCTAAAATTGGAAACACGGTAGGGATAGGTATGGCTAGTGCGTTCGGCACTGATGGCTCTATTGGGGCCTTCACAGAGGTGATTTATGCGTGTGTTAGAACTAGGAGAGGGCACACTAAGGTAAAGAACAAGCAGTTCCCACTACGGTGTCCTCTGTCTCGTCTCTGCACTTGCATCCCCGACTCTCTTGCTTTATCTCAAGTATCATAGCTGCGAGATTTCATGCTTCCTGTGGAGAAAATATTAGCCTTTATGCAAATATGTCAACCCTCTGATACCAACGGATCTTCTGCCTTCGTTTCTTATTATCCCTGAAAAAAATTATCATAAACTGTCCCACTTAAACTGCCCGGCTTTATTTTCCTTTTGTATGAAGAGCAGTTCCCGCACATTAATTTTGTCTTATTTCTTTGTTTAATTAGACAATCTCTATTTGGCATAACCCAAGCCTAATTTAAATTTCCTTTTTTCCCTCATCTATTGTTTCTCTTAGAGCATATTCCAGGAACTGTACTAATTTAGTGAATCTTTTATTTCGATCAGCCTCATCAAGCAAAGAAGGTAATTTTTTTTCTTTCTGAAAGTGTTTGTGAAAACTCTTTTGTATGCCTCCTTCTTCTGGGTTGATCTTTTGTCCCTCTTAGTTATGGCTGCTGCTGACAGTACCAACAAGGATGTTCTGAGGAGAGACACTAGCCTTAGGGGTGGTGCCTATGTCTTTTAAGGCACCGGATTTGAAAAACCCTTGAAAGGCACATGAAGATCTTTGCCTGTCTGTGACACACCGAGGCAAGAACCTAGTTCTGTATTTGTGAGGTCTAACAATGACCCCAACACTGTATACAGAATTCACAACACAGTGTTTGTTTGTCTTTCTTAATCTTTTGGTGTGATTTTCCTGAGTGTGGGACAGTCCAGTGTTCTCCCTTATAAGGTAGAGTATCAGACCCATGCTGTTTTAGTGGTAGATCTGCCCTAATGTGATGCAATCTGTGAATCTAGGGAGGAAATGAGTTCCCCTGGTACTTGTCCCTCCCATCCCAAGTGGGCCATGCCTGGAGGCCATGGAACTGGTTGGGGCAGTCCAGGCTGAAGCAATCCCTGCCCCCAACTCTTGCTTCCTTTATGTACCATGGCTGAGCTATGCCTAGAGAGTCTGCCTGGCGTTCTCCTCTCTTCATAGACTTTTCATCCGTCTGAATGAAGCAGTTTCCAACAGTTGGAGATAAAAAAATCTCTTCCCCCTTCCCCATCTCTGCTCTCCTCTTTCCCTCCCTCCCAGACACAGAGCATCTAGCCCTTTGTTTGTACTTATAATGTGTGTATACATTAAGAACTTGGCCAACACTATCTACATGTCAAGCATCGAGTACCACTCGTGCTGGGTTCATTTATCACTGAGTTTAGGGGAATACTTAAGTATGGACCTTATGGGACCTCCTTAGGAGGACAAGTGAGAGTTTTCAATGCTCACACTTCTTCTGCCTTCTGTGCCTTGCAGCACATCTCTCCCTTTAGCATATTAGACATTTTTGGAGCTCCCATCTACAACCAAAGACATGTTTCTCTGAATATCTATTCACTGAGAAATCCTAGGTAGTGTTCTCTGTTGTGTTGGTTCCATGTTTGTCACTAGGAATCCCAAGCATCACAAGTAAGCACATAGCTGCACATCTGGGGTCTTCTAAAGTCATCCCTGTGGGGAGCTGAGAAGAAGGAAGTCATGACTGAAGGCATGTTGTTGACATTGGCATGGCCACATCAAGGACCAATGTCTCAGCCTCACAGGAGTGGTAAAGCCTTCAACATTGGGTCAGGCTTGGAATTGGCAAAGTCTTTCTCTAGTCTGAGTGTGAATGATGTCAGTGTATATACAAGACCTTACACAGCATCTTCCTCCTTGCCAATGACTGCATCCAGAGAGCACTCCCCTGCGAGGTCCTTCTCTTGAGACTAGCTAACCCCTCCTTCTCCCGCTAGATCTAATAAATATGCTGAGCTTCTGGGTTGGCACACCAACCTGGAGATTCCCTAATCGGCTGTATTTGTCTCCAGGTGTTGGTGGATGTGATGTCCTTTGGGGATTCTTGCACTGCTGGAGCCTGATGTCCTGCAGCCCAAGGCCACGGAAATCCTAGTCCTGTAGACAGGTGAGATCCCAGCTGTCCTTCACAGCAGGCCTTTGCTGGCTAGGCCTTTCCCTTCCTCTGCAATGACACCAGACAGCATTCCTGAGCACCTGAGTGGCTCCGGATATTTTGAGTCAATTGTCATTTTGACGACACGGAGGAGTTTTGAAAACACTTTACGAACTTGGGAGCACCGAGTGTCAGACAGTACATGATTGCATTGGGACTCAAGAACAAATCTCAGCTCCCTGGTTGTGGCCTGGTGCCAAGCGCCGGCTCTAGTGAAGGCAGAACAGCCTTTTGAAGTGCTGCGGATTGAAGCCGAAGAATCAGTCAACATCTCCCCAAGCAGCCAGTAGTGGGAACACGGAGTATATTTGATAATGGAGAGTCGCTGCAAGAACGGCTGAGACTGAGCCTTCTCTGTGCCTCCCAGTGATAAACCACGCTACAGAGCAGGAATGAAAACGAGAGGACAGGGAGCAGCAATCATTAGATTGTTTTGTATCAGAAAATCAGGCGTGAGGTGGAGAGACTTGGGAGGGCACACACTTCCTGGTTGGTATCGTCACCGGCAAGCAGGCTGCTGGAACAGACTTAATTGTGCATATCCCTCCCCAGTGCCTCTTGCATGCTATGCAGGTAGCCAGGACAGGAGAGCAGATGGCCCTGATGAGAGGATACAAGGTCTTCATTGCGCATCCCTGGCATTTCTTTCAGCCCTTTCCATGCCCGGACACCAGTACTGTCCAGGCTTGTGTTCCCCAGCAGAGAGCAGTGGATAATGGGGAGGTCATGGTTTAGAAGTTGAATTCAGCACTGTGTTTACATCGGTCTACTGCATACAATCACATACCAAGTATGCGCTTTCTTTGATGCTTAATGCTCTAGTATCTTAAGTGGGAAAAACCAGTGCAGGAGAGTTTTGTTTTGTTTTGTTTTGTTTTGTTTTGTTTTGTTTTGTTTTGTTTTGTTTTGTTGTTTTGTCTTTTAATCTGAAATGCTTGCCATGAGCTCTGTTTTGGATATTGAGGATTTTCTCCCCAGATTTGGGAATATTTGTGCAGACATAAAGAGATACATTGAGGATGGGATATATTCTAGACATTGAATTTATTTATACTTCATACTCAACTTCTTTATGCAACCTGAAAGCAGTTTTGTGCAGTGTCTATGCTCTGACTGTGATCAGTCACATAGATCCAGATGTAAGATTTCCACATAGGGAGTTGTGGACACCCAGAAAGGTACAGGTTCGGAAGCTCTGATTTTGGACTTTTTTGTATGGCTGGTCAACCTCTGCTGAGCTCCTGGGATCACAGTGAGGCAGAAGTAGCCCATCCTGACTGTACCTGGTACTGCTGAAAGAAGTCAGGAACTGAGACACTGAAGCTGTTAGACAATGAGTTCTGGCAAGGTTCGGGTTTGGTGAGCATCCTTCCAGTCCGCTCATCTGAAAGGCACACATTTAAAATGCCGCTGTGTGCCTGTGGTTCACAACCACATCAGCTCCTCCACGCCAGCCCAAGGGTATCTAGTCTAATGTGACTTTATTCATTATAAGGAAACAACAGAGCCAGATGTTGTAGGATACACCTGTCTATAATCTGCAAACTCCAGCCGGGGTGGGGGGGTTGGAGATTATTTTGAGTTGTTAGGGACAGCCTGTCTCAAACCAAAAGCAAAAGGCAAAAATAAATAAATAAATAAATAACTTGTAATGTGCTCCAGTAAGCTTTGCAATAAGGGAAACACTTCTTGCATCTGCCACTTGTTAACAATTAAAAGTATTATGGAATGAACTAATGCATTGGTCTATAATTAAAAGACTTTCTTCATTCTGGAAGGAGAATTTTGTAGAGCCTTTGAGGATGTGGCCCATTGCAGTTCTGCACTGCCGTGTTGGGAAGCCACTGGATGTCTTAGCTGAATAAGGGAACGACGAACCAAAGTAAGCACTTTTCTCCTAATGATAGAGTCTGCCCTCCATGAATCCAGGCGTCACTGCTCAAAGATCCAATGGCCAATTACACTGGGAACTCACAGGCCAGGAGCCCAGAGAGGCTATGGTGTGTTGACTTAAGAGAACTCCTGAGACTGTCCCCAGTAGCACACAGGATTGTGGGACCAAGTGGAAATGCTATATTCTAGACTAATTGGTTCCCCACTTGCATAGCACAGTCATACTTAGTGTTCTGTGTGCTTCTTGCAAACTAATTTTAGTCAAATTACTTTTTATAGTCTCCTCAAAATGGGCTCATGGTAGAGAATCACTGCAATTTCTTTCCCTTTTGTCTTTTTGTCTCCCCTTTCCTCCTTTTCTTCTCTTTCTCTCTCCTCCCTTCCTACTTTTCTTTCTTTCATCTGTCTCTCTCCTTCCTCTCTCCTTCCTCTGTCCTTCCTTCCTTCCTTCCTTCCTTCCTTCCTTCCTTCCTTCCTCTTCCTTCCTTCCTTCCTTCCTTTCTTCCTTCCTCCCTCTTTCTCTCTCTCTCTCTCTCTCTTTCTTTCTTTCTTTCTTTCTTTCTTTCTTTCTTTCTTTCCTTCCTTCTTTCTTTCTTCCTTTCCTTTCCTTTCCTTTCCTTTCCTTTCCTTTCCTTTCCTTTCCTTTCCTTTCCTTTCCTTTCCTTTCCTTCCTTCCTTCCTTCCTTCCTTCCTCTCTCTCTCTCTCTCTCTCTCTCTTTCTTTCTTTCTTTCTTTCTTTCTTTCTTTCTTTCTTTCTCTCTTTCAAATGTACACTCTCTGTTGATACAGATCGAATGACTGGAGCCAAATCCTTTGCCCATTTTGGCTGTCCTTGTTCATTGCTTTATCAAGAAATACAACTCCTTCCAAGACATTGCCACATCATCTGGACTTTTTCTTAAATTAACCTTAACTGTTTCTTGATGGTCTCTGCACAGCAGGCACCTCGACTCAGAGAAACAGCATAACAAGATTTGCTTTTCTCCAGCATACCATGGAGAGCTTGAAGAGGTACGAGTCTCAGCATTTATTCCGCTGCATTTGGATTCCCCAAGGACAATTGCTTGATGATGGTGTTGCTTGTCACTGTGTGCATGTGTGTCGAGATCTGTGCTACATGCTATCTTCAATCACTCTCCACTTTACTTCTTGAAAAAAGGTCTCTCTCTGAAATTAAAGCTTGTCAATTGAACTAGGCTGACTGGACAGAAAGCCCCTGGGGTCCACTTGTCTCTACCTCATAAATTCTAGCATTACATTTATATTTAGGCACACCTTTCCTTTCCACAGGTGCTGGGGATTTGAACTCATGGCCTCATGCTTGGGCAGACAGCAATTTCTCTGCTGAACCATCTCTGCTGTCCGGCCTCCTCTGTGTAAACAGTATTCGCTGGTACTGCTGCTCCTCTGATATCATGGCTCTTGCACAGAGCAGAGTCCTGACCTCTTCATGTTGCTCAGTTTATATTTTATATATTTCAGTCTCTGAAGCAACTTTGTATTATCATTAGAGGTTAAGTGTAACTTTTACTCTCACAAATTCAGATTGGGACTTGGCCTTTAATGTAATAGTGTTAAAAAGTAATAGGCCCTTTAAGAGGGGTTTTGTACAGGGAAGAGATTAAAAGGGTTTGCACAAGACAGGGCTCATTATTCTCAGAGCATTCAGGTATAATGTGAGCATGGCTCCTCCCCTTACTATCACATACATGTTCTCTTTTCTGATTGTTTCATCGTCCCTTCTGCTTTTCCTCTGTGCCTGGAGCTGCAGGCCTCCCTTATTAGTCACAGCAGCTGATCTTGAATTTACCAAGAACCAAAAGGAGTCTGTGTTTTTATAAATCATCTAGCTCAGGTATTTTAGTATAGTAACAGGAAATACACTGAGGCAGAGAGAGGTCACTCCCATGTTACTGTTGAAGGTAGTGAAGCAGACAGATGGGCCAGGGACCACGTGGCCAAGAGTGTTCACCCATGCATCTGAAGACTTTGTAGTCTTTAGCACCCTCGCAAACAGAGAAGTTCTTTGGCTTTTTCCATAACACAGTGGCTAACTCTTTGGCTCCTGGGAGACCAGTGAGATGGCTCAAGAGGTAAAAGTGATTACCATCCAGCCTAATGACCTAAGTTCAATCCCCAGGACCCACATGGTTGAAGGAGAAAACTGACTCCTCAGCATATCCTCTGACTTCTCCACATATACTGTGGTACTCACACACACACACACACACACACACACACAAAGAAGCAAATGATATAAAACAAATATAATTTTTAAAAGTTAAGGGAAAAAATGTGATGACCTTACAAAGTTGTCCAAAGTTGCTCTGTTTTCAGAGAGTAGGCCATATAGGTCCAGATCTGGTCCTTTGGATAGGATCCAGGCTTTCCAGTTCTCCTTTCTTCCTGGTGGCTGTAGATTTGGTCACTGGCTGGTTGAATATTATAGATATTTGAGTTTGATCCTTCTGGTTCAGAAAGCATTGGTATGATAACATGAGGAGTTTTCACTGTTTCTTGGTCACCAAAACCTTGCAGTAGGATGAGCCATTCTTAGCGAGGTAGAACCAAGTGACAACTATACATTACTTATGTATTTACTGGTACCAGAGCCTTGAGCATGACAAACCCCAGTATGTATGTATGTATGTATGTATGTATGTATGTGTTGAGGAGAACATACCACATCACATAAGTGTAGGTCAGATAACCCACAGGACTCAATCCTTTCTTTCTATCTACTATGTAGATCACAGGAATTGAACTTAGATACTCATGCTTGACAGGAAGTATTTTTACCTGCTGAGCCATTAGACTTGTTTCATAGTATATACTTATAAACATAAATATTGTCCAAATGAGTGGAACAGCATATGATGTTTCAATACATGTGTACACTGTGGATTATGTAAATTAGTTATATGTCTAATTTCTAAAACTTTTATTTTATTTTTTAAGGAAAGATACCTTTAGCTGCCATCTAGTACATTTCCAGGTCTGGTCCCTTTACTGCACAGCCATTTCCTCCTCTCCCCATCCATCTCTTTCTTTGTTGTGCCTTTCTTCAGAACACACTCTCCTGATACTCATTTTTACAGCATTCTACAGCTCGCAGATTTTGTGCATAGGCTCCTTTGAGTCGGTATAAGCAGCACTAATTCGTCCATTTTGATTGAATTGTGCAGTAGTGTAAGCGACTGGACTCTGTGACCATGCGGCTGAATTCATAGGTGTGTTTGGGCAAAGTGAATGTGTGGGTTTATTTCACTAGTGGATCCCTCGGGTCGCTTGTTACATCTCTAAGTGCTGCCTGTATTCCTGCTCTGCTCTGGAGGTGAGCTGTCTGGCTCCCCTGGGTATGGCAACTTGGCTCAATATTCCCTGGGCTTATATTTTGTTGACTCAAGTGTGGCTTAGCTGCTATCATTAGCCGCATCCACTCTGCTCTATTTTCCCCAAGTAAGACTTACAAACATAGGATTATTGCCTGTCACCTGGACCCACAGGGAATCTCTGACCCACATTGTTTTGGTGTAACCAAGCTCTGGGAATCTGGGCTATTTTAGAGCCAAAGATATAATCTGTGTCAGAATGCAACCAGTACACTTGGCACGAATGCTCTTAGGATTTCACTTTCTTCTGATGCCAAATTGCACATATTTTTGTGACTTATCAGAGAGATATAATTAAGTTGTCTAAATGTGAAGAAGTGTCTGTGTGTGCACATGTGCACATGCATGTGTGTGGAAGTTATTTATAATTTGCTCACAAGTAATAAATGTATGTTGCTGGTAATGCAGACACAATTTGAGGGTCCTAGATTAAAAAGAAACTAGTTTCTGATATTCCTTATATTATTCTGATATTCCTTATACTCTTTGGGTGCATTTGGAGGCCATATGACTCAGGAGAGGGTAGTATACACTATGTAACAATGTATCCAATGATTTCAATGGCTTTCAGAAATGAAGACTTATTTCTCTGTATGCTTTATGTCCAAGGATCAGACTCCGTCTCTCAGAGGTCCCTGTGGATAGGGGTTGTGTCATTCTGTGCTAGGCCTCGGGATTCCTGGTGGCAAAAACCAAAGAAAAGGCTTCACATACCCATTTTGATGAGTTGTGATTTTCTCTAAAGCTCTTTGTCTGTTGCAAGAAAGTTCACTTGATGAGGGGTGAGGGCTACACCTATCTGTGGGTTAAAGAACAAATATTTAGAGTGTAGCTAGGGATTATGCTGGGTTAGCAAAGTGGTAGTTGTATGTTCTCTCCCAAGATCCCTAACCTGCCCAAGTCCTGGGTCGTTGGCAAGGTTTCCAGTATCATGGGTGATGACTCTCTTGCTGGACAGATCTTCAGTCTAATTAGGGAGCTGTGGGTTACAGCCCCAACAGATACATCCACAGCACAACTACCACACCTAAGGGTCAGGAGTCATTGTAAAAGATTGAATGGAAAGATCAGAAGAGCTGTAGGAACAGAGAGTTTGTGGTAATAGTGTGTCTCCTCAGAATGTCTGAAGCCACACCTACAACGTCTCACCAACATGACTGGTTAGACACAGGCTGAACAAGGACAACAAAAGTATGTTTACATGGGCCAGGGAGAACCCATGAGGCTTCAACCTTATGAAAAGATCTACAACTACGGAATGCTGAGATGGGGAAATATTATCTTCTTCTGGGAAGGGCACACCAATTGGTTAGCCAGTACGAAATGACCAGCCCTGAAAACATATATGCAACTAACAATAGACGGACTGAGCTGGTTGTATTTAAGTATTTAGCAATCTATATGTACGTGCGTATATCTATATGTATGTAACAATGGTTATTAGAACTGGAGCTATGAATTTGAAAAAAAGCAAGGAGGGTTATGTGGGAGAATTTGGAGAAAGGAAAGGGCAAGGAGAAATGATGTTGTAAGTTCAGAATTCTAATTTTTCTTTTGAATCTTGGAGAATTTCACAAAGCCTTTTCCAAACTTTCCAGTAAGGAGTGACATACTTCTGCTCAGAATTTAGTGAATGAAGCAGTCCTATGGGACATGGACCTATTCAGAAGGGAGAGTCAGGGATGGGAAACTTCCAAAGCTATGTGTGAGGCCTAGAGGTGTGGGGCAGTGGGAGACAGCTTGCCCAGCATGTGCAAGGCCCTGACTGAGTGCTCAGCTGTGCTGAAGACAACCACAGCAAGTGCGAACACAAGACATCCTACTTCTCTGCAAGGCAGGTATGTTTAAGGACAGCTAATAATCTCTCGCCTTTGTAATGCAAAACCGCAACTTCCTTCCCGTTGGTGGTCTTGTCAATGGGGTACTTTATTTACAGACTATGGATTATATACTTAGATATATTTTTCAACAAATTTTAGGTGACTAATTTTGATGATTTTTGATAACTTTAAGAATTGAGAGCGTCTCCATTAGGCCCAGATGATTCGGAGAGTCCATTTAAAGCCAGTCCATTCTCTCTGCTGCCACATGGACAAACTTGCAATCATCATGCTTCTGCCTCTGTAGGGCCACCTTTTCTAGGTGTGTGTGTGTGTGTGTGCGCGCGCGCGCGCGCGCATGTGTGCGCACGCGCTCTAAAGGAAGTCAGGCTACATGATCTCTCTTTTGTAGCTTCTCAGTTAGCCTAGCTGTATTATGGTTCATCCAGCCAGGCCCATGTAGCCCAATCCGTAGACTGTAATTTGTTCTTGTTTTCATGAGACAGAGTCACATGTATACAAGGATGGACTTGACCTCAGTTCATGGCTGAGGATGACCCTAAACTTTTGATCCTCCTGCCTCTACTTCTCCAATAGTCAGGTTACAGTCATGCAGCACCAAGCCTGATGTATATGGTGCTAAGGATCAGCCCAGGGCCTTGAGCACACTGGGCAGGCACTCTGCTAAATGGACTATGTCCCCAGGCCAGACTAAATATTATTTATACAAGCATTTCCTTTGTCTTTTTATCGGTCGGCAGGCATTAGTTTTGTTTCCATTTAGATGGTATTATAAGTCATGTAACTAGAAAATTTGTTTATAAATGTTTATGAAGGCATTTGTGTTGAATAGATATGTAGGGATTCTATATTGCTAGGGCATGTGGTAAATTTATAGGTGTTTCACCTCTGCTTTTAAGCATCAATTATTTTCCAAAGTGTTGCTAATTGACCTGGCAGCATTGAAGGAGGTTTACCGTTTCCCTATAACCTTTGAGACCCCAGCTTGCGTCAGTCTTTTGACAACAACCATTTTAATGGGATGTGATGATGATCTCATTGTAATATTAATTTGTAGACAGTGACTCATGTTGATCAGCTTTTCCTGCCTCTACCAGGCATTCATCTTTTACCTGCCCTAAATACCTACTTACAAAAGTGTTAGTATTTTATACATATATACTTCTCAGCACAGCTACTGGACCTTAAGTATTCTTTAGAACAAAGAAATATTTTTTTGCGGGGTGAGGTAGGGTAGGTGGGGGAGAGTCTATTGGTATTTCTGGTTTCTGTTGGAAATAGTTCCGGAATACAGTACAGAAACACTGCTTCATTCACTTAAGTTGTTTGTTTTGTTATCACAAAGTTTTTAGCAGAATGCACTCAGATTTCTTTTAATTTCCATAGGACACGTCAGGATGACTCCCCTTCAGTCTTAAGTTTTATTTCTAATTTTTACCATCGAGTCTAGTTAAAATTTTGTCAATTTTGAAAAGACAAATTTTTGTTATTTCAAAGAACAAGTGTTTTGTTTTAATTACCGTTTTCTACTTCACAGGTTTCTATTTTTCCTTTATAGTTTCCATGTCACTATGACTCTGGCTCATTATAATAACTTTCTCTAGGTTGTTACAATGTCAACTTACTCAGTGACCTATGACCTCGCTTTCCTTTAAAGAGAAATTTAAAATCTATTCATTTCTTTCTAAAACCTACTTTAGCTGCCTCTTATATATTTTTAATACTTATTGTTGTTTTCATTCATGGTAGCTTGAAAGTTCTTTTTTTATTATCCTTTGAGAATTTTATACATGTATAATGTGGTACAATGTAGAAGACACTCACGTGTAGATATTTTACTACCAATCTATATATACCCCAATACAGGTTTCATTATCAGTGGGAACAAGGGCTCCCCCACTCTAACAGAATTCCAGATCTTGCAGAATAGAAGCATGTACACATGTGTTATGGTAGGGGCAACATGAAAAGTTGCAGATAAAAGTGACAATTCTCTCTACATTCTGTAAGTCTCGTCTCTCTTTTCTGTTGTGAGTTTTTCTTTAATGACTGTTTCTCAAGTTGTTAGACATTTTTGACTTATTTCCACAGACCAGTTTTTGTTTGTGACAATTCTCATTTCTACATTGTTTTTAAGAAAAGACTTGCTTTGTCCTTACTTTGTCATTATGACTATTTATTGATTTATTTCTTCATTAAAGTGCTCTAATCAGCACTTATAAAGGTCTTTGACAGTAGAGCATTTTCTATTTTGAACAAGCAACACTTGTTTGCAGTTGATTTAAGTAGTGTTTCTTAGAGACTCTTAGATATCTATTGTGTGTGTGTATATGTGTGTGTACAGAGATGATTTCAGACTGAATTGTTATATTTTTAATTTATATCTATTCATTGGGAATTGTATACATTTACAGAGTGCATTTTGAGCACATCCAATCCCATACTCTCCCAGATATCCCTCATGTCTCTTCCAAAGAATTATTTTCTGTACCATCCATTAACTTTCACCTAACCCATGTTTATCAAAACTTGGTATAGAGAGAAATAAGGAGTAAAATATGAGCATTTTCCATCCTTTGGCATTGGGGCTTGAACCCAGGGTCTTTTCCATGCTAGATGAATGATCTAATACTGAGCTACACCTTCCACCAGAGTGTGACCTTTGATTCTACATGCTGTAGACTCAGATCAGATATGGGTAGTTTAAGCCGTACCTAAATTCTAATACTAGTTAGGAAAATGGCTTAGTTACTTTTCAGTTCCTGTGGCAAAACACCAAGACCAAAATCAGCTTTTGGAAGAAAGTGTCTTTGGGCTTGTGGTTCCAAAGGGGAAAAATTCCATCATTATGGGAGCCATGGCCGCAAGCAGCAGGCATGCGGTAGGAGCAGGAAGCTGCCAGCTCATGTCAGGAAGCAAAGATCATGAGCTGGAACTGGGTCAGTGCTATGCTATATTCTCTCAATGCTTGCCCTCCAGCAAGGCCATACCATCAAGCTCCCAAACACTAACAGTGCCAACAGCCAGGGGCAAGTGTTCAAATTCCTGAGTCTATGGGGGGCGTTTCCCATTTAAACCACCAAAGAGAATATGCATAGGAAGCTAGGCACAACATCTTCTAATACTGTGTTGTTCCCCCATGGCAAAGGGAAGAGTGTGTCTGAAGTTCCACCACGCGCTGACTCTCAAGTAAGTAAGAAGATAGGCTTCTTTTCCTCAGATTCTGATGTTTGCAGCCTTCCTTCAGATCTATCAGCAAAGAGAGATCTCTCAAAGCACGTTTTTAAGACCTTGTGGCATTTCCATTTATACTTTGGGGTCTTCCTTCCCACCTCCTATGCCCTTCCAGTTCCCTGCCCCACCCCCACTGCACCTGTCCACTCTTAGCACACTCCCTTCCACTCTCATATCACTTGTATATTTTACTACCTTCCCCGTCCCCTCTTCTAATGCCTCTCTTTCCTACCTTGTGATCTCTTTTCTAGTTTTCTGATTTCCACACAGTCTGAAACCCTGTATTTAAGGATTAGAAGCTAGATCTGCATACAAGAAGGGAGATCTCTCCTTTGTCCTTTTTGAGTCTGAGTACCTTGCATATAATAATTGTTCTGAAAAGTCTCTGGAGGCCACATTCTAAAGCCCTATGGCATAGCTATGCAAGGTGGCTGATTGCTGGTGATACTGTCAGCAGCGGTAAAGCAAAGCAAAACCTTCTGCCGCCCCCACTGGTAAACTTTCTGAGTTGATGGCATGTAGAGATCTGATGCTACCAATAGCTCCTAGACTTCCTGGATGAACAGTAGTTACAGAAAAGTGGAGGTGACTTAGTCAGTGAGGTCTTTGTTGGGTCCTCAGCATCCAGGTAAAAAGTAAGATGTGACAGCATGCAGTTGTAATTTCAGTGCTGGCAAGGAACTCTCCGGGCTAGCCAGTCTGGTTTAACTGGTGAGCTCCGGGTTCAGTGAGAGGCCGTGTCTAAATAAATAAGCTGGAGAGAGATGGAGGAAGGCATCTCATGCCTTTCTCACTACAGGGATGTGCCCCACCCAAAGGAAATAAGCAACAGGGGAAGATAGCAGGACATTTGTCTGATAGCTGGATATCACATAATAGAAACACTTGCATAGCCATGTGTTTCTACTGCTTATAATTCTACCCTTTTAAGCCCAGGATCTTCTCCTGTCTTTGAGACTCAGTCCAATTTCAAAGCTTTATAATTCACAGTAAAGACGTCTGTCTCTCAGCGGCTCTCTTGACTTTCTGTTTGGACTAAATCTCAAATTTACTAACTTGGAAGAAATGAGTTAATTTAGTGTCCCAGGTTGTCTGCAGAGTTGATGGTACAGCTCTAGTGCCTTGTGAAGTCACCGTTGCTACGCCGATATCAATATTAATCATCCACAGCTTGATACTGTAATTGAATAGTTTTTACACAGATGATATTAGCGGATAAAATATGGCATCCTCGCGAGAAAACATTACCTTGAAATATTAGCATTATGATATGTTAATTTCTTTGGAGGATATGACTATAGATATATGAGCAGAGGTAAATTCTCCAGCACTTCGGCTGACAAATTCCATGTCAACATAACTCTCCAGGATTTGTATTACCATTTAGTGATGACTATATGATGATGAATAACAACTTAAAGGGTTTTAAAATGCAGTATTTTGACTAATGTGGTTTGGTAAATAGCCTTTGTGATTAGTCCTTTTTCTTTTTCTCCCCCCAATTTCTGTAATACTGACAAAAGCCTGTAATAATAATAAAAGTCACCGCTCCAAATGGAAAATGTCCCACTTCATCACTAGTGGTTCCTGGGAGTGATCCAAGTTCTGCTCAGAGCAAGGCCAGGGAGCGCTAGGAAGGCAGACTCAGCTCGAGTTCCTCATGTGAGTGCCTCGAGGGTCTATCAGCAAACTTGGGTGAAAAGTCTCCTTTCTCGGGACTTGTGCCACAGTGACCGGCTCGTTCTACATGGAATGTGGGTGCAATGGAGGGTGTTTGGAACATGTCGTGCAGGAAATATGAACCAACTCTGTGGGGCAGGACTCCTAGAATACCTATACTTTTTCCCATTTGTCCAGTTTGGCAGATATCTCAATGTTTGAGAGTTATAGTTGATACAACTATCATTTATAGTAATTCATTTGCCCCAGAACCGTCTCCGGATAATGAAGAAGAGAGACAATTTTAAGGGATTTTCCAGAAGTCCAGCTCCTGTCTTAAGCAGGTTAGTGTTCACGCCCTATGCATCTCCTACCCTGTCATTTGAGGGTCATTAGCCCCAAAGTAGACCTCCTTCATCAAAACTTCCCTTGGTTATGCCCTGGCTGTGATGTTTTTCTTGGAGGGGAGGGGACTTTCGCAAAAGCAGCTCAGTCAATGGAATGGAGTATCATTTGTAGTCATCCCAAGTCTTTGGACTGTAAGCTCATGCTTCTACTTTCCAAGTCGAAGAAACGGAGATCTCCCAGCCCTTCCAGCCTCACCAGACTCATCTGGCTTGGGGAAAGTCAACTGGCACAGAGACTAGCAGAGTGCATGCACAAATCTTTTGCAGAGATTGCCTACTGGACCTTGTGAACACTTCACACATATTTGGCTCTGACACCACCGGTCCAGTTCCTCAAGCGCCAGCGGAACAATGAACTTGATATTAATCTGTCTTAAGGAGTTGCATCTGGAGGCTGACTAACGCATCAGTTTGATGGAGGAAAGGGGCTCTCATCCAAGCCCTGCTTCCGCCGACTCTGTGGAGCTGTTCCTTGTCACGTGCCTTTGCTAGGGGATCCCCAGGCCTCCCTCCACTTACTGAAGGTGATGAGTGGATATTCTTCCTCAGTACTCACTTCAAACAATTGGTAGGAGGCACATCTCCACTCTCAGCTAAATGTCTCCTAGTTTTCTTCTCGCCCCCTCAAGTACTCTCCCTTCATTGATTTTACCTTGCCCTCTCCACCCTCCCTAGAGGCTCCAGCCAGATGCTTGGGCCCCCTGCTTCGATCTTAAATGGCCAGAACATTTGATACAGGCAGCCAGATGCTTCGGGAGCAACTTCTGGAAAACTTCCCTTATCAACTGATAAATCAGCTAAAGAGTCACAGGAATGCCAAAGCAGACGGCGGCCCACATGACCCGGGGGCAGCTCCTACACTGATTTGGGGATATTGCTCAGCAAGGAGCAGTCATTTATCTAAGGGTGAATGACTGATGCAACAGGGCTGAGTTTGTCTAACCAGTGCTAGGTTTCCTAGGCCAGGGAAGGGTTTCCCATCAGCAGTGCTGCCTCTTTGGCTGTTACATCTTCACCTGTTGGGTGCACACCTATAATCCTAACATTCACGGAGCTGGAGACAGAGAATCATATAAGATTAAAACCAGACACAGCTACCAAATCAGTACCTGTCTCAAACACGAAGAGAAAGAGAAAAGTGAGAGAAAGAAAGACGGGTGGATGAAAGAAAGAGAAGAGAAAAAAAAGAATTAATGAAACAAGGGAGAAAAAATCTTGAATTTAATTTTTTAAAACAGCAAGCTATATTTTCAGAGCACTAAGGGGTCTATAGCAAGCAGTGGGAAACATGAGTTTCCATGTATCTATGCCAGCTCAGCAAGGCTTCATGCACAGACGCCCTCCATCATCAGCATCTGCCATCACAGTGGTACGTGAGTTAGGGCAAAGACTCTGCACTGACCCTGGGTCCTTCCACTGTTTGTTTCTATGGGTTTTACTTTTGAGGTGGCATGCTCTGTGGGATTCAGAATAATTTTATTAACCTGGAATCCTCTATGCTCTGCCTGTTGGTCCTTTCCTCACACCACCTGTGGCAGCCCCATTGTTTTGTTGTCTGCCTAGCTCTGCCTCTTCAAGATGGGGTACAGTTGTAATTGTCTTGTATATAGCCTTCCAGGTTGGTCTGTCTTGCTTGCAGTATGCGTTGCCATTTTCATATGAATGGCTAATTTACATATATTTATAGAAAATATTATCTAGTATATTACTGATATATAATATTAACAATTAATATATTTTATTAATAATGTAGTATAAAATATAATGCATAATATCATTGATCAGTAGTGATGAAAGAGATCTGCACAAGAAGGTATCTTTTAAAAATATTTTATTTTATGTGTATGGGTGTTTTGTCTACATGTATGTTTATGTATGTGTATGCATGGTACTCACAGAGGCCAGAAGACAGCATCAGATCCGCTGGAACTAAAGTTACAGATGGCTGTGAACTACATGTGGTTGCTGGGAATAGAACTCAGTTCCTCTATAGGAATAGCCAGTGCTCTTAACCCTGAGCCATCGTCAATTCTGAAGAAGCTACGTCCTTCTAATAAAAATATGCCCTGTCTTGTATTATTTTGTTAAGCAATTACTTCAAAATAAAGAACTATCTCTTTAACTATGTCAATTCAATTAGAGTCAAAGCCCCTGGGAAACTTGTATAGGTGTACACCTTCACCGAAGGGTCTTGTGTGTGGAAGGGTTACTACAGTCAGACAAAGGACAGTGCCAGTAAAGCATTCAGATAGATTTATAGTTAGTGAGAGTGGACCTGGTTTTGCTACATAATGGAAGGCCATTTCTTGGCCAATGCTACAGCTGGGGAGTAGAGAGATAGATACCATGTCAACAGTTCTTTTGGGGACTGGTCCACTGGAGGATTTGAAGATTTTTAGCTTTCTCCATAGAATGAGGCTCAAGTGTGTAGGGCACAAATAGTACAATGTGGGTGCCCATTGTCAGAGGCATGGACTGTTAGCATTATTTTGAGGTTTGGTAATGGGAAGAACACATGCTTCAAATCTGTGAGGTGTAGTGTGGAAAGCCCATCTCAACCATGGAAAGATGGGAGTCCTGGGAAAAGTTCACTCAACTGCTCTGTGTCTTTTTCTTCTTTTCTTTCTCTTCATGTTTGCAAATGAGTTTCATTACACTTACTCCATAGGTTTATAGGGAAAACGCATCTGAGATTATTTATGTAAAACACTTGATACAGCAACAGGAAGTAGAACTAGAGCTTGGTTGGTAGAATGTTGAGCTACCATACACAAAGCCCTGGGTTTGACCTCCAACGTATATACACTGGGAAAGGAGACACACACCTGTAAACAACAACAACAACAAAAACCATGACAACTATGCGATATTAATGATTACTTTATATGAGCTATCAGAAGGCACAGAGGCCCTTGTAGGTCTAGTTGGTTATTCTGAGATAGCAGATCACAGGTTCAGCTTCACATTGCCCTCTGATTTCTGTGTTGACAAACCCAGTTTTCTCCTAAATTAAGCAAATACCAACAACAAATGATTAGTAAATATAACTGCTATTTATGATCAAACATTTCTTGACAGGTTTTGTTCACTTGAGCCTAAATTTACCAAGTAAGAAGAAAGGTCAAAGGCACAGAGGCTTTTGGCAAGCAGCTGGGCAGTGTGAGCATTCTGGGAGAGGTTACTGGGTCTCTGCCAGGGGAGACAGGATTTGTACCTGAGATGTTTAAATGTAAAGAACAGAACCAGTGAGAAGGCACACAAACACACACACACACACACATTGAAAATGTCTCAGTGTCACTGTCCCTCCCCTATGTTCCTTGTCAGAGTGATACATTAAAATGCAATTTAAGTGTTACTTTTCTAAAATTTTCATCATTAATATTGGTGTCATAACCCCAAACACGGTTTTAAAATTAACATGTCAAAAATATGTCCCAAGTTGGACTAAGAAGTTTGTGCTTATATTTCACATTTCTGAGGAGATTGAGGTGGGGGGATTGCTTGAGCCCAAGAGTTCAAGGTCTTCTTGGCCAATGCAAACTGTGGGAGAGAACAGGAGAGGGGAGGGGAGGGGAGGGAAGAAGAGGAGAGGAGAGGAGAAGAGAGGAGAGGAGAGGAGAGGAGAGGAGAGGAGAGGAGAGGAGAGGAGAGGAGAGGAGAGGAGAGCAGAGCACAGCAGAGCACAGCAGAGCAGAGCAGAGCAGAGCAGAGCAGGGCAGGGCAGGGCAGGGCAGAGCGGAATAATTATATTACACACACACACACACACACACACAGAAACCAAAATCAACAAAGCAAGTTGGTGAGGGAAAGTTTTCTTTAGCTTATACTTTCATATTGGTGCTCATCATTGAAAGAACTCAGGACAGGAGCTCAAGCAGGGCTGGAACCTGGAGGCAGGAGCTGATGCAGTGGCCATGGAGGAGGGCTGCTTACTGGCCTGCTCACCCATGGCTTGCTCAGACTGCTTTCCTTAGAACCCAGGACCAGCAGCCCAGATGACACCACCCACAGTGAGGGCCCTCCCTCATTGTTCACTAATTTTAAAAATGCCTTACAGCCAAATGTTATGGGGGCATTTTCTCAATGGAGGCTCCCCCCTCAAGACTCTAGCTGTGTCAAGTTGAGAAAGAAGCAGCCAGTAAAGACTGTTGCAAAACATTCCACCCATTTTCCTTCTCACTCCTAAATTCTACATTTCATTGCATTTTAATGTCTCTGGAAAAGATGATCTTCACTGACAACACATATTTTTTTTCAATTTTTTGAAATTAAAATATAATTACGTTCTTTCTTCCCTTCCTTTTTCTCACTCCAAAGCCTCATATGGACCAGTCTTGCTCAAGTTCATGACCTCTTCTTTTTATTGTTATTTTTTACACATTTGTGTGTGTACAAATAGATCAATACAGCTTGCTGAGTTCACTTAGTGTTACTTGTATTTGATTTCAGGGCTGTATCTCCCACTCTCAGAAATCCTTAGTTGCCTCTAGTTCTTTGGTAAGGTTAGAACCCCATGAGATTTCCCTCTTTCTTGTCAGCATGTCTGTTGCTGATATACTCATTCAGATCATGTTTGGGCAGCCATGTTGCTGAAGTATAACAGAAGAAGTTCCTCTGTCATTTATAGGAGACAAAATCTCACAGGTGCCTTGAGCCTCTGGCTCTTATAGTCTTCCTGTATGCTACTTTGCAATGTTCCTTGAGCCTTAGGTACAAGGGTTGGGTTGTAGCTGTAGTCACTGTAGCTGGGTACCCCGGGATCAGTTGTTCTCTGGACTTTGACCAGATGTGGTTTTCTGTAATTTTTTCTGTTGCAGGAGAACTTTCTTTGATGAGGAATAACAGATGTGCTTCTCTGTGGGAAGGAGAAAAAACATTGAGAGCAGAGTTCAGAGTTATGCTGGTTTAAGGAAGCAGTGCTATCAGATTCTCCTCTAAGATCCATAACTGTCCCAGAGAAACAGGTTAGCTTTTCAGGCTCTTGTTTTCTTGCCCTCCCCTCCAAGCCCCATGAGTAAGACTGAAGTCCAAGTAGATAGCTGTTGGTTACCACCAAGATATGAGTGCCACTGCTACACCGTCAGGGTTATCTGCCATGCTGGCCATTGTTGTGGTTCACAGGCATCAAAGCTGGAGAGGTTGATAGGTTTGTTTTCCTCCCTTGGATGATTGCACAGTACTTTCAAGTACTAGTCCTCAGGCAAGAGGTTTTCCGGTCAGTTCTACCTTGAGTCATCTGAGTCCTGTGTCCAAAGTTCATGGTATCTTCAGCAATAGCAGCCTCTGGAGGCAACCAAGGGTAATGTCAATAACATGTATTATATGGGGAGGGAGTCTCTTGAACTCCTTTGATGAACACTGTTAACAAGAATTTCTAACCCCTGGTACTTACAGATGTCCTGGACCTTTGGCTCTTACAGTCTTACATAGATAGTCTATGGCTCTAGGGGAAAGTTTTGTAAGCCTAAGTGGTATAACTTCATTTAAACTGTATATAATATATATGTATGTGCATATGTATATGATATTTAAATACATACACACACACATATATATATATATGGTAAATAAAAATGATATGATTCCTTGTCACCTTTTCAAACATCTTCACTGTTATTTTTCCTCCTCCACCTCTCTACCCAGTTAAAACCCCTTACTCCATTTTTTGGTCATGAGCCTAGCCTTTAGCAGCTGAACCATCATCTCTCCAGCTCACTTCTCCATTTCTTTTAATTATCAACTTTTATTCTTTTAATACTTTCAATAACTAGCTTTTTTCACTCTGTCATATAAAATGTTGTCTCTTAAAATAGATACTATCATAGATACAATTATACAGCAAGATTCAAGCATTTTAGTACTCAAACATATAATAATTAAGATACTGGTAAAATAACCCTGTTTTGTTTCTTTTAGGAATTTGTTCAAAGATGCATTGCATTTTTTCAATTTTACACCAAGGGTTTAAATTTTTAATATTGTGATTAGTTTCTTTGGAAAGATTGTGATTCCATAAGAAAGACTATTCATTACTTTACATGAGGCCTTGCTCAGGCACCATGGTCTCTGGCCCCACATTTACTTGTTTCCCATGATGCAGAGAGAATGTTTTCTTGGCCTTATGATGCAGTCTCTTCTGCTGGTGTGCTTCCTGTCCACCTGCCTGTGTTAAGGAAAGTTGGAGGCAGGGGTGGTGTCTTAGTTAGGGTTTTACTGCTGTGAACAGACACCATGACCAAAGCAAGTCTTATAAAAAAAAAACATTTAATTGGGGCTGGCTTACAGGTTCAGAGGATCAGTCCGTTATCATCAAGGTGGGAGCATGGCAGTATCCAGGCAGCATGGTGCAGGAGGAGCTGAGAGTTCTATGTCTTCATCCAAAGGCTGCTAGTGGAAGATTGACCTCCAGGCAACTAGGGTGAGGATCTTATGCCCACACCCACAGTGACACACCCATCCCAACCAGGTCACACCTATTCCAACAAGGCCACACCTCCAGATGGTGCCACTCCCTGGTCCAAGGTTATACAAACCATCACAGATGGGGAAATAGAATGAACACAGTAGAGCACATGATATCTGTGATAAAGATTGCTTTACCTAGCTTACTGCCATACCATGACTATGTGCCAATATATCTCTAAACATCTTAAAGATCAATTTCTTTTAAAATTTTTATTAATAGTTTCTTTATTTACATTTCAAATGTTGTCCACTTTCCCTGTTTCCCCTTTGAAAATCCCCTATCTCCTCCCCCTGCTCCCCAAGACACCCACTTCTGCTTCCTGGTCTTGTTATTCCCCTATACTGGAGCATAGAACCTTCACAGAACCAAGGGCCTCTCCTCCTAATGATGACAAACTAGGCCATCCTCTGCTACATATACAGCTGGAGCCATGAATCCCACCATGTGTTTTCTTTGATTGGTGATTTAGTCCCAGGGAGTTCTAAGGGTCTGGTTAGTTCATATTGTTGCTCCTCCTATGGGGCTACAAACCCCTTCAGCTGCTTGGGTCCTTTCTCTAGCTCCTTCATTGAGGACCATGTGCTCTGTACAATGGATGGATGGCTGTGAGCACCCACTTCTCTATTTATCAGGCACTGGCAGAGCCTCTAAGGAGACAGCCTTTTCAAGCTCCTGTCAGCAAGCTCTTGTTGGCATCCACAATAGTGTCTGGGTTTGGTGGTTGTTTATAGGATGGATCCTCAGATGGGGCAGTCTCTGGATGGTCATTCCTTCGGTCTCTGCTCCAAACTTTGTCTCTGTAACCCCTTTCATGGGTATTTTGTTCCCCATTCTAAGAAGGATCGAAGTATCCATACTTTGGTCTTCATTCTTCTTGAGTTTCAAATGGCTGAGAAGCACCTAAAAATGTTCAACATCCTTAATCATCTGGAAAAATGCATATCAAAACAACCCCGAGATTCCACCTCACACCAGTCAGAATGGCTAAGATTAAGAACCCAGGTGACAGCAGATGCTGGCAAGAATGTGGAGAAAGAGGAACACTCCTCCATTGCTGGTGGCATTGCAAGCTGGTTCCACCCCTCTGGAAATCAGTTTGGCAACTCCTCAGAAAATTGGACATAATACTACTGGAAGATCTAGCAGTATCATATCTGGGCATATACCCAGAAGATGGTCCAACTTGTAATAAGGACATATGTTCCACCATGTTCTCAGTAACCTTATAATAGCCAGAAGCTGGAAAGAACCCAGATGCCCCTCAACAGAGGAATGGATACAGAAATTGTGGTACATTTACACAATGGAGTTCTACGCAGCTATTAAAAAACAATGCATTTATGAAATTCTTAGACAAATGGATGGATCTGGAGGATATCATCCTAAGTGAGGTAACCCAGTCACAAAAGAACACACATGATATGTACTCACTGATAAGTGGATATTAGCCCAGAAGCTCAGAATACCCAAGATACAATTTTCAAACTCAAGAAGAAGGAAGATAAAATATTTTAATTAATACAATTAAAGCCCCCCTTTCTTGTCAAGTTTATTTCATTTTTTTTCTCACACAAACCTTGTGAGTTACATCTCTCTGTTGCCAGGACATAGATTTTAAGTTTACTTTACTTTTAGTTCTCTGTGTGCAGGTGTCTGTAGAAGGCGTCAGATTTCCTGAATCTAGATTATAGTTGGCTGTAGGACACCTGATGTGGGAGCTGGGAACTGAATGCTGACTCTCTGCAAAAGGATCAGGTGCTCTTAAGCACTGGGCCATCTCTTTGGGCAAATAGAAGTATTAACAAAGCGATATAGAAGAATGAGAGGCTAAGCGCAAGGTCTCAGACTGATGGGTCTGAGTAGGAATCCTGCTGCCCTGCATCCAAAAGCTTTCCCCACTTTGCTTCACTGGTTTCTTATGTTATTTATCCGAGCTCCAATGTTTGGGCTCACATCAGCATCCACTGGGGCCATAGTGCATGCTGTGTTGATCCTCTACCAGCCATTATAGCCTAGCTGTCAACTGTTCTTCTTCAAGGTCTTAGTTAACTTTTTTCCTTGACCTATTTCTTTGCCCATTCACAGTACCTGCAAATGTGTTCAATTCCGAAGCCTAAGTGAATAGTTTTAGATCTTCTATGTGTCATGACGTATCTTGCTGGGGGCACAGATAAAGAAAGCAGTTAACCTTTAGAAGCTTGTTTTCCAGGATTGAGAAGCAGGTAGACTGTTGTTTTGTTTCTTAGCTCCAAATCCCTGAGAATATTTGCTAGTTTAAGAAAAAAAATCTTTTCTGGGACTGGAGAGATGACTCAGTGTTCAAGACCACTTGCTGCTCCCACCGGAGACCCAGGTTCAGTTCTCAGCACCTACATGATGGCTCATTGCCACCTGTAACTCCAAGATCCAATGCCCTCTTTCTGTCTGCACAAGCAACAGCCATCTATGGTGCTTGTATTTCTGTGGTATCTATGTGGTATACATACATACATGCAAGTAAACACTCATATACATAAAATAAAAATAAGTAATTTTTAAAATAAAGAATGCCTTTAATAAATAAAACAACAATAACAAATTCTTCCCATATTGAGGTTATCTCTGTGATCATAAGGAGCTGTGCAGTCAGACTGAGGAAGTTAGGGTTAGATTGTGAAGTCATAGGTGTGCGACAGAATGGTAGAGATGATGTTCAAACTCAGTCTGTTAAACTAAGTGGTAAGATTGGTGAATGAGCATTGATTAGAAGGGTCTTTGCTATTGACAGCCTCTCATTCTGTTATGATGTGTGATTGATACAGAATTCTAATGACTCTGCCCTGGTTATTTGCATTATAGCAGTGACCACAAATCTGGAGAGCTCAGAGGATGGAAATGGCCAACCACTATAGCGTTTAGTTTGCCTCAGGTGACGTCAGTATTTTGATATCATATGAGGTCATCCAATCTTTTCAAGGAAGAGAACATCTTTACCTTCTCTTGAGTACACTTGGAAAGTAAGGGGTCATGGAGTGTCATGGTTTGAATATGCTTGGTTTAGGGAATGGCACTATTTTGAGGTGTGGACTTGTTGGAGTTGGTGTGTCTCTGTGGGCTTGGGCCTGGAAGTCAGTATTCTGATAGCAGCCTTCAGATGAAGATGTAGAACTCTCAGCTGCTCCTGCACCAATGCCTGCCTGGATGCTGCCATCTTCCTGCCTTGATGATAATGGGCTGAACTTCTGAACCTGTAAGCCAGCTCCAATTAAGTGTTGCCCTTATAAGAGTTGCCTTGGTCATGGTATCTGTTCACAGTAGTAAAATCCTAAGACATGGATTATCCTCTGCCATGTCTGCTGCTTTCTGCCTCACTGTTGCAGAACACCTGATAGAAAGAAGTGCAGGGGGGGGTGGGGGGGGGAGAGGAGAGATTTTCTATTCTGTTTTCAAAGTTGTTTTCAGTTTCAGTTTCTGGCCAGAAGCTTTTTGGTATCATTGGCAGTGGGGGTTGGGGTGACTTGCCCTGACTCACTTTGTTCACACCTTGATGAAGCAAGAAGGGGAGATAGAAGCAGGAGCAAAGCCACACTAATGGCCAGCTAGGCTGTATATCTCCAAAGCTCTATACCCTCCCAAACCAGCAGTAACCAGCTGGGGACTGAGTGGAAATACACGTAAACTCATATGGGTATTTCAGATTCAAATCAGAGCATCTACTAAAGGAATATGCTTTTTTTGGCCGTCTGCATCTGTTGATACATTGTACAACTGTTTTTGTCCATGAAGATGGACTTATTGTTTCTAGGCTGAATCTACTCAAATGATGCTTCCAGTTTTGGATAGAACATTTGGCTCTCAATTTCCAAAATTGATGCTGAATACATTAACAATCTTGGCTCCTCTCTGATAGAGCCCTCTTACTTATTCTTTATATGCTCATATAAAAGCCTTGTTTTATGAACAGTAGGAATCAAGAGGCCAAACAGATCTTTTTGAGGTCAACAAATATTTGTGGAAAAAGCAAAGGGGTAGAGACCCTAAGAGTTCGATTGTTTTAAGTTAAGATACATTTTTAGCAGGGCAGTGTGATCAACGAAGAGTATTATGTTGACCTGCCTTCCGATTGCCCAAAGCTGCAAATAGGTTGTCTTTTCTATGGCAGAGTCAGCTACCAGACTTTGATGTTGCATAAGCCCAATCAAAGAGGGCTATCATACCCACAGTTCAGAATGTATGCGTGTATTCTTGGAAACAATATAGAAAAATGAAGGACAGCCCAGAGGATAATAGCAGTATCCTGGGCTATGAGAAAATGTCCAAAGCAACTTGATATGGACACTAGCAAAACGGCCTGTGCCTTCCCAGATTTGGTTAGATATTGAGCCATGCTATTAACATCATTTCAAGGGTAAGAGGAAGCCACATGTAAATAGTGTGTATATTGTCTATTTGCTAATCCATCACTCAGGGTAGTCACTCATAACTTGTGTTATATCAGTCTTATGGTGCCCTTAAAAGGCATTCTGCACTGTCTCCATTTTTCAAAAGAATTGAACTTCAGAAACTATAATTCTACCTACATGGATTCATGGAGATTGATTTTGGACTCAGAGATGTTTTCAATGAATCCCATGTTCTTCCCATTAACCTTTTAGGATCTTCGTGTAGATAATATGGTTTCCTGTGTGTCTTTGAATCTACATATATTTCTTATGTTTTTTCTCTAGCTCTTTTCATTCTGTTTGTTTTATCCTATTAAGATTTGTTTGTTTTATTTTAGTTTATCTAATTTTATTTAATGATTATTCCTTATTGCCTGTTTGTTTGCTAAGGAAAGGGTGTGGATCCAGACAGGAGAGAAGGTGGGGAAGAGCTGGAAGGATTTGGAGAAGGGAAAAACTATAATCAGAATATATTGTTTGGAAAAAATAAGTTTTAAATAAAAGAAATAAGATTTTTTTTTTGGTCTGTTGAAAGCAGACAAAAGAAAGTACAATTTTTTTTTCTACAAATAAAAGTAGCAAAATAAAGCAGAACTCTAATCTCTACCTAGAAAACAAAACAAAGCAACAACAAGAACAAAAAAAAAACCCACCAACTTTTCAACACCTTTTTACCTAATCTTTCAAATCCTTTGTCCATACTGACTCCATGTGAAGAAGATACCAGGCACTAGACATGGGTCATGTCCAAAGGTCACAGGATTCCATTATTTTACCCTTTACTAGGTGAGTTTGCTAGAAAGCAGTAAGTTATCCTGGGTCCCCTGTTTCAGTATATTGCTTTTCTGCAATATCCCCTGGTTTCTAGCATTGCCGTTATGTCTTGCAAAGACACCCTTGGCAAATATGCCCACGTCTCACGTACATAAGTCTAAACTGAAATGTTTGAACTTTTTGGGTTGAAATCTTTTCTCTGACATTGCTTCTATCTTTCGTTCTTCCAGAGTAATTTCTGCACAGATCAAAGGTTGATGAAGACACTGTTGCTGACTTTAGGCTGGAGACTAATTCTTCCATACTTCAACTAAACTCCAACATTCAGTTCATCTCAGTTGTTACAATGGGAATATCAGCTTCAAGGGTATTTTTTTTTTTGCATTTAACTGACCCCTCAGATTAATTTGAAAGGAGACATGAGGAAGCTGGACAGGTGGGGCTCTACACACTGATGGAAGGAGTTTTGAATGAGGAAGGTCCATCCAGAAAGTCCTCAGATACAACGTCCTGTGAGAATCAAATCTAACCCCTGGCACAGGTGGAAGATGTAACCAGACCTTCCCAAATGACTGCCATAGATTTGGACACTGGATTTCCTACCTGGAACCAGTTTCCTCCGCCTTTCTTTCATCCATAATAATCACAGATGGCATAAAATCAAAGTAGACACAAGTCTGCTTCCTTCTCGAACATTCTACAGGTTTGTAAAACACACTGAAGTTTTAGACAAACATTTTTAACCTGAGGTTTCCTTTCTTTATGCATTAATTGTAGTTTTAGAAACAGAAATGTTGAAAGGCAGATACAACTGCAAAGGATAATGCGATTTTGGAAATAACAAGAAGGGGCTAAATAGAGATGAACTAGAAGACAGGGATGTCTCCCATGGTACAGTGGGAATGAGTGGGGGGGGGGGCACTTGCTCATGTGAGTGCCTGGTCAGATGTTCTTACATAAAGTACCTCTCTTAGTTGTTACAATAGCTCCTCTGACTTCAAATCAGTCAGGTTTGTTTTCTAGTCAAAATGTATAGCTTTCTGTGTGTTTGTATGTGTGTATGTGTTTGCCAGTGCAAATCAGAGGGCCATCCTTATGTCAGTGCTTGCCTTCCATGTTATTTGAGATGGAGTCCCTTCTTCAGCGCTGTATGTGCCAGGCTGCCACACAACTGGAATTCTCCTACCTTTGACTTCCATCTCTCCTAAGAACTCTGCGACCACAGTCATGTTACTCACCCCTGGTCCTCATGCTAGCCTGGCAAATACTTTACCCACCAATCCATGACCCCAACCCCTGTGCCTATCATCTTAATTAGAATGTTATAAACCTTCGAAGAACTCAGAGTCTATTTTATTTAGAGCTGTATCCCTCACCAAAGCTAGCACCCAAAACCGGGACAAAGATTAAACATGAAACATGAAGCTCAACTTCTCTAGCGACTGCAAATATTAAAACCCCGTGTTGCTTTGCTGTGGTCCTATTGGTTTCTGCTCTCATTTTAGGGGAAGAAAGGTTAGTGGCAGAAAAAGGTCTCCAGTCAGATTTTCAGGACCTGGTCTCACGTTCCTCTCCGAGTATAGTCATTTTGTCTCTTAACCTCCGTTCTGAAATGCTTGGTACCAAACCCCCCACAGCATCTTTTCAAAATGTTAATTCAATAATAAGACAAGGGATTCCTTCAGCTGGTTCTAAGGACAGATGCCCTGATTTTCAGGGTTCGAATTAGATGTGTTCTCAGACAGAGTTGAAGGCTTTCTGCACTTCACATAGATGATGTGTAGCAGTGTGAGCTGACGCTACCACCTTAAATCCAAGCTGGCCTGGGAACGTTTGCAAGTAAGGGTGGCTTTCCCCTTGCAGACATCCTGGGAACCACAATCACAATTTGTCTTTGGAGAATGGAAGCTTAACGGGCTGGTACCTGTTGTATGAGTCTTAGAGAATGCTGTCACTTGCCTGGTTAAAAAGGTGGCAGAGAGGGGTGGTGGGAGGGGAGGAAGCTGTACTTGATCCTTATGGAAGCCAGTTAAAATTAATTGGAAAAAGCTTTTAAAGATCCAAGATGCAGACCAAATGTATCTCCAAGCGCGGCCTCATCCCGCACCGATCGCGAAGGTCACCACGAAGCTGCAGATTTATGCGGAGGGGTTGGGTGATGGAAAATGAGACAAAAGCATTTGGATTTTATTATTCCATTTACTCTGACCCTGGCCATAAAGGGTTTGGAGAGCCTGTTTTATGTATTCAGCTGGTTGCCACACTGACAGGCATTTGGAGCCACTTAAATAAACCACCCTGGTCCCGCAGCTGCAACAACACCCTATCAAATATAAGTTAGGTTCGAAAAAACGAAGCCTGCGAGGAGGAATCTCCAGCAGGTGCGCCGAGGGGGGTGGGTGGGGGAGTTCGTTTGTTTGGTTGCACTTTGTTTTGTGAGTCGCTGTCCTGTCTATCCGATGCTTTTTGATGCGTGGCTGACCTGAGTGCTGAAATAAATTCTTCTTTTTTTCTTTTTTAGTGTATAAGGTGTGTACAGCTTTGATTTGACCTCTGCATTTTAAAATACGCCCGCTTTAAAATACCCAGGATTTTCATTGAGCTGGAGTTGGGTTCTGATGAGGTTTCTCACAATGGGGAGCAGATGAGGATTTTGTTCTTGAGCTTTGAGCTACACTGTTCACCTTTTACACTTATGCTGTAAGACGGTGGTGAGATTTTTAATTATTTTATTTATTTATTTATTTATTTATTTTCTCCATGGACTCTTTCTAACCAGTTTAGTCATGAGAGATACAACAGAAAAGCAGACAAGAACAGAATTCCTCATGGAAGACAATGAAATTGAATCCAGAAGTATGTTGGGTAATGGCTAAAACACCTGTCCGAGGTTTATCTTTAAGTGCGGGTATGTAGAAATAAACAGAACGGAGGGGAGAAAGCCACACTGGCGACAGCTCCTTCCTTGGAGAGTCTACCTTGCAGGTCCAATCATGTCTCATGGGCAAAACCCATCGCAGAATGCACTGTTGTTTCTACTCTATACATTTAGGAGCTTAGCCTGAGGTGACCCCTTGGTCGCATGGATAAGGGCTTATTCGCTCAGCTACATCCCATGGCTTTGCCACACCCGCCCTTCTTTCTATAGTGAAGTGTTTTGCATGCTGTTGAGAGAAGGGTAACTGCAGGACAGAACTGTGACTCCTATTAAAAAAAACAAACAAAAACAAAAACTAGACACAGCCAAGTTGTCTGGGGTTCAAAAAGAGCCAAAGGCAAATGGAGTCATTTCACCTTGGGAAGACTGTCCTGCTGAAGCCAGGAGTGTGGACAAGCTAATAGACACTACCTGCTTTATTTCATATCCTTCCCTTGGGGTCTGCTGTTCATAGAAAGGCCATTGAGACTTTAAAGTATTAAAGTCTCACTTGTAACAGAGACTGTCTTTACCCCTCATTTTCTTCCACAGTTGATGTAAGTTGACTCAAAATGTACTTTGCAGCTCCTACCACTTTCTCTCTCTCTCTCTCTCTCTCTCTCTTTCTCTCTCTCTCTCTCTTTCTTTCTTTCTTTCTTTCTTTCTCTCTTTCTCTCTTTCCTGCTTTCTTTCTCTCTCTCTCTTTCTTTCTTTCTTTCTTTCTTTCTTTCTTTCTTTCTTTCTTTCTTCTTTCCTTCCTCCCTCCCTCCCTCCCTCCCTCCCTCCCTCCCTCCCTTCCTTCCTTCCTTTCTTCCTTCTTTCCTTCCTTCCTTTAATTCTTTGATGCTTCTTCCAGTATTTAAAGGTACCAACAGAAAGTGATAATAACTGAAAGTATTACATTATTTTTTATTCAAATTTTATCAGCACCTTGGAGAGGAGTGTTAGAATATTGCTAGATCTCAACTAGGCTACCAAACACAGCTTTTGGAAGAAAGCTGTATATAAATATAAAGGAGTCATCTAATATATGCTCTTAATAGTATTCTGAAAAACATCTCTCTGTATGCATGCTTTAATGAATACATATCTAGCGTATAAATAACACTTTAGAATTTAGAATGCGATATCATATAAACAATTGTCAACTGATTTTTTTTCTTGATAATTTTGGAAATGTGTTAGTCACATTTTTTTATCTCCTCAGGCAGACATTGCAGAAATTGTAACTTTAAGTCATTGTCCCTTCACAATAGTTAGCACCCATTTCCCTGTACATCATGAACTAGCCAAAGATGACATGAATCCTTATATTCTGAGGAATCTTTCTGAGATATACCCTCCTCTCCTGCCAGCCAACAGCATCGCTTGGCCCAGTTTGCAACCTATGCCATTATCCTAAGATATGTCTCTGCATGTTACATTGGGAGTTCCAGGAATAAGTAGAATTTATTTCCATTTGTGCTAAATTCCATGTACTTGAATATGTGAAAATTCAAACATTAATCTGAAGATCAAGCTCTTTTTTTTTTTTTTTTTTTTTTGGTTTTTTTGAGACAGTGTTTCTCTGTGTAGCCCTGGCTGTCCTGGAACTCACTCTGTAGACCAGGCTGGCCTTGAACTCAGAAATCTGCCTGCCTCTGACTCCCAAGTGCTAGGACTAAAGGTGTGTGCCACCACTGCCCAGCTGATAATCAAGTTCTTAAGACCAGTTAGACATTCTTTGTTTGGAAATTTGAAAACAGAGATACTCCTCAAATCTAAAGCCTTTGAATAGCATCATGAGACCACAAATGGAAGTTTCCTGATATGAAGAGTCATGGTTAAAATTGATGTGCAAAGAAAAATATTGTATCTTTGCTATGTATACAAGGTATATAGAAACAAATAAATGTCATGTTTAGACTTAGGGCTCATCCCCACAGTATTTCATTCTCTATATAAATATTCTAGCATTCCCCTATCCAAAATTGTGAACATTTTGGGTTCCAATCATTTTGCATTATAGAAAATGCAATTGTATTCGTTTCAAATTCTGCACCAGCCCTGGGTATTCTCCTACCCCCAGCTTTGCTCTTGCATCTTCCTGCCCCTCCTCCTCTCAATCAACACCACCCATTGGCACTTGGCTGTTCCTCTTTCCCTGAACTCTTGCAAATCCCCCCTCCCCTACTTAGTAACCAAGCCTTTTCTGAAGTACTCTTTCCTCAAATGAACACTTCCTGTCCTCCAACCTCCTGTCTAAACTTGCTTCCCCCCACCCCCCATACTGCTGATCCCATCAGGCTATTGTGTAGAAAGTGCATGGGAATGTGTATGAAGATCATGCATGCCAAAATGATCAGCTGCTCTTAGCGTAGAGAGCTACTGCTGTTTCGATTAAAATGGAAGCTGGGGGGACCATGTGTATCTTCCCTGGCCTGTATCTATCAGGTGGGATGGGTTAGATGATGGGATGCTTGTGACAGGGTGGTTTTGGTACCTCTTGGTCTTTCTGAAGACCAATGACTCCTCCCTTCCTGCTTTTCCATTCTCTTGCTTTAAAAGAGTATGGGTCAGTCACATGTCATCTTCTGCTGAATTATCCCCAGGTCTTGCTCTGCATCAGTGGTTCTCGACCTTCCTAATGCTACAACCCTCTAATACAACTCCTCATGCTGTGGTGATCCCGTGCATAACAATTATCTTGTTGCTACTTCGTAACTGTGAATTTGCTACTCTTACGGATTGTAAGGGAAATATCTGATATGCAGGATATTTGATACATGACCTCCAAAGGGGTCTTGACCCACAGACAGAATCCCTGCTCTATCTGTCAGAAACGAGTTGAATGCAAATTCTCATTGGCTGACCTGGTTAGAACTGTCTGGTTATGTGGTACCACATAGCCCTGCTCCATATCCATAACTCAGAACTATTTTTATTTTTTGTCTTCTTTCTGGTTTAGCTTCTCAGTTGGGAGCTCTGAAGCCATCCATTGATGCCTGCACATGTCATCCCAAGACAGCCTGAAATCTGTGACTGATGTCTGTACCCAGAATAGGATTGAAAAGTTAGCTCTTATCATAACTTCCCCAAAGTCTGAGAGGTTTTTTTTTTTCTTCTCAGGCATTGTTCAGTGTACAGCTGGGCTGACTAAAAAGCCCTGAGCCCCTGTGTGTGAATTTTAAAGGTAGGTGTAGTATAATAAAAGCTAATGGTGATTCTTGATGACTCTTGTTGAAATTGGGGCACCTGCAATTTAATTGACATCACCCCCCACCCCAACCCCCGAAGCACAACTTTGGAACATCTATGGCAGACCAGTTTGCAGCCGGTGGAAAATCACTGGATTCGCGTTAAATTTCTCCAGCCATCAGATGGTATTCATTTGTGGTGGCACAAGAGGAGGTGGAGGATGGGGGGAGCAACTTCAGCCTGGGTCTGAAATAAAGAGTGAAAGTCTGCAGCGTGGCGTGGGGACTTTACACTGTCTAAAGTTAGCAATGCTCCGAACTTGATACTCAGCCTCCCTCACCCACATTTTGGCATTTCTAGGAAATGTTACATAAAAGAAAGACCAAGAGATAAAATTTATCACTACATTAAGACTCTGGCAAATATATCTTTGGCCGGGGTAAGGCTATGTGGACCATCTAAGCAGAGCAAATGACTACCATGTGAACAGAATTCTTGGTTGAGTTAGCACCCTCCATGCAGACAAAGAGAGGGACAAAAATATGCAAATTTCTAGTAAAAAAACAAATTCACACTTTTCTTAAAGCAGAAAGCCTTCCTATGATTTAAACCAAGCAGTCTGCCTGAGTAATGGTCTTATATGTAAGTGGAAATCCTTTTTGATATTTACACTACTGATTTCTTTAATCTCCACTTTGGAATTAACAGACAATAACACCACATTGCTCCCTCAGCCGCCCTGGTACTTGTGCATATTTACCCAAGTGTCTACAGTGAGGATTGTACACAGATCTCTAATCCACCTGCCCGTGTTACTTAAAAGCCCAGATAAAATCAGCAACCCTTAGATCTTAACCTTTTAAGTCTGAAATGTTTTTAAAGTCTGGCCATGGCAACCGAAGCTGGGGGTGGAGGGGGGAATGCACATTGGGAAGGAGTAGAAGACCAGGGAGACATGAAACTGTAGGAGGATTGCTACATCAGAAAGCTCTCAGCTTGAACCACCGTTGCATTAAATAAATCAAAAACTGTTATAATAATGGTGACTGTGTCCATAAGTGGGAGGGTAACCTCGGCAGACAGAAGCAATCTCGTTTATGGTGTAGTGACCTGGGGCTGTACCTGGCCACCCAGCTGCTGAAACAAACAGCTTGGATTTACTTTCAACTTTGTGAGTGTGTGTTGAAGAAAGGAATAATAGGGATGGGGCTCCAAGTATTTACTGCACCCCTAATTCTACTGAATACTTAAATATACAACAACAGCAACACAATACAATATGCATTTTTTGGATGTTTAATTTTTCTGTGGCAGCCACATATCACAGTTGTGTGTAATGTTTTCCCTAAACTGTGAATCTAACCACAACAGAAGACCACATAATACAAATACGAGGTGTTTTAAGCCTCTATTGAACACAAGTTCTATGCAAGAAAATCAATGCTCAGCCTACATTGTCTCTGTATCAGGGGCTCATCTCTCATCCCAAGCTAAGGGAGTAATGGTTGATTCTGTTGCAGAACTGAAGGCATGCCTTTCTTTCTGTATCATTAATATATATATGTACATATGTATATATGTATATATTTATATTATATTATATATCACATATTAACTAAAGATAAGAAATCAAACAGAAAAGCAATTTTAGTTTTTGAATCTTCTCCATGGATATGTTAGTAAGTAAAAACTGCATGTTTTTGGAAGCACAAATGTTAGGTGAAATGGGCAATTTTCATTAAAAGAATGATCAAAAGACTGTTTTCTTCAACCGTTTTGTCTTTCTTTAAGAAAAAAATAAAAACAAAACTGTTTGATGTCAGCTAACATTTCTCCACTTGAAGAGTTTTCCATTAATGACCGTTTAAACACACCCGGTCACTAGCTCTAGACCTCCCCGGCAGTGATATGAGGACTCATCTTTCCATTTTTCATCTCATCTCGATTTTTCCTCAAGGGCAGGCACTATATTTTCTTTATTTCTGTACCCCTGGCATAGAGGGGAAGCTCAGTACATATTTATCAACTGACTGCTTGAATTGCTTAATAGCAGAAACCTATAAACTTTTGATTGAAACGCTGCCCCGAGATCCCACTCCAACTTTGGTTTATTTGATTCGGTCCTTGCAGCTCCTTCCAGGTGGCCTGAGCTGCTGTGCTGATGCTCTGGTTCCTTCCACTGGGGATGTGAGCAGACAGCCATCCATCAAGAATGGGTCCAGTCCACAGTTGCTACCCACTTAGGGCTTAGTCCTCTGATTCCCTTGTTTTTCCTGGTGCCAGCCATAATGGCAAATTCAATATGCAGGCCAGGAGTCTCTTTCTGATTAACTGCTGTATTTCAGATACTACACCAGTAACTTTATATCCATTATCCTTTTTTATATTCTTAGGAACCCTGCAAGATCAATTTAATATTGATATTGTACCATCAGTGCCACCAAGACATGTGATGTCCAGACTTGCCTATGCTTATTCAGGCCCTGAGTGACAGAGCACGAATTCAACCCAGGATGTCAGATGCATTTGCTATACAACAAAAATGGACAGGATGCTGACTGTGAGTGCTCTCCATGAAGGCATGAGGATCTGAGTTCAAACCTTCCAGTCCCACAGAAAAAAGCTGAGCACAGCTGCACGTGTCTGAAACTTTAGTCATGTTGGGCAGAAACAGGAGGATCTCTGGAACTTGTTGGCTGCCAGCTTAGCTCCATATTCAGTGAGTCTCAGAGACATAAGGCAAGATACCTTATTTCCTCCTCTGGCCTCTGTGAGTGTAATACATTAGCATATACACATTCACTCACACGCACACCCCCCACATACACATATGCACATGCATGTACACACATATACACATGCACATACACACATGCATAATGCACATATATACACTTTGCACACACATATGCACACCACATATACACAAGCACACACCACATGCACACAATCATACACATATAAACATCACATATATATATATATTAACACCCCACATACACACAAAGCAGACACACACATATACATACACACTTAAACTTACACTACACACACTATGTATGTATGTGTATATATATATATATATATATATATATATATATATATATATATATATGTATGTATATATACTCATACATACAAACATATTTATAAATGAGGTAACCTAAGTTTTAAAAGAATGAATATATGATGATATTAGAAATTACTAAAAAGGATACATAAATGGTCAATAAACACACGACACTGCTTCATATATGCTACCACAGCTATAAGCATCAAGCAATAACAGACGCTAACAAAAGAATGGATGAAATTAGAAGAATTGTATTATATGGTGTTGGTAGTTCAAATAACTATTGTAGAAAATAAATGATTGCTTTAAAAGTTAAACATAAGATCACCACTCTGCTAGCAATATCTATGAATTTAAAAAAAAAAACCTGAAAGCAAACCAAATATTCACTGACTAATGAAAGAATAAGCAACATGGTTTATCTATATAGTGGGATATCAGTTAGCCACAGAAAGGAAATCAATGTTCTACCCTACACATACATGAATCTTAGAAACATTATGTTAAGTGAAAGAAGCCAGGCCTAAGAGACAGCACACTGGATGATTCTTTCGGACAAGATGTCTAGAGTGGGCAACTCTTCAGGGACAGATGCCAGTTAGTGGTTGCTAGGGAATGAGGTTAAAGGTAAAATGAAGAGTGACTACCTACTGGACAGAGCTTTTTTGGTGGGGCTGAATATTCTAGAGTTATATAATATTGTTAATCCTTCATTCCGGTGAACTAAGAGCTATTAAACTATACACTTTAAAAGTGGCTAAAAGCACAAATCCTGCTACTTGAGTTGGACTCAACCTCAGACCTCCTCTCCTTCCTGACTTCCATTAGGATATTCATCCTGATGCAGGGGGCTTCCTACCTGGCCCCCTGGGGACAATTACTTCCTTTGGTTCCAGCAGTAACCATAAGGTGGAAGAGGGACCCTGTGAACACGACTCATGGTGCAGCTGTAAGCATCACTTCTTCAATAACTGGTGCACACTCTTGCTGCAACCTGGACCTGACACGGTCCTTTAGAAACTCTGTAAGTCATGCCTGTGGCCACATCACCCTGAACACATCTGACTTCAGAAGCTAATCAGGGGCAGACCTGATTAATAGCTGAGTTGGGGAAACTGTACAGATCTCGAATGTGATGAACGTTTTGGATTTGGACATTCACAATTAGATTATTACAAAAACAAATAAACAAACCTTAGTGGACTACTCATACAGAATGCCCTGTGTATTGGTAACATTTAAAGGAAGCCAACGCGGCTGTCATGTGTGCTATAGTGTCATTTTGTTGAGAAAAGTAAATTCCGTGAACATGGAAAAAAATATCCCTTTGACTGCTTGAGTGGATCTTTCTTACCCTCTTCTTACTTTCTCTCTCAATCTAGGCCCAACAAGGGTCCCCATAGATACAGAATAAAGGGTATTGTCTGGTGGGGGATTTAATTTCACTCCATCACAAGTGACCACCGCAGCCCTGTCATTGCAATTGGTCACACTTTTTTGTGTGCTCTATCTCACTAAGGTCCTGTCTCCGCACAGCCCACTGCATAAGCTCCTTCTGCGAGACAAAGCTCTCCAACATAATGAAAGAGGTGGAATTGAGAACGAAAAGTCAATGGACACAGTTATCAATTTGGGCCCCACACCCTCTTGCCTCCTGGGATTTGGCCCCATCAGCCATAGAGGCGCTAGCGGGGCCTGCTGTGTAGGAAAAAAGGCACCACCGCAAGGTTTGCTGAGGCCAAAGGAAGAGCTGGTGGCTGCTGGGCGATGTAATCCAAGGCCCTCCGGAGGAGACCACCACACAGACGTGTGCGGCTCCTCTATCCGTAGCCCACCTCAGTGGACCGCAACTCGCTTTAGATTGCCTTGGATCATCAGAACAGAAAAAGTTGAAGTGCATCCTGGGAAGCTGTAAGTGGCATCTCAACCTTCGCTGTGGGTTCCTACACAGATCCGATGGCTGTTGCCACAAACCACAGTATACTTTGCGATTAATCCTGGAAGATGAATGAATCTAAAGAAAAGTAAACGTCTCTTACTTGTGGCAACTCAAGAGCCCGCTTTGGGCATTTTGGTTGGAATGGTTTTAGCCTCGTCCCTCAGCAAGGCAACAAGGATTCATTCGGAAGCATTCACAGAAAACATTTCTATCCATATTTTAATTACTGTCTTCAGGGTGGAACTTCATTTTATTTATTTAACTGTTTCAGGGCTAAGCATCGCCAGCGTGCACCGTGGCAGAACCAAGTGAGTCTCTGATTTCTCAAACGCACACATCCCATGGCGCTTATTTGAAGCATGAAGTGGTCCAATCTGCCACAGCACCCTGAGAAGGGAGGGTGGGCATCACACCTGATACCATACTTCTGGATCACAACAGCTGCAGCCAGCACCAAAGCTGCCATGCTCCCTGGATCCAGATGCCGTGCTCAGCAATACTCAATCAGCTACTTGATGTTGTAAATGCAATTCCTAGGTCTATTAAAGCAACAAGGAAACAAGCCTCTTTCAGATGATGGTGCTCATTTAAGGTCCTTTTTTTCTGTCTCGTGTAAGCTTTCAAAACAGGGCCAAGGAAGAGTTGACCTTGACATTTGGTTCTGTTGCGCATTAACGATAAGAGTTTTAAAATTTGACTTAACTTCTATTTAGATTAGCATCTCCACTGAGTAAGTTAGAAGAGTTGCCCTCATCTAGGAGCATACCTTGAGATCCAACTTCGTGAATTTGAAATGCTGGACAGTCACAACTGCAATGTTGTTTCCATAGGTCTATGATCTATGCCTGGTAGTTGTGTGTGTGTGTGTGTGTGTGTGTGTGTGTGTGTGTGTGTGTATGGTGTCCATCCTAGTCTGGTCTCCTTCGACTATTAGGAAAACACATTTCTATTCATTTCTTATCATGCACACACAACAGTTTTCTTTTCATTCAATGGAGACTCACCATTTCCAATTGCATGGATGCATCACTGACCCCCACCCCTGCGATCCAGAGTGGTTTTGCTCACCTATAGCATGGTGGCAGTATTTGGACTGGATCACATCTAAGTCACCTCCACACTTGTTAGTCTTTCACAAGAATCACTGTGACTACTGTACTTTTATGGGACTTTTGATCTGAAATTTACCTTATAAATATTTGGCATTTACTCCCACTGCACTTCAACCTTTGACACTGGAATGGAAAGGCCCTTTACCAGAGCATTTTTCATTTGTGGAGAAACCACACATAATGCTTGGGATATAGTGAAAATTGTCTAATGAATATTTGTAAATAGGTGATTCTTTTTTCTTTTTAAAAATGACACAGATTATATATCTCTTTGCGCATGAGTCTTTACCTGTGGAGTAGATGTACCATACTCACCACCACACCTTGTTTCTGAAGAATTAACTTGTCTTTTTTTCCAGTGAGTACTCCTTTGAGGTCTTATTTGGGAAGGTGATGAAGAGGGAGTTCTAGGTTCTGAGAGTTCTCTACCATTCTGAGAGTGTGAACCATTACAGCTGGTTAAAATGTAGACCTTGAAAGACCTTGCTAGTATCTTTACAGCCTCTGGAAACTCAGAGAAACAGCCTCAATTCAAAGCCCAAGGCAATCATTCTTTCCAGGAAACTTGCAGGCGACATGGAGAAACTGATCCTCAGGGAACTGCAGAGACACACCCTGCCAAAGGAATGTCCTTGTTGGATATGCTAAGAATTTAGTGCTGAGCCAGGCAGTGGTGGCACACACCTTTAATCCCAGCACTTGGGAGACAGAGGCTGGCAGATTTCTGAGTTCAAAGACAGCCTGGTCTACAGAGTGAGTTCCAGGACAGCCAGGGCTATACAGAGAAACTCTGTCTTGAACCCCCACCCCCCGAAAAAGAATTTAGCACTGGGTGAAATAAAAGTGCGCCAAAGTGCAGAAAAGTTCATTCCTACTGTCCACTGCCTCCTAGTCTCTGCGTAGAAAGGGGAATATAAGCTGTGTTAGATGAATCTCCTCTGGGAAAATGTAAAGCTCTGTGTCTGTGGTTATAATATGATAGCAGGTGGGTAAGACCTTATGCTATGGCTGACATTCAGACATTCATGGTGAGAATTAGGCTAAGGTATAGTTTGAATCTAAGATGTCTTCCAAAGGCCCATATATTAAAAATTTGCTCCCAAGCAAGGTATTGTAGGAAAGGTGATGGAAGCTTTAAGAGGTAGGGCCCAAGAAAGGGACCTTAAAATCACTGGGATGTTCCATTAAAGGAAACTGCAGAATGCTAGTCTCTGTGTCTTGCTCAACACTGTGATGTAAGGACTTCCTTCTGGTTTGTCTTCCCACCATATCACGTGTTACATCCCCTATAGGAACGTGACCCGTGAAACCAAGAGCCAAGAGAAACTTTCCTCTTTTAGAGTGCATTATCTCAGGTATTGGTACAGCAATGAGAAGTGATGAAAATAGAGCAGTCAGAAAAAGACGTAATCATGGATGTCGTAATATTTTTAATGAACTTTTTAGGTTAGCACATGTGTTACTGGGTTTCATTGTGACTGCTCCATGTTCGCATGTTATTACACTTTGTTCTCTCTGCCTCCACTCACTTTCTTCTACCACACTTCCTGCCTCCCTGGTTGATTTACTTCCTCTCCCCAGAAAGTCATAAAGTATTGTAAAAAGTTAAACAACCCATCTAGTTGTGAAGCTGAGTATTGAGTACAGAGTAGGAGGGAGGGAGGAGGCTCTGGAGTGGTCCAACGCCCATCTTCAGGTTATTGTGCCTAAGCTCATCTGTCTTTACCTTGGTGACTTGTCAGTTTCCCTGGCTCTCTGGACTTGAGCTTCAGGCTTGATATCTGATGTAGTATTTCTTCCTCTGGGTGGTCTTGCCTTGCTTACAGGGGGAAAAATGATAGTAGGAGACTTTCCAGGCTATTCTCCTAAGCCTTCAAAGGGAAATGAGCCATCCATAAGAGCACAGTACATCCACATGACAGAGAGAAAGGTCAGGAGAGCCGAGAAGGGAGGCTGTGCCCCCCAGAACAATTGTGCCAATGAGTTGCCTTCTGGAATGGGCTGGAAAGATAACTTGCTCTTTTTTATGCCTATATTTCTTCCATATGAAATGTGTTTGAATAGCAAGAAAAAAAACCTCTAAATTCTAAACTTTTGGAGACAATAAAGCATTATCATTCATAAGGACATTTTTGTTCTTTCTCAAAATTATTGTTGGCCTAATGGAAGAGGAGAGACACAGAATTTGTGAACTGTTTGTAAATCTTGAAAATCTGTTTGCACATTTCAAACAGAGCTACCAGAGCTTTAATATATGATCTTTGAATAGACTCAAACTATCAGATCCTCTCCATAGATATATTTACATTATCATATTTGGACTATGAAACACAGCGTATCCTAGGACTCGGGCTCAAAAACACCGAGCAGGTAGCACTGACTAGCACCTCATTGGGTGCCAATCCCACACCATGGCTTCCCTGGAATAGTCATTCATTAAACCCTGAGCCCTGATCATGATGGATGCCAGGGTACATAGGTCCAGATGGACAGTGTGTAGTAATGGTGGCTGGATTTTCCTAGCTCAGTAAATATGGTGGCCACAGGAAGAGAACAAAATGACTGTGTGAGAACCTAGCTTTGTTCTACAGCTTTTATTCTCATTTATAAATATTCTCAGATAATATGTCATCAGAAATAACCCTTTATTTGAAAGAAACCCAAAGGAGAGTGGATCAGCAAAATGTTTGGGAGCCTGAACTGGCCAGATCAGTCCAATTCATGAATCTAAAGTCCAAGTTCTAGGGCCTATTTGCATACTTCTGGATTTTACCAGTGAATTACTTCTTGAATGACCAGTGTTCCTTACCCAGCTGTGTGGAAAAGGTAGATGTCTTGGAAGAAATGGCTCCCAGCTTTCCAGCTGTCTGTCTTCCACAGCATCCAGAGCCTGGCCTTTGAGGCTGAACACCAACTCAACTAACTCCACTTAGTGGTGGTGCTCAGTGGGCTGGAGGTTCTGGCCATATCATAGTGAGCTTCGGGAAATGAGGCAAAGAACACTTGTACCTGAGGTCCTTTTGAGCTACTATCAGGAACTACTCTAGACCGGATGGCTTATAAGCATCATGGAGCTAGATCTTAAACTCTATAGACAGTAGGCATAAGATCAAAACCTGGAAAATGTGCTGCCTGGTGGAAATCTGCTCTCTCAAGATCACATCTCAGGGTATCCTCATGGGCTGCAAGGGGCAAATAAGCTCCTCTGGGTGTATGCATAAAGGTGCTAATTCCCGGTGGAGAGGTCCACCATCTTACCCTATTGCCTCCCAAAGGCTCCATTTCCTAAGATCTTCTCGGTTAGAATTATAACACATGAATGTGAGGCTACATTGTGCACCTAGGACAAGCTTTAACAGGAAAAGATTGCATCCAAGTGCTGGAGTAATGTTCTCAGTACCATGACTGACAGTGCCATCAGTGCTCAGTCATTAGGCTATTGCTTATTAAGGTAGACCAAGAGCTTAAAACATTGAAGAGTCAAGATTTTCTGTTGGGAGCCGCGCCCACATTCGCCGTTACAAGATGGCGCTGACAGCTGTGTTCTAAGTGGTAAACAAATAATCTGCGCATGTGCCGAGGGTGGTTCTTCACTCCATGTGCTCTGCCTTCCCCGTGACGTCAACTCGGCCGATGGGCTGCAGCCAGTCAGGGAGTGACACGTCCTAGGCGAAATATTACTCTCCTAAAAAAGGGACGGGGTTTCGTTTTCTCTCTTGCTTCTTGCTCTCTCTTGCTTCTTGCTCTCTTGCTTCTTACACTCTGGCTCCTGAAGATGTAAGAAATAAAGCTTTGCCGCAGAAGATTCTGGTCTGTGGTGTTCTTCCTGGCCGGTCGTGAGAACGCGTCTAATAACAATTGGTGCCGAATTCCGGGACGAGAAAAAACTCGGGACTGGCGCAAGGAAGATCCCTCATTCCAGAACCAGAACTGCGGGTCGCGGTAATAAAGGTTCCCGTAAAGCAGACTGTTAAGAAGGATTCAACTGCATGAATTCAGAACTTTTCAGCTGGGGAACGAGAGTACCAGTGAGTATAGCTTTACGAGGTAAGCCTGGCCTTGAACTTTCTAAGGAAATTCAAGACAGTCTATCAGAAGTAAAGTGGAAAATGTTTGGCCTTGAATTTTTTCTAGTGTTAGAAGCCCTTTTGTTCCTTTTCACATGTTATCAAGTGGTTAAGGCAGGGCGGATTCTGGATGAAATTCAGGGCAATCTATCAGAAGTAAAGCGGGGAGAGAGAGTAGGAGCAAAGAGAAAATATGGTACACAAAATAAGTATACAGGCCTTTCCAAGGGTCTTGAACCCGAGGAAAAGTTTAGGTCAGGTAAGAATACCTGGGGAGAGATTAGAAGGAAGGAAAAGAAAAAAGAAAAGAAAAAAGATTGATTAGCGGAGGTCTCTAGGAGATACTCGTCACTAGATGAGCTCAGGAAGCCAGCTCTTAGTAGTTCTGAAGCAGATGAAGAATTCTCCTCTGAGGAAACAGACTGGGAGGAAGAAGCAGCTCATTATGAGAAAAAAGGGTACCAGCCAGGTAAAGTGCTAGCTAATCAGTTAAGGAAGCCAAAAGCGGCTGGCGAAGGCCAGTTTGCTGATTGGCCTCAGGGCAGTCGGCTTCAAGGTCCGCCCTATGCGGAGTCCCCGCCCTGCGTAGTGCGTCAGCCCTGCGCAGAGAGGCAGTGCGCAGAGAGGCAGTGCGCAGACTCATTCATTCCCAGAGAGGAACAAAGGAAAATACAACAGGCATTTCCGGTCTTTGAAGGAGCCGAGGGTGGGCGTGTCCACGCTCCGGTAGAATACTTACAAATTAAAGAAATTGCCGAGTCGGTCCGTAAATACGGAACCAATGCTAATTTTACCTTGGTGCAGTTAGACAGGCTCGCCGGCATGGCACTAACTCCTGCTGACTGGCAAACGGTTGTAAAAGCCGCTCTCCCTAGTATGGGCAAATATATGGAATGGAGAGCGCTTTGGCACGAAGCTGCACAAGCGCAGGCCCGAGCAAACGCAGCTGCTTTGACTCCAGAGCAGAGAGATTGGACTTTTGACTTGTTAACGGGTCAGGGAGCTTATTCTGCTGATCAGACAAACTACCATTGGGGAGCTTATGCCCAGATTTCTTCCACGGCTATTAGGGCCTGGAAGGCGCTCTCCCGAGCAGGTGAAACCACTGGTCAGTTAACAAAGATAATCCAGGGACCTCAGGAATCCTTCTCAGATTTTGTGGCCAGAATGACAGAGGCAGCAGAGCGTATTTTTGGAGAGTCAGAGCAAGCTGCGCCTCTGATAGAACAGCTAATCTATGAGCAAGCCACAAAGGAGTGCCGAGCGGCCATAGCCCCAAGAAAGAACAAAGGCTTACAAGACTGGCTCAGGGTCTGTCGAGAGCTTGGGGGACCTCTCACCAATGCAGGCTTAGCGGCCGCCATCCTCCAATCTCAGAACCGCTCCATGAGCAGAAATAATCAGAGGACATGTTTTAACTGCGGAAAGCCTGGGCATTTTAAGAAAGATTGCAGAGCTCCAGATAAACAGGGAGGGACTCTCACTCTTTGCTCTAAGTGTGGCAAGGGTTATCATAGAGCTGACCAGTGTCGCTCTGTGAGGGATATAAAGGGCAGAG
This sequence comes from Mus musculus, assembly GCF_000001635.26. Classification (NCBI taxonomy): domain Eukaryota; kingdom Metazoa; phylum Chordata; class Mammalia; order Rodentia; family Muridae; genus Mus; species Mus musculus. The sequence goes on from NC_000073.6 coordinate 70,760,056, forward strand.
TCCTTCCCCCACCTGATAGTCAATCAACTGATGTGCCAAAAAACGGGTCATCGGGCCCTCGGTCCCAGGGCCCTCAAAGATATGGGAACCGGTTTGTCAGGACCCAGGAAGCAGTCAGAGAGGCGACCCAGGAAGACCCACAAGGGTGGACCTGCGTGCCGCCTCCGACTTCCTATTAATGCCTCAAATGAGTATTCAGCCGGTGCCAGTGGAGCCTATACCATCCTTGCCCCCGGGAACCATGGGCCTTATTCTCGGCCGGGGTTCACTCACCTTGCAGGGCTTAGTAGTCCACCCTGGAGTTATGGATTGTCAACATTCCCCTGAAATACAGGTCCTGTGCTCAAGCCCTAAAGGCGTTTTTTCTATTAGTAAAGGAGATAGGATAGCTCAGCTGCTGCTCCTCCCTGATAATACCAGAGAAAAATCTGCAGGACCTGAGATAAAGAAGATGGGCTCCTCAGGAAATGATTCTGCCTATTTGGTTGTATCTTTAAATGATAGACCTAAGCTCCGCCTTAAGATTAATGGAAAAGAGTTTGAAGGCATCCTTGATACCGGAGCAGATAAAAGTATAATCTCTACACATTGGTGGCCCAAAGCATGGCCCACCACAGAGTCATCTCATTCATTACAGGGCCTAGGATATCAATCATGTCCCACTATAAGCTCCATTGCCTTGACGTGGGAATCCTCTGAAGGACAGCAAGGGAAATTCATACCTTATGTGCTCCCACTCCCGGTTAACCTCTGGGGAAGGGATATTATGCAGCATTTGGGCCTTATTTTGTCCAATGAAAACGCCCCATCGGGAGGGTATTCAACTAAAGCAAAAAATATCATGGCAAAGATGGGTTATAAAGAAGGAAAAGGGTTAGGACATCAAGAACAGGAAAGGATAGAGCCCATCTCACCTAATGGAAACCAAGACAGACAGGGTCTGGGTTTTCCTTAGCGGCCATTGGGGCAGCACGACCCATACCATGGAAAACAGGGGACCCAGTGTGGGTTCCTCAATGGCACCTATCCTCTGAAAAACTAGAAGCTGTGATTCAACTGGTAGAGGAACAATTAAAACTAGGCCATATTGAACCCTCTACCTCACCTTGGAATACTCCAATTTTTGTAATTAAGAAAAAGTCAGGAAAGTGGAGACTGCTCCATGACCTCAGAGCCATTAATGAGCAAATGAACTTATTTGGCCCAGTACAGAGGGGTCTCCCTGTACTTTCCGCCTTACCACGTGGCTGGAATTTAATTATTATAGATATTAAAGATTGTTTCTTTTCTATACCTTTGTGTCCAAGAGATAGGCCCAGATTTGCCTTTACCATCCCCTCTATTAATCACATGGAACCTGATAAGAGGTATCAATGGAAGGTCTTACCACAGGGAATGTCCAATAGTCCTACTATGTGCCAACTTTATGTGCAAGAAGCTCTTTTGCCAGTGAGGGAACAATTCCCCTCTTTAATTTTGCTCCTTTACATGGATGACATCCTCCTGTGCCATAAAGACCTTACCATGCTACAAAAGGCATATCCTTTTCTACTTAAAACTTTAAGTCAGTGGGGTTTACAGATAGCCACAGAAAAGGTCCAAATTTCTGATACAGGACAATTCTTGGGCTCTGTGGTGTCCCCAGATAAGATTGTGCCCCAAAAGGTAGAGATAAGAAGAGATCACCTCCATACCTTAAATGATTTTCAAAAGCTGTTGGGAGATATTAATTGGCTTAGACCTTTTTTAAAGATTCCTTCCGCTGAGTTAAGGCCTTTGTTTAGTATTTTAGAAGGAGATCCTCATATCTCCTCCCCTAGGACTCTTACTCTAGCTGCTAACCAGGCCTTACAAAAAGTGGAAAAGGCCTTACAGAATGCACAATTACAACGTATTGAGGATTCGCAACCTTTCAGTTTGTGTGTCTTTAAGACAGCACAATTGCCAACTGCAGTTTTGTGGCAGAATGGGCCATTGTTGTGGATCCATCCAAACGTATCCCCAGCTAAAATAATAGATTGGTATCCTGATGCAATTGCACAGCTTGCCCTTAAAGGTCTAAAAGCAGCAATCACCCACTTTGGGCAAAGTCCATATCTTTTAATTGTACCTTATACCGCTGCACAGGTTCAAACCTTGGCAGCCACATCTAATGATTGGGCAGTTTTAGTTACCTCCTTTTCAGGAAAAATAGATAACCATTATCCAAAACATCCAATCTTACAGTTTGCCCAAAATCAATCTGTTGTGTTTCCACAAATAACAGTAAGAAACCCACTTAAAAATGGGATTGTGGTATATACTGATGGATCAAAAACTGGCATAGGTGCCTATGTGGCTAATGGTAAAGTGGTATCCAAACAATATAATGAAAATTCACCTCAAGTGGTAGAATGTTTAGTGGTCTTAGAAGTTTTAAAAACCTTTTTAGAACCCCTTAATATTGTGTCAGATTCCTGTTATGTGGTTAATGCAGTAAATCTTTTAGAAGTGGCTGGAGTGATTAAGCCTTCCAGTAGAGTTGCCAATATTTTTCAGCAGATACAATTAGTTTTGTTATCTAGAAGATCTCCTGTTTATATTACTCATGTTAGAGCCCATTCAGGCCTACCTGGCCCCATGGCTCTGGGAAATGATTTGGCAGATAAGGCCACTAAAGTGGTGGCTGCTGCCCTATCATCCCCGGTAGAGGCTGCAAGAAATTTTCATAACAATTTTCATGTGACGGCTGAAACATTACGCAGTCGTTTCTCCTTGACAAGAAAAGAAGCCCGTGACATTGTTACTCAATGTCAAAGCTGCTGTGAGTTCTTGCCAGTTCCTCATGTGGGAATTAACCCACGCGGTATTCGACCTCTACAGGTCTGGCAAATGGATGTTACACATGTTTCTTCCTTTGGAAAACTTCAATATCTCCATGTGTCCATTGACACATGTTCTGGCATCATGTTTGCTTCTCCGTTAACCGGAGAAAAAGCCTCACATGTGATTCAACATTGTCTTGAGGCATGGAGTGCTTGGGGGAAACCCAGACTCCTTAAGACTGATAATGGACCAGCTTATACGTCTCAAAAATTCCAACAGTTCTGCCGTCAGATGGACGTGACCCACCTGACTGGACTTCCATACAACCCTCAAGGACAGGGTATTGTTGAGCGTGCGCATCGCACCCTCAAAGCCTATCTTATAAAACAGAAGAGGGGAACTTTTGAGGAGACTGTACCCCGAGCACCAAGAGTGTCGGTGTCTATGGCACTCTTTACACTCAATTTTTTAAATATTGATGTTCATGGCCATACTGCGGCTGAACGTCATTGTTCAGAGCCAGATAGGCCCAATGAGATGGTTAAATGGAAAAATGTCCTTGATAATAAATGGTATGGCCCGGATCCTATTTTGATAAGATCCAGGGGAGCTATCTGTGTTTTCCCACAGAATGAAGACAACCCATTTTGGGTACCAGAAAGACTCACCCGAAAAATCCAGACTGACCAAGGGAATACTAATGTCCCTCGTCTTGGTGATGTCCAGGGCGTCAATAATAAAGAGAGAGCAGCGTTGGGGGATAATGTCGACATTTCCACTCCCAATGACGGTGATGTATAATGCTCAAGTATTCTCTTGCTTTTTACACTAACTAGGAACTGGGTTTGGCCTTAATTCAGACAGCCTTGGCTCTGTCTGGACAGGTCCAGACGACTGACACCATTAACACTTTGTCAGCCTCAGTGACTACAGTCATAGATGAACAGGCCTCAGCTAATGTCAAGATACAGAGAGGTATCATGCTGGTTAATCAACTCATAGATCTTGTCCAGATACAACTAGATGTATTATGACAAATAACTCAGCAGGGATGTGAACAAAAGTTTCCGGGATTGTGTGTTATTTCCATTCAGTATGTTAAATTTACTAGGGCAGCTAAATTGTCAAAAAGTCTTTTTCAGTATATGTTACAGAATTGGATGGCTGAATTTGAACAGATCCTTCGGGAATTGAGACTTCAGGTCAACTCCACGCGCTTGGACCTGTCGCTGACCAAAGGATTACCCAATTGGATCTCCTCAGCATTTTCTTTCTTTAAAAAATGGGTGGGATTAATATTATTTGGAGATACACTTTGCTGTGGATTAGTGTTGCTTCTTTGATTGGTCTGTAAGCTTAAGGCCTAAACTAGGAGAGACAAGGTGGTTACTGCCCAGGCGCTTGCAGGACTAGAACATGGAGCTCCCCCTGATATATGGTTATCTATGCTTAGGCAATAGGTCGCTGGCCACTCAGCTCTTATATCCCATGAGGCTAGACTCATTGCACGGGATAGAGTGAGTGTGCTTCAGCAGCCCGAGAGAGTTGCACGGCTAAGCACTGCAATGGAAAGGCTCTGCGGCATATATGAGCCTATTCTAGGGAGACATGTCATCTTTCATGAAGGTTCAGTGTCCTAGTTCCCTTCCCCCAGGCAAAACGACACGGGAGCAGGTCAGGGTTGCTCTGGGTAAAAGCCTGTGAGCCTAAGAGCTAATCCTGTACATGGCTCCTTTACCTACACACTGGGGATTTGACCTCTATCTCCACTCTCATTAATATGGGTGGCCTATTTGCTCTTATTAAAAGGATAGGGGGAGATGTTGGGAGCCGCGCCCACATTCGCCGTTACAAGATGGCGCTGACAGCTGTGTTCTAAGTGGTAAACAAATAATCTGCGCATGTGCCGAGGGTGGTTCTTCACTCCATGTGCTCTGCCTTCCCCGTGACGTCAACTCGGCCGATGGGCTGCAGCCAGTCAGGGAGTGACACGTCCTAGGCGAAATATTACTCTCCTAAAAAAGGGACGGGGTTTCGTTTTCTCTCTTGCTTCTTGCTCTCTCTTGCTTCTTGCTCTCTTGCTTCTTACACTCTGGCTCCTGAAGATGTAAGAAATAAAGCTTTGCCGCAGAAGATTCTGGTCTGTGGTGTTCTTCCTGGCCGGTCGTGAGAACGCGTCTAATAACAATTTTCCACTCAGAGTCCTGGTTGGATTCAAATCATTTTAGATGGCTTGGAGAAAGGTTTCTTAGTAAAGATTGTAAGGGAAAATGATTTCTGACTTGAAGTAGCTACTAGAAAATAGAAAATATAAAGAGAGGAAGTTTCCAAGGCTTGAGATAACGATCCCATTTCTCTAGGGAAGGATGACTTTGCGAGCTATAAATGGATGCTCAGGGCCAAGTGTCACTCATGGTATCATTTAGCTCTTCAGAAGGTTTTTACTCTTGAAGGAAAATCAGAGTGACAAACAGATACAGGCCATCTTGTGAAGAGTCTAGAAATGATGTGTTTCCAGCTCCTGAGAAGGATCAAAGTGACTGCAGGAGTGTGTTCCACTCCCTGTCACCTGGCCAAGTGACTTGTGGAGTGAATCAGTCACAGGCTGGAGCAGGTGAAAACCAATCATCCTCTGAAGAGAGGGAGACATCTTATCTACCGCAGACTCCTGCTGAGAGTTGACCAGTTTTATATACAAATGCTGTGACTTCCTGGAGTCTTTTGCTAGCGACACTACATTTTAAATAACCTGATTCATCTATGACACACACAATTGCATTGGTATATAGTTGTATTGAAGAATATATAGCTCCTAGCCCCCAAAAGACACTAATACTGTGATTTTGATCAAGATTACCATTGACACGCCATGCCTACCCTTTCCTCTCTTGAATGATTAACACTGTTTTCCCATTCACTCTCATCCACACTGAACTACCAGAGAATAGAATGTGGCATTTCGTAAAGTTCCTGGAGATTTTCTACTATTCTTCACAGATCATTCCAGTGAACTCTGTTCTTTCTGTATGTCTCTTTGCCTCTACTTTCTGGAAGCTTCTGTGGTGATCACCAACAGGATTGTTACACTAGGCATTTATTTGTAATCTAGAAAATCATAGTCTGGGAAAATGAGATAAGTAAAACTCATAAATATGATGCAGAATACAGCAACTTAATCAAGTTAGGAAAGTAGAAAGTGTGGAAAGAGTTGAGATAGAGAATTCTAGAATGAACTCTTCTGTCCAAATCCACTGCAAGAAGCACTGCTGGTCTAGAAATCTCTGGGCACCATGGTCAAAGGTCTATGTGTAAGATGGGAGGCCAGCTTCAGGCATTTGGAAGTCATCAGCAAAGACGAAGACACAGAATTTTGCTACCATGATTCTTAAATTCCTGAGCCAACAGGAACAGGGCTGATAATTAAATGTGAATATTAACAAAACCTTAGTATAAACTTGGTGAATTTTATGTAGGCTGTGGGAAGGTAAGGTCTATTCAAAATCAGCTTCGTATGGTTTAGCATCATTTGCTTCTGTGACAAAAAAAGGCAGGTACCCTAAGCACATGCACTGAGGTTAGGAGCCAAAGTAAGAAACAGCTTTGGAATAGATTGGTGATTGCATTGCCATATTGGGAACTAAAGGTGTGTAAAATGGATGCTGTATGATGGTGCTTATGAATTATGGGTGTTTACCAGCAGACAGCCTCAAATGTAATGAATATTAAATTATAATTGACATATATCTATGTAATCATGATGTAGAAAATGACAGAACTCTATGTGCTTACTATACACGTAAGCTCTGTACAATTGTAAAACCAGTTTGACCATTTTCCAGAAAAATCAATCCATGGACTTATTTAGTTCTAGCACCTGGTCAATTCAGTCAAAAATGTCAAAAATTCTGTGACGGAATTGACAAATGTTAGACTGACCGACTGTCAGAGTCCATCAAAGCAGCAGGACCATTTGTGCTTGTTAGATACATTTCAGACCCAATATAGACAAGGGGAATTTGGGGAATTAGCACTCAAGAGAGCTCTTCAAGGGACATTTGACCCAGAAAGTGGGTACGAAGTCATCAGCTGGTTATATGCCCACATTAACAATACTAAATTCAAGTCACGCAATCCTCCAGACATCCCACCAAACAGCCCTATTGGTGAAAAATCGGTGCTATTGATAGGATCCATCCTGAGCCCTTACACTGTTCACTGATGTGACCCAGTAGCATTTTCTATGGGGAAGGGCATTTTGGAGGTAGGTTTTTTTTTTTTTTTTTTTTTTTTTTTTTTTTTTGATGTTCTTATTTGACCACCACTTAATTTCCATGATGGTGGGATTAAAGAGTATGAGTAGAGTACATTTTGATTTTTTATTATCATATCACTTTTATTGTCTCAAGCATTAGGTAGGAAAATGTCCACTTAAAAGATTTTTAGTCACTTCCTTTTACATATGGGAATGTATTAATGCCAGAAATGCGTTATCAGAATAAAAATTGAAAACATATAGGGGACTAATAGACTTGATATTTTCAGGCCCCAGTTTTCAGTAACTGGACCTAGTATTTGGTCTTTGGCTGATGGGGGAAGAACAACGTTCTTTTTTAAAAAGAACATCAGAGTGATAGAAAAAAAGCCTCCCAAGGACCCCCACATCCAAGAGGCATTTGCAACCGCGTAAAGTCTATCATCTGAGAGACCCAAAGGGTAGCCAGCCTCTCCCACGGTCTTAAGTTAACACTTGTCTTTGTGTAGCTCACTCTTTTCTGAACTTGAAATCCAATTGGCCAACAATTAAAGCCAATTAGCACACGAGGAAAATAAACTAAGGCTCTCCCCCTTGTGTTTTCCATGGCTGATCGAAAGCTGGTTAGCTCAAGGCATTAGCAGAACTGCGTGTCAGGCCAGGCATAGAACAGAGACTAGTTGGCTTAAAGTATTTGAAGAGTGGAGCAGCGGCTGGCCCAACAGAACTGTGTTATTCTGAGCTAACAGCTGCCAAACATTCTTGACAGGAGATGAGGCAGATGTCCAAGGACAATCAAAGGGAGAAGAAAGTTTAAGCCAACGTTTGCCTATCTCATATTCTCTGCTTGATCCTCAGCCTCAAAGACAATCCACAGCTGTTGCACTTCAAGGTCTAAAGGCTGATCCGAACTCCCAGCCTGGCCCCTCACCCTGCTTACTCTGAGGGCACTGATCAGTTTTCTTACCTCCCCCCACCACAGGTCTTCTCATTGGAGTGAGAGGGTCTTTCAGGGGATTTTTGAAATGTCTGAACACTCAAGGTCATCTGGTCAAAATTCCATAGTATGTGAAAATCATAAGATTTGAGTCCAGAGAAAAGAAAGACAAACAAACAAACAAACACCCCAAACAAACAAACCAAAAACTAAAAACCTCTTTCCAGGTCTACCTTAAACGAGTTAGCTTAGCCCAAGACAAGCTATGTTGCTCTCAAAGCAGCAGGCTCTTAAAAGCAAGAAATCATCAATTTTAATACACAGGAAAGAGGGCTGACCTGTGTGGAATCTAAGTATTACAAAGAGGAAAGCTACAGGCGTAGGGGTTTGGATGCTTAATCTAGCAGACATGGGGATGGAAATTAGAGTACAGATGTCACGGATAAAGGGACATAAAATGCATCTGTACTGAGCACATTTACTAAGACATAGCCATGCCATCTCTCTTGGGGGCAGAGGCAGGGAGACTTGATTTCCCATCAGTGCTAAGAAGCATTTCATGCCCTATCGTTTGGCGATATGCTTATTTGCCAGACTCCTTTATTGTTGTACTTTCCCCAGCATGATAGAAATAAGCAACTCTCTCATGAAAAATATCTGAGGCACATGTCTCCTCGTCAAGGATACAAGGAGCCTGTGCAACTATCACAAGCATTAGATAGCTCATTGTTCTATGCAGAGGAAGCAACAGGAGATTTTAATGTCTCCCAAATTTTCTGTGCCCCATTGCCGTTGTGTAATAACTACTAATCATATTAAGTTACGATGAACCGACTACACATCAAGCCTAACCTGCCCTTGCCCGATCCTCAACCAAAAGCCTTGATGGCAAGGAGAGATTTAATGAATATTAGCATCAGCCAAGTTTAAGACATAGTATGTGCTCAGTTTAGTCACTGAACAAATGACTTGTGTGGTGGATGGACTTAATCATAGTCCCCATTCATTACAAATATACACAGACAAGGAACTGGGAAGATGCTTCTGTTTGCTGTTCAAGCATAAAGCCCCCAGTTCAATCCCTAGCATTAATGGGAAAAAAATCTGGGCACAGTGGTACCTGCCTGGAATTCTGGCACTGACAAAGGGGTGACAGAAAGGTCTCTGGGGCTTTGCTGGACAAATTCGTGAGATCTTGGATAGTGAAAGTTCTTGTTTCAAAAAGTTGGGTAGAAAGTGACTGATAGAGCTGCCTGGTGTCCACCTTCACCTCTAAATCCATGTAGCATTGCACAGATGCATCATCAATACACACAAATAAAACCCATACACACACAAAATACATACCAATAATATTCCTTTCAATTAAGTCACAGCTAGAAACAATAACAGCTGTATTTTTAGGGAATACCTGAAAACAATTCCACGTGAAATTTCTTGATGAAAACCTAATTAGTTTGGTGTGCTTTTATTTCAATAAAAAAAAATCTATTTAAAAATAGCTATTAGAGTTAGACAAGGCTTTAAAGATTGCCTCTATTTATACTCTGATAACTAATTACAGGAATAACTTTCACACGCACTATGATTGCAGGTGCAAATATTTAATTGTTTGTGCAAGCCAGGTGGCGAGGGGGCTACTTAACTGTGTGTTCAATTGTGTCTGCTCTAGTTGGCCCCGCAATTAGTTGTGGGTGCTAAAACCAGGGACCTGGCTGAGGCTCTATTAAAATCAAGCCTATACAGTTCTCAGTCTTTTATCTGTGAGGGGGAAGGGTTGGGCAGTTTGCATTTACTTTAGTGGCTCCTGACTGGGGCCAGAGGGAGTCACTTTCAGCCAGCGAGGGAGCCAAGGGCAGCTGGACATTGACTGATAAGAATTACACACAGCTGCAAAGAAAGTGGCCCGTGCTCCTCCACCACACGTTTAGAGAATAAGCGAAGGCATCTATGAATAGGTTCCATGGCTTGCTTATCCTAAAAGTACTTGAAGATCATGGAGAGAGGTTTTCCCCATGTGATCAGGACACAAAATTAGATCGAAACATTTGAAGTCTCCTGATTGAAGAGACTTCGTGCATATGGCTACTCTTCAATCTTGTAGAGGTTAGAGAACCATTGGGGGGGTTATTTGAGTCAGTGAGGAGAGCTTTCAGACTTTTATTCTGTTTTGTTAGCACAACGGAACAAAGGTAATATTCTGGGAGGATGAAACTGGGAGGCAAAGATGTCTGAGATGCTACATGGCTAAATTTTGGCCATGGCTGAAAATGATACAATTATCTACTTGGTACTGAGTTGTATAAAGTTACGCCCAAAATGATGCAGGGTGTAGAGGGATGCGGAGGTTCAGGCCTGTGATGTAAGCTTCTCTGGTTTCTGAGTTTTTCCCCAGCGAAGCTATAGGGCCATGTTACAGCTAAAGCATCTTGTCCAGAACTAAATCTATCATGGGTTCTCCTTCAACATAACTCCCTGAGTTCCATACAGTGGGAACCAATGAAGATGGCACTTCTGTATAGCTACACAAGAATAGTAATTGGGAGAGGGAACTGCTAGGTATCCTAGGCTGGGCCCTTTTATTTCTTCCTTAATTGCTGATGACCATCTTCACTTATGTGGGACTTCATTGGCTGATTTGTAGCCACAGTGAGAAATCCTGGCCTGCTTTACATTGTCAGGGAACACAAATATGATGTAATCCGCAATCACTCTGTTTTGAGTATTTCTCTTTACCACATTGGGCTAATAGTAGCAGAGTTCACATGCTTGTTAATAACTTCTATTTTGCCTAGATTCAAATCTCATCATGATAAATTATTGGGTTTTCATTGTGTTCCTAATATATAGTATATTAAAGGTGATTTAGATTGTGTCTCCAAGTTCAGTGTTCCTGGCCAAATTATTCATATGTGTATGTGCACACTCACTCACACACATATGTATAAACCTCCTATGCTGGTTGGCATTTTGGTTAACTTGATACAAATGAGAGTAATTATGAAGAGGTAATAAGTAAGAAAATACCTCCCTAAGATTGTCCTGAAGGTGTGTCGTGGGGCATTTTCTTACTTAGTGATTGATATGGGAAGGCCCAGTTTGTTGTGAGTGGTGCTATTTCTGGGCAGGTGATCTTGGGATGTATAAGAAAGCAGGCTGAGTGGACCATGGGTTGCAAGCGAGTAAGCAATATTCCTCCATAGTCTCTGCTTCAGTTCCTGCGTCTAGGTTTTTGTCCTGCTTGAGTTATTGTCCAGACTTCCTTTCATAGTAGACTGCAACTGGGACACATAAGCCAAATAAACCCTTGCCTCTCCACAATGCTTCTCGTCATGGAGTTAATCGCAGCAAAAGAGAGAAAGCTAAAACACCTTCCTAGCTTTTCCACTGGTAACCCACAATTCTGACTTGGACCCAGGAATGCCCAGCTTTCTGGAAGAAAAAGGTCAGCCTAGGCATCATAATATTGATAGAACAAGGCAGTCTTAGCAACATGCATTCTGGGATATGCAGAGATAACTAAAGAAGAGAGCTTGGCTTTGGGGTATCCAGAGATTCCATCAGTGGATAGGCAGGTAGCTGTTGCAACTGCCTGACTTAGATATACTGGGGGAAGCTTTGGCTCCCACTAGCAGCTCTTGGCTTTTGTTCTAGATAGAGATGAACTAGGTGAGAGACTCTCAAGTTCAGAAGAAAAAATAGTCACCTCATAAGATTCTTCATGTTTGTGATAAGACTTGGGGTGGAATTCATTTTCTTTGGAATGGACTCATTCTCTGCATCTGATCTTTTCCCTTAGATAAGAAAGGAGAGGTCATCCTATGTTAGATCGTTGGAGGAATGACCTTGAAGAGGAGATTTGACATTGGCCTTTTTCCTTCATTCTTTTGCTTCTACCTCCTAGGTAAACAGTTGTCTCTACTATTGGCTTACATTGTGAGATACTGCCCCAAGAGAGAACTTAAAGGAGGCCAATTGGTTATGAGCTGAAATCTCAGAGAGTATGAGTGGGAAGAAACTTTTTCTCTTGATATCTCTTGGCCATCCAGGTATTTATTATAGTAACTGAACACTGACTAACATTGGTTGGGACCTCTGTTATGAGGTAGACACTAGAGGTCATGAACCAAGGTGTCTAGTATTTCCAATTCACTGTGAACTCACTGTTTCAACACCCAAGCAGCCTTCTGTTTTGTCAATAATTATACCCGCATTCTCACTGCTGCCTTTTGAGAACGTTTGCTCCTTGTGCTCAGTGGTGACAAGATCCACCCTATTCACAAATTCCCTGCAAGCTAGTTGGAACCTGACAGGTATGACGAGATCCCATTGGTCTGCACCAACAGTTGTTGTCATGGTAACTGTGTACAATCACTAAATTTTTCTGATAATCAAACAAAACACAGAAAACCCTTTTGTTATTTTTTTTTCCATATAAAGTCATCATTGTACCCATTTATTTAAAAAATTCACATGGTCTACACTAGGCGAATGCTTGGTGCCTTGCATAGACATTGCCCTTTAAGGGACATGTGGATTAATGGCAGTACTCTTGAACATTTCAAATGAGTGCCTATAGGAGCTCACAATTCGTCTACTGACAGCCATTCTTCATGTGTGGATCAGGGCAGTGAACTGAAGCTGGCAATGCTCTCTCAGTGTGGAGTTCATTCATCCATCCAAGATCCAAGATCTGACCGCACCACTGGAAGCCCAGGGCCTCCCACAAATCTCAGTCATAGCCTCCTTCCCTCTCTTCTTGGGCTCTTGATCCCTGCCACCTCACTTCCCATGACTCTTTTTCATTGTTGTCCCATGAGAGTAGGGTCATGGACCATCCTTTTCTGTGACTTTTCTAATGTCTCTTCTTGCCCATGGCCTGTGTCATGGCAAAGTTTTTCACAAATAGGAAGAGAAAAGTTGACCAGACATAGATCAAAAGATGCAAGTATTGGGCCCTTGGCACCAACAGTCAATTACTTTCTTCCTTGACCTCTTAGACTGGAGATAGAAAAACCCCTGGCAAACTGTAGCAGGCGCCTGGATAGATACAGGTTCATGGATCTTTAGGATCAGAATGGCATGGTTCTGAACGACTTGTCTACTAATTTGAATACTGCAGAGATGAATGGAGATATCTCTGGGACTTTTAAGATGTGGGGAAGTAGTTAGAATATTGGCAGTCCTTCTCAACCAATAGATGAGGTTCGAGGGAAAGGGCACTTAAAAACCAGGCTTTCTTCTTGGGTACATAATACCTGTGGCTTACAGTCCATATGCAACCTAGTCCCTATAAATGCAGCCCAATAGACTTGCAAATGACAGAGTTGTATTACAGTGTCAAGTTCTATATCTTTCTAGATAGTCCATTTAAAATGAATCAGAGAACAACGACATAGGATTAAAAGATGAAACCACACAACAAAACAACCTATCTGAATGGAATGTTGCCTCACTGAAAAATTTCAAGAGTAATTATATTCTCTTCCTTGGTTTGTGGTGTATTCTGTGGACTGTTATGATTATATATTCAATCAGAATAGACATAGACAAATGGATATTTTTGCCATACCTTTTTTTCTTTTCTTTTGTTTTTTGTTTTTTGTTTTTCATTTTTCAGAGATGACCTTCGTTGTGCTGTCATGTGTATAGCAAAAATGTGATCATTTATGCAATGGAATACTACTCAGCTATTAAGAAGGACATCATGAGTTTTGCAGGCAAATGGATGGAACTAGAAAATATCATCCTGAGTGAGTCATTCAGACCCAAAAGGACATGCATGGTATGTACTCACTTATTAGCCAAAAAAAGGTACAAAATACCCAGGATACAATCCACAGAACTTAAGAAGATTAACAAGTCAATAGGCCCAAATGAGGATGCCTCAATCCCACTTGGGAGGAAGAAGAAAGCAATCACAGGGGATAGAGGGAAGGAGTGACCTGGGTGGGAGAGGGGACAGGGAGGGGGGAGGGGGAACATGATCAGGTATTGGGGAGGACAGGACAAAGATAATTCTAAGCCCCAATTCTTACCATACACACTGCTGTTTTTCTGTATTGATTGGTTGTAATGTGCCTATAGGAGCTCACAATTCGTCTGCTGACAGCCATTCTTCACGTGGGGATCAGGACAGTCAACTGAAGCTGGCAATGCTCTCTCAGTGTGGAGTTCATTCATCCATCCAATGTCTCACACCCACATAACCCCGCAGACTATTACAGAACTCCAGGCTGGGGGAGGGGGAATTCTGAACTGATAAGGAAGGTGACAACCATGCTGCAGTGTGTTCTGGCTCCACATGTGAGAGTGTGTGTTTTTTTTTAATATGTTACAGTGAAATGTCTTTGAGGGGCATGAAATGAACAACTAGAAATCCATTCACATCCCCAGGTTCTTGTAGCTATTAAGCAAGAATGTCCAGCTTTGGTTGTGAGGAGTGGTGCTCTTTGTTACTGATTAAACAAGAGGTATACTTTGAGAAGGACATGCTGATTGTATAAATTTTATTACTTTCCCCAGTAATATCAGCATTCACACCTATCTACTTTATTGATTGTATTTCTAGACAATCATACATTTATATAAAGCACTGACTCCGAAGGTGTTTGCCTTTCCAGAAACTACCTCCTAGAAAAGGTTTGAGTAGAAAAGTTTGTCTGACTGAGAGTCAGAGCATGGCGAGGTAATTCTCACGGTGAAACTCTCCGATTTAGATTTACTCATTTGTCAAAGCTGCGTTGACAATTTTTTGAGGAAGCTCATAGTCTTTAAAGTGCTTGGTGATGCCTAAGGAGCAGTACATACTTGGTTAGTAAGCAGCTGACGGGAGTGAGAGAAAAGTTGGAGCAAAGGCAGGCTGGGATCACACAGGCCCACAGCGCGAAACTGCAGGCAGCAGCCAGGCTCCAGGTGTCAGCCATGACTTCTTCTCTGAGTCTACAGCAGCAGCTGGCAATCTAAGTGCACACTCGAGTCAAAACTGCCAGTGAGGGACACTTGGATAGGGGAAACACTCCTGTCCACGGTACACGGCTTTAACTGGCTGCTGCTCATGTCATTGAGCACATCTGAAAAGTCAGTTCATCTTCCCTGCCAAGAGAGGCCCTATATACAATCCTTACTTGGTGCTATTCTGTCCCTGCGTCCTGGCCTGCATGGAGGTACGGAGAGTAAGCTGGATCCAATAATTGTGCAGAAAAATGGATCAGTGAGCACATGGGGCAGTATGCTATCCCAAAATTAAAGTAAAAGGACTTTACTTTCCATTTAAAATGATGTCTCCTCCCATAATTTTATTTCTGCAACTGGAAAACTACCGAGGCTGTTCCTTCTTTTTCTCTCTTAAACCTTCATTGTTCATGGTGTATGCTGTATTTGTGGACACAAATATGCCATGGTACACACATGTGGAAATCACAGGGCAAATTTTGCAAATTCTTATGACGTTTTCCATGTGTGTCTTGGAGGTCAAACTCAGGTACTCCGGCGTGGTGTCAAGTCGATTCTCCACAGAGCTTGGCTGTTCCCAGAGTCAGTGCTTTTAACAGGAGGTGGCAACAGCTTTCCGGTCCTACTCCTGTTGCTGGGGAAGTGGGGCAGGCACAGGGAAGCCTTACAGAGCTGCAGTGAGGTGGAACACACTAGAGCTGTTCTCCCGGCCTTACAGACAACATCCCAGAGAAGATGAACAACTCGAGATGCTTGGTCTTCACAGCGTAGGCCATCCAAGGTAGGAAGAAAGGAGGACCCTAAAAAAGCTACAGGTACCCTCCTTTCTTGTATCTGGTGAATCTAGAGATGCAAGGGGAAGGGTGAGATGAGAGAAGAGAGAGGAGAGGGGACAAAGAGGGAGAGAGGAGAGAAAAAGAGAGGAGAGAAGAAAGATGAGGAAAAAAAGAAAGATGAGGATAAAAGAAAGGAAAGGAAAGCACGAAGGGAGAGAGGAGAAGAATGGAGAAAGGGGGAGAAGGAAGAGAGGAAGATGGAGAGAGGAGAAAGGAGAGGGAGAGAGGAGACAGAGTAAAGGGGGCAGAGCACCTGAACCTGGCACCTGTTTTAAATGTGCAATGAATTAGGAAGAAATAATAGTCTAATCACTTCATTTTTGAAATACAGATTAGAAATATGAATGTGAAAACCAAAATTATGGCAGACACCCGTCCTCCAATTTCTGACAAGACCTTGGCACCATTAACCCTGGTATTTATTGCTCCTTTTAACTACCATGTGACATAGCACTTCTCCAGCCTTCATTGCAAAATGTTCGCATAACTCATATGCCTAACATTTGCCCCGGCTTTCCTTGCATATTTTACTATGTTGGAGACTGTTTGTGTGTTTGCTATATATCAGTTGACACCTCTGTAAAAATCTTTATATTGAATGCCGTTGGCAACCATATGCCAAATAATTGCATTGCATTTGTAATGTTTGTGGGTGCTGTTTTCCTGTGAGCTTAAGTAAGGGAAGGTTTAAAAGCCCTCTTTCACATGCCCACCACCAATGGCTCAGAATAACTTGCAGGCTGCCTTTCTCATTGCTCGTCCATAAAAGGCTTGCATTGATTAAAGAATTACCTTTTCTCGTCTGGATGATGCTGTTGTCCACGGTGCGGTTTTCCAGGATTCTCTCTTTTCCATTTAGGTTCTCAGGGATTTCCACAGCATCTTGCTTCCCACAGTACCCAAAAATATGGTTTCCTGCTTTCCCAAAAGGATCTGAAATTGTTTAAACGATGAGGTGGGGCCTGGAGAGATGCCTCAGCTGTTAAGAGTTCCTCTTGCCCTTTCAGAGACTCTGGGTTTTGTTCCCAGTACCCACATGACAGTTTACAACTAGACTGTAACTGCAGTCCCCAGGTATCCAGAGCCCTTTTCTGAATTCTGCTAGCATAAGGGACTCACATGGTACACATACATGCAGGCAAATTATATATATATATATGAAATAATTTAAAATGAGATATATAATATATAATATTTCATATATATGAAATATAATATACATATATGAAATAATTTAAAATGAGATGACTAAGATCACAAATATCCAAGACTGTTTGGTAGATGCGGTTGCTTCTGCATTAAAACTGATTCCTAGAAAGTAACCATCCACCACCACCCCCAGACGTACCTCTCCTTGCCTCTTCTCCCCTCTCGTCCTACTTTCCTCTCCTCCCTTCGCCTCCCCTCTCCTCTCCTCCTGTTCCTCAGCTCTGCTTCCTTCCTCTCCTCCTCCTCCTCCTCCTCCTCCTCCTCCTCCTCTTGCTTTCCCTTCATTCCATCACATCCTTCCTCCCTCTTTCCCTCTTTCTCCCCTTTCTGCGTGTTGCTCCTCCCTTCCTTCTTCCCCTTCCCTCTCTTCTTTCCTCCTTTGGGAGCAGAGCCTCAGCCCTCCCTCCCACATGCTAGGTGAGCAGGCCACCCCATAGGTGGGTTTGTATCCATGAATCAGTGAAACGATTACACAGGAGTCTACAAGTAGTGACTAGGTTACACCTTCTGCATAAAAATATGGTTTTGGATCACACTGAATTCTACTATTTTGAAATGTTTGCCATCAATTTATGGGCAAAAGCCAGCCCTTTCTTTTTAAAACAGTTTAATTTTTTGCATAACTGATGTACCAGAAATTCTGTTTCTAAAGCTACAGGAAAATATAGGCAAATAATAAAAATATAACAAATTGGATTTGTGACAGCTAATTAATAAAGCAACTGCATGAATCACTGGTGTATGTACAAACACATGCATAATGTCTATTTTATCTTCTTCAGCAGTGAGAGACTCTATGAATCCAGCCTCCCCGGCCTCCTGCTACACGGAGACTGTCTGACAGCAGCCTCAGACACCCAGTTCTTAGTGTGAACACTCCGGGAATGGGCTTGTGATGCAAATCAGGCCTCTGAAAGCCAAGGTTCTGATCAGCTCCGTTCTGTCTCCTGCATATCTGATGTCCAAGGGCCTCCAGCCCTGGAGAATGCTGCTGTAGGAGATGGTAATTCACAGGCATCTTGCAAATTTCTAACCAACCAAGAGAAATTCAGAGTGAAATACAAGACAAAACCATTCATTTAAGAAAAGTCATCACTAAGTTGAAACTGAAAGGAATTTCCATTTAGCTTTTTTCTGTTTAAATTTTTAATTAACTAAAATTTTAATCCCCCGGAGGTTCTCAATTAATTTAGCCTTGATTGCCAAAACTTTTCAAGCAGTTTGCCTTTTAGAAATAAAATTAATAAAAAATATTAATGAAATGCTTTCAACAAAGGAAATTCTAACATTTCAATTATAAAAAATAGATAAATCTATTGGCCTTAATGTGGTACCCAAATAAGACATGGTCTTTTCGAGGTTTAAAAATTCTATGATGACAATGAAATAACAGCCTTTTAGACCTTTTTGTCCCAAATCACGGCTGTGACTGTATATGTAGACTATGCCCTTTACACTGTACTCCAAGGTCCTATGTAAAAACAAACAACAATATCCAATTGATCACATGGGGTAATCATTTTACGATAATCTCTGTAATGTAAGTGGTTTTTACTGCGGAACTCCTTACACCTGTCACTGTGTGCACATGCGCAGTAGTTAGAGTCTATGTGATGCTTTCCAGATTTCTTCAGACTTGATGTGACGCGTATCTCACATGCCAGGATTCCCAAGGAAGGCACCGTGAATAAAAAGAAATAAGAGAAAGGCACTCTGCTTCTCTCAGTTTAAAACCTGGGAGTTGTGAGCTTTTCTCCCAGTATACCATATTTCACATATCCATTCTGCCTTATACAATAAACCATAATTCATTACACCCTGGGCCCAATCTACTCCCACAACCTCTCACAACCTCCTCCCACAACCATGAATGGACACTGCCCATTTTTGAGCAACTCATGATTCTTTGGCTCTTCTCCACCTGCTAAGCGATGATGGCTTCTCCTTCCCAGGAGTCACCTTTAGGCTTCCTGGACACTTGTCCTCAGCAGGCAATAGGCACATTATATTCCTAGGCTATAAGGTTGGCTCTCAAAGGAAAAGTCAGAGAGAGAGAAAGGTCAAGAATGTGGGGGGGGGGGGGGGAAACGGACAAATCATTTCAAATATTACAGGTCGAGGAAATGGCTCCCTTGGTGACATGCCTACTGTGTAAGCAGGGTGCCTGGAATCAGATGTGCAGAACCTATGTAAGGTGACAGAAATGATGCTGAGCCACTGTAGGGACAGTGCTAGTGAGGTGGAGACATGATCTTTGGAGCTAAGTCATCTGCCAGCATTGGTGGTTTATGGGTTCAGCGAGAGACACTGTCTCAAAACCTAACGTGGACAATGATTCAGGAAGAAGATGCCTGATGTCAAACTTTCTATCCCACATAAGGGTGCTCAGACACTTGCACCTACACAGCCATGCACACACACATACATTACATACACAGAAATAAGAATGTGCTGTATTTGATCATCAGGATGCCAGAAACATAACTTACATGTACTGGTAGTTGTTTCTAAAACCTCAGAGTGATTCACGAGAAAAATAGTACGGTATGGCTGCAGGTAGCATCGTATAAAAGCTTGTGGTGGGAGTTGGAGATGAAGTCAACATTAAGCGCACATACTGCTCTCCCAGAGGACCCCAGTTCAACTCCCAGCACCTATGTCAGGGACGCCACAACTGCCTCCAACTCTAGCTCCAGGGGATCAAAAGCCTCTGAGCTCCATGGGTATCTCTATATTACAGTCCATAGATAAGGCAGAGAAAGGCACCCCTGTGCCTAATTACAATCAAAACTGTGTAGGCCTGAGCTCTCAGGTAGCAACTGCCTACCAATCACATCAGTGAGGCCTTGGGAGGAACATGCAGACCACAGGCACTGGACTGGTCCACTTCTTCAGCCCAATTCCAGATTAGGAATTTGACATTTTAAAAATTCCACTGAAATTGGACTACAAAATATAATAGGGTTTAGGCACCTGCTCTAATAATATCGCATTAAAAATATCCCAACAGCTTTCACATAGACATATGTTACAGTATCACGGTCAAATTTTATTACATCATTACAAGAATGTTCCACTGGACCATATGATTGGCTATTGTGTGCAGGCACAGGATGCTGATGCCGTAGTACAAACACAGCATCACATTTCCCTAATAAAAGTTTTACGGCATCCTTATGCACATTAAAAAATGACATTAACTGCATTAATACATTTTAATTTACTTTTGTGTTGTAGCACAAATAACAAATTCGGTGCTAATGAGCTCATATTTTCCATTATCCCAAATCATCCTCTTCATATATCCAGTCCATTGGCAATGCCCTTAAAAATGGTGATATTCTCCGTATGGTGCAATGGC
The DNA here is from genome assembly GCF_000001635.26 of Mus musculus. Lineage (NCBI taxonomy): Eukaryota > Metazoa > Chordata > Mammalia > Rodentia > Muridae > Mus > Mus musculus. The sequence goes on from NC_000073.6 coordinate 70,780,410, forward strand.
ATGTAGTGGTCCACGATGTTTCCAGCCTGTCCATCCATAGATGTCCCATCACGTTATAAACAACACAGCTTTAAAGTATGGCACTTGATTTTTGTGGTACTATGCCATTTTTCAAAAGTCATTCTTTGCTTAAAATCATTCTTTTTTCTTTGACAGCTTTTCATGTGCCCAGTAAACACAGGTGTATTTGTAAGTAAACTACATACCCAACAGCTAGCTTTCTCTTAGGCTGTGCTTGGTGAGCTTGTAAGCTTTTTAGTGCCTGTATTCAATTTGGTATCTATAAAGTACCTGGAAGAAATCACTTTTTTTTTTTTTTGTACAAGACATGGCTTCTTGTTTTGATAACACTGTCTGGTATTGTCTTAATGAAGCTATTAAATATTAAGTTTTTTTCCTTTTGTAAGTGGAATTGCTAACAAGGAGCACTGTGACCCTCTTGGTTTTATTTTCAGTTTAGTGTAAATTGAGTTATCATGCAGCTCCTATGCACCAAAGCCATCACTCTCCCACTATCAAGGTTTCTGGGCATGTGTTTGGAATAGTGCCATTGGTGTGGAGGGTGGATGGAACAAAGTGCTGATTACAGTGGAACAGAAGAGATTTCAGAAATCTGAGAAGAAAAATAGGAGTTGCCCGTTGCCCCTGCTTTGCCTGAGAAAGGGCATTCCTCTACTGTGATCTTCAAACCCTGGTTATCTGAGACCAGTGTTGTTTGTGTGTGTGTGTCTCTCTTACACTCCAACTGGACAGGCTGCACTCTATACTTGGGCAGTGAGGGTTCTATAGGATAAGATAAAGAAAGGACAATATTGCTGTAGGTGTGACCTCAGTGAATCTCTAAATAAAGTCTCCTGATAGTTAAACACACGGCCATCTATCACACCTCCCAGGCTGTCACTGTCTGCTTTCCAGGCATTAGGCAATTTCAGATTGTATCTACACTGTTATACACACACACACACACACACACACACACACACACACACACACCCTGGCAACTTGGGGCAAGCTCTAGTCTTTAGACGTTCGTAATAATGTTGAACAACCAGTTTCATCAGGTTTTCTTTCTAGCAAGATTTAGACAGCAGGAAAGCCTACTGCCCCATTCATTATAAAATTGTTGCAAATCCCCAGTGAGCTCACTCAGAAGATGTAGCCTTGACAGGTATAAAATCCCGACTTTTTCATCAGAGAGCCATGTGTCTGGTAACTGTGTAACTTATGTAACCACTGCATGACTTTGGGCATTTCTCTGTCTTCCTACATTTTTTTTTCTTTAGACATGCATAAGACCATGCCAATGAGAATATCAAATATTTAAGAAACAATTACCTTTAAAAACTGCCACAGAAGGCAACAACTATTATAATTTACATTTATTTATAATTTAGTGTATGTCAGTTCTTGTTCAAGGAGGTTTGTATTACAACAAAGATAAAAATCCCTGAGTCAACCTCTCTAACACTTTAGTGTTTCAAGAGACACAGTGACACTGTGCTGCCCAGCTTGCTTGCCCTATACTCCTGAGCTCGACTCTCCAAGAGTTCTGTAGACAGACACTACAGGGAGGTGCCATCCAGGCCACTTTCCAACCACTTCCCAAGGTCTTGGCTTTTATTCCCATTTTACAAAGGATGAAACTGAAGCACCACAAAGTGCCCTTGCCAGCATTAGCGATACTGAGGTTCAGGCTGGTGAGATGGCTCAGCAGGCAAAAAGGCTCGTGCTGCCAGGCTCGATGCCTGGAGTCAAACCCTGGGACAGAACTGTGTCCTGCAAGTTATTCTCTTGTCAGCCACACACATTTCCAAGTATGTAGGCATGTACACATACAGAGACATATTAAATAAGCAAATAAATAAATGGAATTTCAAAATAAAGAAAGAAAGAAATGAAAGATGACACTCAAACTTAGTTACTCTCATGATTCTTCGCCCTTGAACTTTACAAAATACCCAGTTCAAGTACTTTCTAGGATATGGACTTCGTTGCAAGAGGATGCATTTCTGTTCTGCAGAATGATATAATTTTTTATCTACATCAATCACTTTGTCCTCCAGAGTCTCACCATTAAGATACATTGCATGTGGTGGTGGTGTTGGGAGAGGGGCAGAATCATGCAATGATGGAACGGGACCAGATTAATGGTCTACCAAACAGAGAAAGACATTTTCAGCCCAATAAACTGTCTTTTTAGATGATCTACCCACCCACCTGTCTATCCATCCATCCATCCATTCATCCATCCACCCACCCACCCACCCATGGATTAGCTTTTGAACCAGGTGTCTTCCCTTATGTCTCTCACTCCCAAGTTATCAAGATACAAGCCAAGTTCAACCGACACCCTATTTCAATATAAATAAACTCAACTGAATCTGATCTGAAACATGTCATGGCCACTTGATGTTCTACGAACTCTGATAAAATATAGGTATTTGTCTATGCAGTGATTTGATAACAATGTAATTCTCTCCATGTCTCTTTATGTCCCTCTCTCCTTTCTTCCCTCCCCCTCCCTCCCTATCTCTCTCTCCCTATCTCTCCCTCCAAGTAAGGTGAAGTAGAAAAAAAATCAAATGAGTTAATGTATATACATCCCTAAGTACAGCGTATTAAATCTAAGATCAATAATTTCTTTGGAAGGGAAACCAAAAGTAATCTTAATTAGAAGTAACCATTGAAATAATTAGGAAACAATAGAAATGAGAACATTTTAGCTGTATCCTGAGTAGAAATGCAACATAAGAAACTATAAAATACATTTCACATTATGAACATTAAATTTAACCTTAAATTTTCATGTGATGTGCAGAAATAATTAAAAATTAAAGGAACTGAAAGAAATCATAATCTAAAATGAGTTCTGAAAACTCAACTACCAGCTGGGGATATAGCTTAGTACTACAGTACTATACACAAGTATGGACAAGTCCCTCAGTTTAAGGGAGACAGAGGCAGTCATAGGCATAGCATAGGGGCACACACACACACACACACAGAGAGAGAGAGAGAGAGAGAGAGAGAGAGAGAGAGAGAGAGAGAAAGAGAAAGAGAGAGAGGGGAAGAGAAAAATAATAAAACGTATAAGCATATATATATACACAATAGAAATAATTTTTTTCACACTGGCAGTTAAAGAAATGAAATTTATTATTTGAACATAAGTCATCAAATAGATATTTTTATGTATTACACTGACAGCTTTTGTTAGCTAAGGTAAAAAGAATGATTCCCATCAAGATTGTAGAGAGATATAGAGGGAAAGGAAACTTTGGGCCAGCCTTAGATACATATTAAAAATAGAAAGAAGGAAAGAAAGAAAGAAAGAAAGAGAGAGAGAGAGAGAGAGAGAGAGAGAGAGAAAGAAAGAAATAAAGAAAGAGAGAGAGAAAGAGAGAAAGAAAGAAGAAAAATAGAAGTATAAATTTGCTGTTTGTCCCAGAAGATCATTTGTATAAATTAACACAAGGCTTAAAAAACGTAAGCATATGATCTTACTTAGTGATTTTTAGAACAACTTTGAGGAAAGTAAGAAAGAAAAATCAGGTGTTTGATGATGAGACAGAGCAAAATTTTTTTTTTTTTCCATTTTTTATTAGGTATTTAGCTCATTTACATTTCCAATGCTATACCAAAAGTCCCCCTTACCCACCCACCCAGACAGAGCAAAATTTTAAATTGAATATTTGGTTGCAGTTGGCAACACAGTTTGGGGAAGGGTAGGTTTTGTGGTTGGAATATTTCACCCGGGGCTTGTGAGAGGTTGTGAGCGCTTGGATTTGCATTCCTGTCACCAGGCCTACATGCTGCCATTATGAACTCTAGCCCTCTGTAACCATAAGCTAAAGTTAATATCTTTTATAAGTTGCCTTTGTCAGTGTGTCTTATCACAGCGACAGAAAAGTAACTACTAGAGGTGGCTATAGTCAATTGTGTTGAAACTCTAAGAAAGTACAATATGTCAGGCATGGTGATAAATGCCTTTCATCTCAGTATTCAAGAATTGGAGTTCAATGCCCACCTGGTCTATATAGTAAATTGCAGGACAGCTATACCTGTAGATATTGTAGGACCTTGTCTCAGGGTGTGCTTGGCAGGTGGGGGAAGGGGAGCAAGAGAAATGACAAACATTCCGTAACTAAAAATAAGTATAAAATGGTATGCTAGAAAACATATACCAATCATAAGTTAATTCAAAATAATGTTTGTTGTTTATACAAAAAAGTAACTATTGGTTGGATTTTATATAAGGTATACCTGTGTTCATTTATCACAATTTACTGAAAACATTCATACAATAAAATGATCTCTTAGAATATTTATTTGGAAAGGATGTGCTAATATGGGCTTGGTAGCTTATGACTATAAACACAGCACTTGGGGAGGCTGGGGGAGAAGTATTCCTGGGAGTTTGAAGCTAGTCTGGGCTACGTTGTGACCTCTAGAACAGCTTCGACTACACAGTAAGACTCTGTCTTAATCTGCTTCTCCACAAGTTGTAAAATATTCTATAGACCGCATGTTATGTTGAATATAGCTCTGATTTTGTAACAGACATGTTTGTACCTTGTATATGTGCCTGTATGGAGATGTGTATAATGTCTTCATGCGTTTTAGGTATGACATTACTATGTTAAATTACTCCTATAAATTATTTTGAATTGAATAACATGCTAAAAATTACAAAACAGGGTGGATGGTGGTGGCTCATGCCTTGAATTGCAGCTCTTGAGAGACAGAGGCAGGGAGATCTCTTAGTTCAAGGTCAGTCTGATGGGCAGAGTGAGTTCTAGGATAGCCAGGGCTACACAGAGAAACCCTAAAAAAAACCAAAACCAACCAAACAAAAGACAAACAAGAAGAGGAGGATACGTAACTTATTCAAGTTCCTACTATAAAAGAAAGTTGATTCTTTTATGGGGTAGTGTGGCCAGAACTTTATGTTTGATATATAGTTTATGGCCTCAGCATACCCCAATATCCTGCAGGTAGAAGTACTCATCCAGTTGATAAGTAATAGAAGTATTTGGTTTTCAGATCCCTCTCTATGTAACTGCATGTTCCTCGCTTCATCTATCCAACCATTACAGAGACATGACATTTAGGGATAAAAAGCAGATATACCCTGCAGAGACAAATCCGCCTTTAAGACTTGACTGTCACTTTACAACTCTGTGGTCTTCAGCAAATTACTTACATCACAGACGGTTCTAAAGATTAAGTGGTGTATGGCTGCAAGGCGGGCGCTTTACAAGCTTCTTGCAAATAACAAGTGTTTAATAAATAGTAAGAAATATGATTTTTGCCGAGCTGTCTTTAATGAACACAATGCCCTTATATTCAGAAAAGCACAGCAACTATTTAAGTGAAGAAGTGAAGAAAGAGAGAGAGAGGGGGAGAGAGAGGGAGAGAGAGAGAAGCAAACCAATGATTTTATGTAAACCTATAACTATTTTAAATTTTTGTTTAAAGAAAGAGAGGAGGAGGAGAGACAGAGAGACAGAGAGAGACACACATACACAGAGAGAGAGAGAGAGAGAGAGAGAGACAGAGAGAGACAGAGAGAGACAGAGACAGACAGAGAGACCGAGAGTCCAAAGCACCTTTGTCTGGAGTTATGTCCCAATTGTGGTTGCTAACCACAGGTGGGTAAGGAAGCCCGGAGGGGAACCAATTATGTGCAAATCCTTTGACTTAATGAAAAATAAAATTAAGCAGACTAATGCTCAGCAGGTACTTACACATCACCTAATATTACAAAAGCCAGTGTTTCCTAAGGAGGAAAAAAAGTCTCTGGAGAAACTGGAGGAAGAGGCAGCCATGGCCCAGGAAGAAATTCCCGACGTGTGGCAGGATTTACTACAGCACACCTCAAAATGCCAGGTGGGTAGGTTCACTTCTACCCAGGAGTTTCCTCAAAATGTAAGACACAGGACTTTGCTTTTTGACAAAGGATCATGAACTTAGATTCACTGTTCTCTCTCTCTCTCTCTCTCTCTCTCTCTCTCTCTCTCTGTGTGTGTGTGTGTGTGTGTGTGAGAGAGAGAGAGAGAGAGAGAGAGAGAGAGAGAGAGCTGCACATGCACAATAGAACACATTTAATAGCAAAGCATTATTTTTCACTTGCTGGAAACAACCATATACGTGTTCTTTATGAGACCTCCTCATGTACCTCACCGCATCTTGGCAATAGCTAAGAAGTTAGTCCTTGACCTGTACTTTTTGTTGTTGTTTCGTTGTTGATGTTTTATTAACCAGACACAAAGCTAGAGTTAATGTGAGACAAGGGAATTGAGAAAAATGTCCAGTAGGCAAGCCTCTAGGGTATTTTCTTAATTTGTAATTAATGTTCAAGGGCCCCGCCCTTTGTGAGTGGTGCTGCCCCTGAGCAAGTGGTCCTGGGTATATAGAAAGCCCTGGCAGTGCCTTAAGAAGCACTTGTCCGCAACCTCTGCTTCAGTTCCTGCCCTGTTCAAGTTCCTGGTCCAGTTTGTGTCAGTGAGGGACTATGACCTGAAAATCTTTGATGAAATTAACCATTCTTCCCAAACTTGCATTTGCTGATGATGTTTTATCTCAGCAATAGAAACCCTACCAAGGAGAGGACAGTTTTCCCCACTTTATAAGCTTATAAATGTCAGCCAATTGAAGCAGGACCTAGGAACGTTTCCTTCAGAAAGACTGACCTCCAAGTAGTTCACTTCATTGCCCCAACACTCGTTTTGAAGCAAGGGTATCTCAGAGGCTAACTTTGTTGTTGGGAAGCACCCCTCTGGTGCTCAAATTCTCCCAAACTCTAAAGAGAAGCCCACCTATTAAATTGCCTCGTTATAATTTTCAATTAAATTAGCAAGCAGGGGTGTGAAGCTCACACAGAAGAGGTCTAGGTGGCAGCAGTGTGTTTTTCCCCATACCATGGTGGGGCTCTGCAGGGGTCTGGGTGACTGACTCGAAAAAGAAACTTTCTGGCCTGGAGCCTGGCCATGGCTGCCTCTTTTCCAGAACCACCTTAAGGGACAGTGGTGGCATAAGGGGCTCTTAACTAATTTTGAAGCAAACAGTTATGAGCTGGGGTTCTCCAGGTGGGCCACTCACTGACTGATGCTTCTTATTGTTGGTTGATTCTCTGCAAGTTGTCTTTCAGAGTGGAAGGATGTCACACGGACCTTTTGGAATGGCTAAGAAAGTTCTCTCTTCAGCCCCCTCTCACTCACCTTTGGAATAAAGTTGTCACAGAAGCAGCCTTGAGATGGGTTTCCCTCCGTGGATTGGTTGATCATTTCCTCTAGCTAGCCAACCACCACCACCACCCCCTTTCCACATCTCCTCAGCCTTTTTATTTTATTTTTTCTGTCTTTTCTATCCCATTTCTAAGCTGTTTCTGACATCTGTATCTCTGGCGTCCTGGTCTGTGGGCCCTTTCTATGGCCCTCTCTTGCCTCATATTCCTGAACAGTCCTCTCTCTCTCTCTCTCTCTCTCTCTCTCTCTCTCTCTCTCTCTCTCTCTCTCTCTCTCCCTCCCTCCCTCTCTCTCTCCCTCCCTCTCTCTCTTTTAAGGAAACACATTTCTCCCCTGAAACCAGACAGAGACCTGACCTGGCATTTTCTGCACTCCAGCAGGGCCACACAAACTGTCTCCACAGCTTTCTGGGCAGCTTCTCCTGGAATACCTCAAAATGTGTCATTCCCTTACAATGCAGAGATGCCCCAGCCTGTGTAAGCCAAGGGCTGTCCCCTGGCTGGGGAGCTGATGAAATCGTGGCTGATCTGTTATCTTCCAATGCTTTATAGATTAGAGCACAAGGTTACTGTGACAATTTGTTTACACGCAGGGAGAGATTAAGATCTCGTTGAAAAGGAATAAAAATAGCATCATCACGAGCTGTCACAGCGTGAGCCCCATTGTAATCAACACTGGTCTGATTTCAGGGATAATTTAAGACCAATTTATTATCTTAATTAAAAAAAATAAGAAGGGAGAATTCAACATTTCAGATGGCAGTTAGATTGGTGGAGGTGTGGCCTCTGGAGGGTCCACAAATAAAATAGAACATGAAGGATTCCAGGCGGGAACACTGGGTAGGTAAAAATAGAAAACTTTTTCTTTTTTATCCCCCTTCCCTTTTTCCTTTAAGTTAATGGCAAATCAGAAGGAAAAAGAATACCTTGGCTTGTAGAGTGCAGTCTACCTAAAACCCTCTATTAAAGGAGTAAATAAAGCCCATCCTACCACCACTAACAAGAGAAGTCTTCAGTAGAGTGGACCAAGGTTTTTAGCATATTCCTATTCTCTAGTCTTAATGAAATCTGGAAAAAGAAAGAAAGAAAGAAAAAAAGAAAGAAAGAAAGAAAGAAAGAAAGAAAGAAAGAAAGAAAGAAAGAGAGAGAGAGAAAGAAAGAAAATCCACATTCATTTTCTTATTTTCCCTCATAACTAAACTCTCCCACTTAATCCAAATGACTTGAAAAGCTCCAAACGCAAGAGAGGCCAGAACTGAGTGATTTGTGGTCCACCCCCCACCGACCTCCCCTTTGAAAGTCCTCCCCGCCCCCGGTAAACTTCACTTCGTGCTTTCTCCACTGCAGCCCCCGCAAAGCCCTAGGCCTGGAGTGAATGGAGCGACAAAAAGCCCTTTGAAGCCCTGGAGGAAATGGCTCGGTGGGAAGCCAGGTGGACCCCAAAGGCTCCCTTTCCAACACAAATGAGTTCAGGAACAGGGCCACCTCTGGGAGTCCCACCTCCGTCCTAAAACCAAATCCACCCAGCCCACTTATTTGAAAACCAAACACTTTTCCTAGAGTCTCCCCGCCCTGTTTACAAACACGTTTACAATGCCTGATAGGTGACCTTATTTACTCAGTAACCTGTGGATTCATTTATCTTGAAATTAGTAGGTAATGAAGTGGAAAACCCCAACAGCCCTCCCACTAATTAACATGATAATAAGATTGTTTTTGCTACAGAGGTACAATTAGCTTGTATGAGCCCAAAGGGGGAGAAAGATCAATAAAGTGTCTGAAGGGTTCTGCTCTCAGGTCTCCAGAACAGAACAAAGAGCTAGCTAGCCACAGCCTGGAAGCGTCATCCTTGAAAAACCTGCCCAACTCCGGCTGGACCCGGCTGACGTCTTTTGATGCCTTCTGGGAAAAGACGTGGTGGGGATGGACAGAACAAGGAACAAATTACAAAGCTCATGGTTTTGGCGCAGTCCAGGCTTTGAAAAGAAAAGGAGACGAGTGTGGCAAGTTTCAGATGCTGATGCTAAATGCACTTTGATGGGGTGGCGAGTGGAGTGGCCGCGGGTGAGGAATGCTAGCAGATAATTACCCCCTATAAAATGGTTCCATTTGCTTCCCTTTCTCGGCACCCCAAGTAAATGGCTCCTTATAGAGAGTGTGGGAGGTGGGGTCTTCTTACACATCTCCTGTCCACATGCATTTTCATGAAGTGATTTAACACAGAGTGCCCAGCTCCAGTATTTATTTATTTATTCCACTGACTGAGGTGTGTAAAGTAAATAAATAAGACTTTAGAACGTCCCCAGTATGTATTTACCCAGTAGACTCATTTCTTGGGTAAATTACATGGATTTGGTGGCCTTCCATGACATTCTTCCCCCTTGATTTTAAACATATACAAACAAAGAATTTGAATGTCCAAGGTGTCTAAATAGTCTAATTGAACTTGTGACACAAACCAGGAAGGCTGGAGACTTGGCTAGGGGGAATGCAAGAATCCGCAGGCAGATAAAATGAGTGTTCCCCCAACTTGCTCCAACTCCTGCAGACTGAGCTGCAGCAAAGCATCTGAGTTGCTAAGCCCAGGGTTCTTCATAAGTATGAAGTCACTATTGATCACATCATACCAGCCTCTTTTCATCCTCTCTCAGAAGCGGGTTTTCCTGTGAAATTTCACCTGGAATAAACGATCTTAGTAAATGACTATCTGGTACTTTGCATTTGAGTCTTAAGTGAATAATTCCAAAATTTCTGTTGTTCCCACTTATTTTTGACACAAGGAGACACTCTGTGTTTATTGAACTTAAGTTTCTGCCTTTGACAAAGAAATGTGTGTTCTTGTTCTTTCCTAAATGAGAACTTGGTCAGTAGTTAGAAAAAGAATGACCCTGGGTGGCCTTTTTTCAATGGAATTAGTGGTGTTTTCCTTTCCTGATTGTTTGAAATGACTGACTAAGGGTGTTGATTTGCCCCTGCAGTTAAGAAGTATCTTCAGGAGGACTGGAGACAACTTAGGGAAGTCCTTGTCTGGAAAGCAACGAGACCTGAGTTCTGCTAGAACCCACATGAAGCACTGCTAGGTGTTGTGGCTGGGATTTGCATGGTAATCCTGGCCATGGGGAAGTAGAGCCAGGCAGAGTTCTGGTGTGGCAGGCCAGCCTACCCACAGGGCACGATCTAGGCCACAGAGAAAACACAAGGTGGACAGTACCTGAGGGATCTCAAAGTTGTTCTCTGCCCTACAAACACACACACACACACACACACACACACACACACACACACACACACACACGAGACCTTTGGAGGAAAGTAGATTTTTTTTCTTTTCTGACCCCTCTTCCTCCAGCTTTCTCTCACCTCTCCCTGCCTCTCTTTTACTCAGTAACTAAAGTTTTTTCAAAAAAAAAAAAAAAACTAACCAATATCTCCATGTTTTTCTCTCCATTTTAATTTTGCTACATTACAATTTCTTAAAATTTTATATCTTTGGAGTAAGAGACAGTCATTTTTCTTTCTAAGGGACATTTGAATGGTTTCCCCAAATTTAATTAGGAAATTGATGTCTATAATATCTGGGGCAGTGTGTGGCAAGGGAGAGGGGACTACACATCCACAGAAAGAAACTCAAAGTTTCTTTGCCTAGCCTGCAGTCATACTAGACATTGGTAAGCAGGCCTTGAGCCCATCTCTGTGGGTGAACTCCAAGAACTCTGAACCAACGTCTTGCGCAAGAAAGAGAAGGCACTGAGCTGAATACATTGTATCCACACTGATTTATCTGAATATATTGTACCCACATGGATCTATCTGAACGCATTGTATCCATACAGATCCATCTGAACACATTGTATCCATTCAGCTTCACCTGATAACCACTGCCTTAAAGGAGAGTAAGAGGGTTTTTGTCTTTCCAGTTTTGCACACACATGACACCAGTCTTTGGCTTTTTCTGGTGTTCTGTGCCTCTTTGATATACCAAACTGCACAGAGAGGAAGTCCCTGCAATGAAAAGCCAAGACAGCCCGTCAAGGCTCTTGGGTCCCTAATCTTTTGAGATTTTTGGCACTGTATTTTCCATATTTGGCACTGTCACCTAACCAAAGAGTCATGTCCCTATAGAATACATGCTAATTCAATGACCCAAATGTATTGCTCTAAAAATTCTTCTCTCTGTCTTTTTTCCTAAAGAATAATTTGAGAATTCTCCACTATCTCTGGAGATCACTTGGGACACCCTGGGGTATCATACAATCTTGCCTGGGTAAAACTACCCTGGGCAGGAAGGGAGTTTTTTTTTTTAATAACTGGAGCCAATTTCTGCTACAAAGAAGTCCCTTTGGGTACTGTGGCTTAACTTTGAATCCAAATTCCTCATCTGCGAACAGTTAGAACAAGATGATGTAGCCCAGGAGAGTAAGAACTTGAATTCAACTCAGACGAATGTACAACTCAGAAGACTGAAAACTACTGCAATTTTGAGGGAAAGCTTCAAAGGATCATGTAATGGCCTCCACCTGTTAGACACAAACTCTAGACCTCTAGTCTTCAAAGTTTAACTTGAGTTGAGATTACTGCTCCCATTTTACAGATGGCAAAAATGAGGGTAGAGAGCCTTGTCACTATCTTAGGGCCCCAGAGTTAGTAGGTGGAGAGCCTATGAACGGACTCAAGCAGTTTGGATTACAGAAAGAATTCAACAATGTGTCCTTCTGTATGATAAAGCAAGGTCTTCTTGTAGAGTCCCAGGTGCTACTGATGGGACTTCTTGGGAGTCTTCCGACCTTCACCTCTAGGAGGCATTTATCCTTGTGTGTGCTTACCCTTTTGAAAGAGGAAGCCATCATGTTAAATTATCGAACTAAGACTTCTCCAACAGTATAGAAAAAGGTTTTCACAATTAGCAGCAAGTCTCATTCACTTGATTTTTCATGACTTTGTAAAATAAATACCAAAGATTGTTAGTAAAAAAAATAAAATAATAAAGTGCTTCATTGGGAGACTAGAGCAGAAATAAATTTAGCTTAATGCAATTCCCTTACTCCTTGTTAAGGGAACATGTGATGTGGAATTTTTAGAAGGGTTCCAATGGGCTGGCTGTAATAAGGAGCCTTTTTGGCCTAGATTTGCATCTTCCTTGAGAATAGTAGTAATTTTCAAGTTTCCTTGTAGATTTTTTTTTCTTCCTTGCATATCCACTATGCAGTTGGGAGAGTGTCTCAAGATGTGAAGCCCTTGCAGATTTTTAATAATGAAGTGATGTATCTCTCCTTCAGCTCACAAGATTTCTGTTGTTTCTCGCATCACACAAGTAGTTTGCATACGTTTGGGCCACTTGGAATTCTTTGGTGTTTTGGAGAGATTTTTGAAAGCCTCAGGCTACTGATCAACCTATTCCTTAATACATGTCCCAAGCAAAGTGGCTCCAAGGCTTTATAAGCCAACATGGCTAGTGAATAGGTCATTATTCTATTTCCCTAACTCCCCAAGGAAGGGCGGACTTGAAAACTATGGGGACCACCAGCTTCACAAGCCAAGGTTTGAAAAGGGTGAGTTCAGAGACGTCACTATCATCCACTATGGAAGGTCTAAAACATGGGCTCCTGGGAAGGAATGGAAAGGAGGCATGCTGGGAAGTGGAGGCCTCTGCACTTGGGGGCTATTCCAAAGTCAGAGTGAAGAGCAGCCATTTAAGCGTTCCTCCTGGTGGAGCTCAGGACCATTATCGAGGAAGGTCATGCAGAGTGCGCCATGAGCCAAAGTTCTATTCTTCATTATGAATTTGTGCTACCTGTCCCTTGATTTCAAAGCTCTCTCCCTCAGCAGCACACTCACAAAAGAAAATGAAGGAGCCACCAGAATGGAGCCCCCCAGGGTGTGTGAGGAAAAGAGTCTTGCCTATAAATCCACTACAGTGACAAATGTGGCCACCACTGGGTGGTGTGGCATGGTGTTTGTTTGTTTGTTTGTTAATTTTTCAGGTTGCTCATTTGAAAGAGGAAAGCTAACTTTACATTCTTGACTTTGGTACCTGACAGTAGACTGTTGCCTACGACTGCGATTTCCCTTTGCCTTTTTCTCTTCCCAGGATGGAACTCATGACTAAGGTACACAGTCTTTTGTATGCATTCCTTGTTGGTAAGAGTCTGCTTTGTTTTCTCGGCTACTTGATGGCCATGGATGGAGGATTGTATGGGATTTAGTTGTTCTAATTCCCAGGAGTTGTTCCCTATGTGAGAACTGAAATGGGTCTGTCTGGGCCAAAGGATGGGAGTTAGTGTCCTTGCTGCCTATTGGCAGGTCACAGATACTACTAAAGTCATCAAAGATCATTCTTCATTACAGCCATGAGCACTAATAAACAAACGTCATCCGAGAGCTATTCACTCATTTACCTAGGTCTATAAATACTATAAATACTGGACATAGAGAATAGACTATGGTATTGTAGTCTTGAATTCCATCATTTGTAAAGATGCAAATAAAAAAAAATCAGAACTGCTTCAACTTGGGCAGTAATTTACTATATCCCCCACCAAAGTCAAGTATGTACAGACAGACTTCACCTGTCAAAAGAGCTGATACTTAAGATCCATGGCTGACATAGTGTGTGTGGCTAGGGATGAGATGGTAACATAGTGGAATGAATGGGACTTCTTGCATTGTACTAAATCCTGGGAGCAGACCAGGATGTGCTGGTTGTGTTGCATCTGAGAAGCGTCAGGATGGAGTGGAGGGGGGATGGGGGTGGAGTGGGGGTGGGGAGGATGCCTTCAGCCATGGAGCCAGGCATCATTGCTGAGGCTGACACATTAAGATTAAAACCTGAAGGATGCTAAACCACCAACTGAATCTCCTAAGGATAAAAACATTCCAGGTCGAGGGGAAAGGGCTTGGGGCCCTGAGGAGACCATCTAACCTTAGGAGTAGTCAGAAGGCACAAGAAGCTTGAGATGGAAGAACAGAATTGATTTTCAGGAGTTCCTGGATCCTGCTCAATCAATGACTGGAGGAAGCATGGTAGCGAGTTCTCCTTGATTGGCAGTGGGTTATACTCTGAACAAACTGAGGTATGTTTCTGAGGATGTTTTTCTGCTTATTCTTTGGATGCCTCATTCTTTACATAGAACTATTTCTGAATCTATTACTCTATGTTTTTAAAATTGAACCTGACCCTAAAATGTTATTCTCAAAAGAGCCTGGCATGGTGGACTTGGGCTCCTTTGGAGATAGATGGATGTGGATCTGAATGCCTCCTCAGCCACTGGGTCAACACACTGCTTACTTTCTCATTGCTATAGCAATACACTTGGCAAAAGCCACTCAAGGAAATGGGATTTCTTTATATAGTCTATCCTGGCCAGAAAATTATGACAACCAGAGTTTGGGCAGCTGGTCATGTGGCATCCACAGTCAAGAAGAAGGCCCAGGCAAAAGCTTTTCCTTACTACTATCTCCTTTTTATTCTGTCTGAAACCACAGAGCATGTAAAGAACACCCACATTTAGGATAGATTTTTTCCCAAGTTAATTAACCTAATCTTTACAGTCACTGATCAACATGCCCAGAGATTTTTCTTCTTTTTTGGCACTTTTAGATCCTATCAAGTTGACACTTTATCATAGCAGGTGTGTGTTCTTGGGCCTCCTCTTCTATATCTGGAAAATGAATTCCAAGTCAAGTAAGTACTGGCTTTGACAAATCAAATATATATTAAGTTTCCACATCTACAGATCAATATGGCTATACTAATACTGAAGAATTGCTTGGCAAATATCTGAGCCCATGGAAGTAAACAAGTTTACTGAAATGTCTAATATGAATGGGTATGCATTGAGACAAAAGGGAAAAAGTACAGAGCAAGATTTTGGAAATCTGTTGGTAGTGGATGGATTCCAGGATTGAGGGGAACAGTTAAAAGCTATAGTCACTCCACTGGGATCTATTTTCTAGGCGATCATAGACAATGCCAACATCTTTCTGAACTTCTCAATATAAGAAGTTGGTCATGTCATTTTCCTCTGAAATGTGTGATATGTTCCATCCCCCTCTCTCAGAGTCTGTCCTTGTTTTTGTTTTTGTCTCTTTTTTAAAATATTGTCATTAGAATCAGTTTCTAACCACATTAATGATGTCACAAGAACAACTGAAGGAATTTGAGAGGGGCGAGCCTTGGATTCTCCTCCAGTCTCTAAAGATATCAAAAGGAATTGATGAGCGGCATACTGCCCAAAACATATCAGCTTCACATCTCCTGCCATTAGATATCTAAACACGCCTCTCTTCATTGCTTCCACAGTGAGTTCAGTGCGTGCACACACACACACACACACACACACACACACACACACACACACACACACACACACACACACACTCCTCTGTACTTCAGGTCAACAGATCTAATTCTTCTATTTTTTTTTCAGACTTCCTGCCTGTACCGTGTAAATCTCGATGCTAAACACCTGGCAGGCTCCGTCTTGAATATGAAAGCGTACACCCTTGTGTGCAGAACACTCAGCCAATTTACGACTGCCCCTGCAAGTGGGAAACGGGTCCCGCCACAAATCTCTCTCCTTCCTCTTCAGTTTGATAAACTCTTGGCTCCTTTGTCAGGTCAGACCCTCTCTTGGACTTGTGATTGAAAAAAAACGTACAAATGGATTCTCAGTCACCACTCAACAGAGCCAGTTGACAGAGCTCCATGGAATCCTTCTGCAGGGAGGCAGGCTTTTAACTTGATTGATGAAATTATATCTAAATCTAGTAGATTTGGGACTTCAAAGACATTTTTCCCTACTTAGGGCATCCCGGATGAAGGGTGTATGCTATTTGTTCCAAACTCCCAGGCTCAAGTGGTTCGCAAATTGACCCCTTTGTAATAGGGTAAAGGTTTCTTGCTAGATAACAGTGGTTCATTTTGATTAATTATGTCAGGGAATTAATGTATGATTACTAACTTTTAGCAGACCCTGCTCCTTCTGACCCCAGCTGCTTGTGTGTGTGGCTGGTTGTAATTTTCGACCGATGGGTTAGGAGAGGTCACTGTGTGGTCAGCATATTTTAAACAAAGGAAGAGAAAGAGGAGGAGAGGCCTCCAAATGGACTGGACACTAGTTCACAGCCGTGACAGAGAAGGCCTGTTAAGTGTTTTAACAGTAGGTTTTTATATATTTACTCTTGGTAAGAAAAGCTGGTTGAGCCAGAAATGGAGAGGAACCTGGGAAGATGTAGTGAATAATTAAATAGTAAAATGTTAGTCCATAAATGTCACTGTGTACCGATTTCAATCGTCTAGGAGCTTGTTAAAGACAAAATGGTGAAGTAAGAGTGTTGGTTTGGGGCAGGCCAGGAGAATTGAGATGAAAGGGTGTTTTTTTGTTGTTGTTGTTGTTGTTGTTTTTTTGTTTTTTGTTTTTTTTAATAATATGATTTTTCTAGGAGGTGGTATGGGGTTTCAATAGTTATTTTTAGATTCAGTGCTAACTGTTTAGAAGAAAGATAATGCAAACTAAGCTGGTGCCCTTTTAATTATTTTTATTTTCTGTGTTTATATCCAGTATGTGATAACCCTTCTGCTGGAGTGCTCCTATCCTTAAGTGTGAACTAAGAATTTCACAGACCACACAGTCTGCCCATTCCACGAAATCTGTTCTCAGTGCCCATTGATTTCTGAGATGAGCTGAGATATCTTGGTCTTTTGTCTCCATGAACATAAACATGTTTATCACAAGAATTAGGTTTGCAGGGTTCTGAGAGAACATTGCTAAGGCTTGTTTTGGAAAGCTAACTTTCTTTCAACATTCAACTGTGAGGTTTCCTCTCCACAAATGCTATGGATGATATCAATCGTTTGCTGATTGTGACTTCATTGAAATACAAAAAAGTTCCAAGGGAGAAAGAAAAGAAGAGGCCATTATAGGATAAACAGAAGTAAGTGTGTGTGTGTGTTTGTATGTCATGTGTCTGTGTGAATGTCTGTGTGTCTGTGTGCAGATTATTATTAAAGTAACAGAGAATTGGAAGTGGCATAATTATGCAAAAAAGTTGGCTTGTACTGGGATGATGAAACCAATACTCTTGGGTTTCTAAATAAAGGCTGCATGTCATGGACCTGGGGAGAGAGAGAGAGAGAGAGAGAGAGAGAGAGAGAGAGAGAGAGAGAGAGAGAGAGGGAGAGGGGGGGGGAGGAGAGTATATTACAAAGGAAAGTGTTACATGATACCACATTCAACTTTTAAACATTATAAAGCCCCCTTTCTCTAAGGTGGTTCAGAAATAAATTGTGTTTTAGCATTCAGATTTTGTTAGCTCTGTCCAGAAGGATGCGAGAGAGGCACTGGGCTGACCATGGCTGATCACCCAGAGCCTTTATGGGCAACATAATCACAATTACTGTATTTCAAACAAGCCCCTTTCAAAAATTAGAGGTGTTGATGACTTTAATGGGCATATAGACCATTTGTCTGTTCCATTATTGCAATTACTGTCTGGTTTGGTATCTTCTCTCTGACAGTGGCTAATGCTGTATACTTCAAAGGAAGATACAAACCCTCAATAATGCATTTATGGTCCAATTCACATTCAGCTCTTCATGTCCCCGCCATGGTCACCCCAACTACTTCTATAGTCACAAGTGCCTGTGGACCTGCACATGACAAATACACACTGCTATGGAGGAAGGCTTTATTGAAGAAATATCTTTGCACTGAACCTATAGAATTGGTCCTTTAGAAATAGGCAATGTGAGAAAAGAATGACAGGAACAGTCTAGGTGTTTAAGTCGTAGAGAGAAAGAGGCAGGGCTACCTCCCTTAGTCCTCTTATTGAAGCCCAACTATCTCACATCATCTGGACATCTTAGGATAAAAGGAAACCTTCCTTGGAAACACCTGCAGCATTTTTTTAAGGGATTTAAAACACAAATCCATTGGAAAATTGTCTTCTCTCACAACCCAACCTCTTACTTTTCTGTGCATGTAGTTGTGGAAATAGGTAGACAATATATGTTGAATACCACACATATGTATTTTAAAATATCTCTAAGTTATATATGTATGGATCATATCCCATATTCATATCCTAA
Source organism: Mus musculus (assembly GCF_000001635.26). Lineage (NCBI taxonomy): Eukaryota > Metazoa > Chordata > Mammalia > Rodentia > Muridae > Mus > Mus musculus. The sequence goes on from NC_000073.6 coordinate 70,798,742, forward strand.
TTATCTCAATACATTTCCTCATGCCTTGTGTTACAGAAGACATGATCTTTACTCTTATTTTAAGATGGTGAGATGCAATATGGCATGGTACACCTGCACACATCTAAAAGACAGCAACCAGAGGAAAGGGCTTTGGGAGGACACATGTCTCTATGCTTGTGTGCTGGTTTCCATTCAGATTTCCTGAAGAACAGGGCTGATTTACCAACAGCCAGGATGTTCAGTGGCTCTGTCACTCATATTCTCTTATTGTCCAGACAAGTGTGACTACTGCTCTTCACCAGGTCTTACCAGGGTCACAGCAAACATTCTGGTGTCATCCCAAGACCTCAAAGTCTATAGGGTTTTGAAAAAAAAATTTGACCAGAAAAGAATCAAAAAGGAAAAAAAATTAACAAAAAGAGCCTAGCATTTTGAAGAAGCTGTTGACTACGACTCATTTCATAACTCTGGAATGAATGGAATTGGGCCAAGGTCATGTTGACAGCTGCCTCGGGTGCTAAGGTGAAGCTGTTCATTCGCACTCCAGTGGAACCGGCCAATGGATTTGTTTAGCTTCCAATTGCTGTCTCTGTCTTTTAGGTCTCCATGACAGCATTGATATCTTATGGGTATCTAGAGCTACCTGAAGAAAGGGGAGTTAGAAACCTCTCCTGGGAGACAGGGGAACTATAGGTTGTCTGATCATTTTTGGTTCCCTTGACCCTGTTCCTGAAACTTGGGCAAACTTTAGCTTTCCAAACGAAAGCTTTAGGAACACCAGGACAAATCAATTCAGTAGATATGGGCAGAGCTCCCAGAAGCCATTCTAGTCTGTGGAATCTGGACTTTTACTCTACAAGAGCTGGAATGGTTGTCAGTGATGGGCAGTATTCCATCTCTGAAGGAGCTGCTTACAATGATCATAGGAAGGAGCTACTTCATAGCCCATGTGCAGGCTGATTTCCATTAGCTGTGCTGACTAAGAGCCTACTGTTGGCAAAACTAAGATCGCTGCATATTTTTTTTTTAAATCTTAAGCTAGAAATTGCAAAGCAAACTCTAATAAGCCTCCCAACCCAAAGTAAACTGTTTACCAAATGTCACGAACCATTAAGAGATGGACTGGTTAACTCGTCTGAGCAGGCTACAGGGAATGTTTCAAAGAACTGGAAAAAGAGCAACACTCTACAACTCAAGGCACAGAAAGGTCTTCAATGGAATTTTAAAAGAGAACAATACTTTGGAATTTTTTGTTGTTGTTTTTTAAGTTCAGAGGTGACCTTTCAATAGGACTTTGAAAGCAAGCTGAAGAAAGATGGACATAGAAATGTTCTTTGTAATCACCAGCAAAATCTATCACACATGTTCTTTCAAGTTAAGGTTTATTGGAAAGAAACTGCTACTAGAGAACCACATGTTAACTCTGACTCGCCAAGGTCAGGCCAGGGTAATAAACCCTTGAACCTTACAAATATGCAAAGCTTACATAAATAACAAATTAAACTCAGCCAGGTAGAACACTTTGACCAGTGGATATGAGACAGATACCAACCCCAAGGACCTACAGCCTCTTGATTAGGAAGCAACACTGGTCCTTATCCTCTTTGTTCACTGGCCATTATTTTTGCATCTGTGAGGTGCTTTGTTCTGCCCTGCTGAGGAGAAGCCTAATAAAATGGTTCTACTAAGTTCTACTAAGTTCAACATCACCATCTTATAGCTCATGGCTTGTTGCTGTGGTACATTGAGCTAATGACTTAGTATATCTTTATATGGGATTATAAAACTTTGTTCTACGGGTGAAATTGATGCAAAGTACTTTGAGTTTTAAAACTACTTCTGTCTTTGTGTGTGTGTGTGCTTGCATGCTCGTATACATGTGCATAGGTACATATGTGAGTGTGGTTGTAAGTGCATGTGTGCGGAAGTGGATATGGATGTGTGCACCTCTATAATCAACCTCACAGAGTCCAGAAGAAGATGTCAGCCACCTTGCTATATCACTATTTGCCATATTCCTTTGAGGCCGGATCTCATTGCACCATAAGCAGGGCTGGAGCCAGCGAGTCCCAAGGAGTCTTCCTCCTTTGCTTTCATGTTGGGGACATTACCTAAGTGCATGCAGACATATCTGACTATATGGATAATGGGATCTAAATTCAGATCTTCATGTTTGCACAGCAAGCACCTTTACCTATTGAGTCAATTTCTAAATGAAAAAAAAAAATTGTGGTATCTTTCAGGAAGAAGTTGGGAAGATGGAATATTTGGAAAGTTACTTGATTCTAACCTATTATACAAAAAGAAAGTGGGCAGCTACAAAAAGAGAGGCTGCTCCATTTTAATTTCCAAGGAAGGCATCTTTGTATGATTTTATTATGAAAGTGTCAAAGAGATGCAGAGGGCGAGGAAGAAGGAAAGGGACTTAACAATCTCATATCCATTGCTACCCAGAACTCAAACCAGCAGGCATCCTTGATATGACCATGAGGCTGAGATCAGCTCTAAAGAAAGAGCATATTTCTCTCGAGTGACCAATGTGGGGGCTTTCAAGGTCTTCACATTTTCAACACTAAACTTTCATAGTTGTACTTCTTTTAAAGACTCGGTGTTTTGGCAGATTTAATATACGATGTCTTTAATTAAACATAGCCTGTTCTACTCAAGGAAACGGCGGTTGGAGTCAGGGCTTTCAGCTCCTCTCCCAGGCTTCTGCTGTTGGCTGAGACAGGCTATTAGCTTTAATTCCAGCTGGTGAGCCTTGAACGTTTGCAAGGAGGAAGTAGTACTTGAGGGATTGTCCTTGAGGGAAAAGCATTCTTTAGCACCCTCTTCATTTATTTTTTATGACTTATTTTTTAAATTAAAATATAATTATATAATTTCCCCTCTTCTAGCAACCACTTTATAAGTTTCTGGTGATAGGACAGGAATGTGTTTGTCCACAGTAAACAGCAAAGAGATTATGTGTTCCTAGTCTTCCTTTTGGGGACAGGATTGGAGGTGGAAGACATTTGATCACATGAAGGAGGGAAGGACATTTCAGTTTTAAAAAATTGATAAATGTCTATAAAAATAAAATATGAACTTCTATGACATGGGTTTATTTAAATAGTTTTCTAATTTAGACTGAATCTTATACTTTATTTGAATAATAAATCTTTTACTCTTTTAAATACAAATTTAAAATTATAAAAATAGCTATATCTGTGTAGATCGCTATATATCTATGTATATATCTATATACAGATTTTCTCTTTTAGACAGGGTTTCATAATGTAGTTCAGGCTGGCCTTGAACTTCTGATCTTCCTGCCTCAGCCTCCTCTGGGCAGTGAATGTAGTCATAAATCCATATGCTTGACTGAGATAACATTTAACTTCTCTATCAAGATGAGATCTGATTAGCTGCTTTGGATAACTCTAAAACATGCACTTCTCCCTAGGCTTGGATAACTTGCAGGGGTCACTGTGGCAACCAGGTAGGTGACAAGAGAGGCTTGCATGTGCTCGGCTGTGTCAGATGACAGCTCTGGTCTGATGAAGGTGGAACTGTCACTTCTTGAACTTCAAGAGAAACACAGAAGAGGTGATTTCTTCTCTTTCTTTATTTTTGTCCCCCTCTCTTTTGGTTGCTGGCCCGATTTAAGGGAAAGAAGTTTGGCAAAAGTCCTGTAGAGGAATGAGAACCCATTTTAACATGGAATTGAAATATCAATAACGGGCAGGCAGGATGGGATGAAACCTATGGGGGTTTAAAAAAAAAAACTGGATGACAACAAAAAGATATTCTATTGCCACTTTTTCTGATTTGAATGCTTTTCTTTCATTTGAAGACAGGCACACATAGCCCACATCTTCTGGTGATGCAGTGGAATGTTTTATTTTCCAGGAAAAGTGACTACCCACCAGCTCGCCTTTCAAAACAGATATAAATGTACGTTTAAAATCTAAGGCAGTTTTGGATGCTGTGTATGTGATGTCGCAAAAGCACAGCCGAACAGTGAATTGGTTACATCGAAATAGGACCCATGACATTCTCAAATAGCTTCCTTTTGTATCTGTTGGCTTTCTGGGTTGAGCTGGTTTGAGTTTTGTAATCTATACCTCTAGTTCAAGTTCCTTATGCTGATCAGCGTCTCAGCCTGGAAGATAAATCACATTTCTGCCTTCTGTGGAGATGCCACAGTTCTGTTAGCTTGAAGTTGAATGTATTTAGGGGGTAAGGGGATGAGTGCTGTGATTTTCCAAGAACCTACCTCCTGCTCCATCATCTCATACTTGGACCAGTACACCTTTGAATGGTGCCCACCTCAACCCCAGTCCTTTGAGACTTCATGGTCTGGTGAATGCTCTTCAGCTGGCTTCCTAGCTTCTAACTCACTGTGGATCTATTAGTTAATCCACCCTTCCAACCTTGACCCAACTGGGAGTCTTCTCAGGAAAAAAAAAAAAGACACCTGGCAAATTTTAAAGTTTAATGTCAGGTTAATCTCAATTTATTTTGGTAAAATTAGAATAGCGTTGCTCCTAGCGTCTCTGCTGATTGCAGGAGGGAGGTGACCAGAGAGAGCAGAGAGCAGCAATTAGCAGGCCCTTGTGCAGGAAGTTAAATCATACAGAACATTACTACCTTATTTATTTTTGGATTCTCATGGATCCAAGGTTGTTGCCTGTAAGTCTCAAGGACTAAAGGATTAGAATGTGTAGAAATACATATATATCATTGAAAAGCAGGTCTTGTTACTCTTGTCTATTCATCTCTGGCTTCAGGGCACACACTCTTGAATTGTATTAAATATTATAAGAAAATGTTTATTTAAAGTCCTTTCAACTGACAGGTTATTAAATGCTAGATCAAATGATGAGGAAATTCAACATCAGACTTGTTAGTGGGCCAGAGCAGGGTACAATATGTTGATCCCTGTATAAACAAATAGACATGGAAATATCCTCGATGCCATTGAACCTATTGAATGGGGGGTTCTTGTGAAAAAAGGTTGAACAAATCAGATTTTTTTAAAAAAAAAAAGCTAGCTATTCAAGGGCAATCAGAGTTGGCTGCATTTCATGTACTCACTAGCCTATAGAGGAGGTATGAATGTCATTTTTTAACAACAAATATTTGGCTACTAATTCTTTAGTCGGTAATGGAAGCCAGCCACCCCAGAGTTCAGCACATTGTGGATGTTGGTCTAGACGCTTATGTTCAAATCCTAATAGAAATATAATTAGCAAGTAATACAGGAAAAACATCCTTTTGGATGTCCCCATTTTCTACAAAGCAGCTAGTAGGTCATTAATTTTTATATGTCTATAGTAAAATAATTTTTTAGTCTGGAAGAGGGGAGAAAAAAAGAAGTCTCCTGTTAGTCCTATAATAGGTTGGTGGAAATGGCACTCATGCCACAAAGCAGTCTCCTAGCAGAAGGGCAGCAGAGACATGTAATCAGGTTAGAACTTGATGTTGTAACTTACTAGAATGAAAGACTTTTCTTAAGGTGACATTAAGGTGAAATATTTAAGATAAACTGGAAGATTTGACTGGGAATTCACAATGGCTCTCTGAAATAGTCTGTCCTGATTTACAGATCCTCAATTTTCAATTTATGAGCTGAGACCAGAGTATACCACCAGAGGATGAGAATAGAGTAGTCATATTAGAGGCAGCTCATATATCCTAAAGACAGACTTTGGAAGAATTAGAAAGTATAATAAAGTGCCTGTCCCTTTAAGACAGAACCTGGCTCCCTGCCAATTTCCAACCTAAAGCATTAGATATTTTTAAAGCCCTTAAAACTGTCACTTTTCCCCTGGACTTTTTGTCATCTCTAAATGAAAAAACAGTACCAGAGAGATTTGCCCATATTGTTTCCAGTCTCCTCAGGATATTTTTGAAAAGTAAATATTTATTGCTGACAATAATTTTTTTTTTGCGAAGGTTAACTAGCATTTCAAGTGCAAACCCGGGCATCTGAAAGGCAGAGAACCCCCCCCCCACCCCCCCACCTTCCTCCCTCCACACACACACCTCCAGGGCACACACAAACGGGAAGTTTGCAAACAAGGCCACCGGAAATTCGAACCTTTGCAATGTTTTTTAAAAATTCATTTTCAGAGACGACAGGGGCAATGATTTCTGGAGAGTCAGGCCAGAGGACATTGGGGACTCAGAGGAGTTTAAATGTAGCCTAGGGACCACTGGAGGATCAAAGGGGGAGCAGCTCGGAGAGGCTCTTTCTAGCCTTCCTTTGCCCTCAGCATCTGGAGGTGAATTTGACAGTATGGTAAACACAAGGACCCTTACCTCCTTCATTGCCTCCTTTCCCTGGGGTTCCTTTCCTGGGGCTGGGGATGAGCACCAACTTCCAGAAACCATTGCTTCCTGCTAATCACCAAAAGCATTATCATGTCCTTCAGCTTGTTCTAAGAGACTTTTAAGGCTTCATAGTTTTAAGTATTTTATACACAGATAAGTTATGAAGAAAAGGTTGGTTTTTTTCTTTCAAGACTTTAACGCACAGCATGCGCCTCAAATCCGATTCAGAGAAAAATTTACTAAGACACAATCAGTCGACCATATTTTGTTAAATGCCAATTTAAAGGTTCAGGGAAAATAGAACTGGTAAACTCTTTTAGGATTATAGCTGTTGTGATATAAAAAATTATTGGTTATTCAGGGAAATAAGCATCAATGGGATGCTTAAAAATAAAGGCGACTTGGGGATAGACACTGAAAACTGTTTATGTATTCATTAGCTGAACAGAGGAATGCATCCACACAGATACAGTTCCAATGCAATATCCCCACACGTCTCCGTGTACAGGCATTGACTGGACCACTTAGGCTTAACATACATCTCCAAATCAAAGACAGTTCAGCCAACAAGGGATTTTTTTTTCTGATTTCATACATTCCCCCCTCCCCCAAACACACATACAACAGTTTTTCCACATGATCAAAAAAGATCCAAGCCTTTTTCCTCTGGATGTGCACATGGGATGATGATGTCACAGTTGAAGAACAACATGCTGACTCAGCCCCACTCCTTCGCCCACTACATCCAGGAAGAAGAGAAAACAGAGAAGCAGTGCATGCCTGTGGAGATAGATCTCACCTTCCAGACCTTGCGTTTCTGTTGATGTTTTATCAGTGAGGGCTTGATCCCATGGCTGCTTCTATTTGTATGGCTCACTACGAAATGCAGTTTCTCTAGTAGCAAGAGACTCAAGGGTCTGTTCATAAGAAAGGGCAGATGACTATTGGATGGATAACCAGGCAATACTGTTAGAATAAATTCTTAAAATTGCCACCAAGTATGCAAAAGGCCATCTGGGGTCAAGGTGTTTAGGAAGTATTCAGTTAACCACTTAGTGTCCGTACAAGCAACTAGAATCTGTATTAAGACTTTCAAGGATCACAGAAATATGTTTCTAGACCTGCAAATGTGAGAAAAGATTTGGGCTCAACTGTTGGAAAAGCTATTGGTGGAAGTGATGTTATGTAAATTACCAACATTTTTGATCTGAGGGATATAGACAAAAGCAAAACCAATAAGAACTGGAAATGTAGGTTAGAGATAGAGAACGTGTCTCCCACAAGGGCCTGGGTTCTATTCCTACCCCTGCTAACAAACCAACAAAACCCTCTGGTAGCCAAAAGCAGCTTAGGGTGTTTCTTAAGGGCACTAAGTACTGAGATCAGCATCAAAAGAGGTACACTTTCAAATAGGGGTTCACGTGGTTTATTCTCCTCTAACTGAAGTTCTAAGATACTTAGTCCTTACACGACCTGTTGGAGTGATCAGCAGTTTTAGTCTAATACCACAATGAGATTGTTACTTTTCCAGCAGCAGTGGCTTTTGGTTTGTTGACAGAATACTTATGCATCAGTGCCTAGTTACCCATGAGACCTCTGGCATTTACAGCAGGGTCCAATGAGTGTTATAACAATGGGCACATGAAGCTTAAAGCTTGTGACTAGAGAGGGTATCCCGATCTCCATGAAATTAGCTAGATGTCTGTCTTGCTTCCGTCTCCATGATGGGTGGAAAGGGGAGCAGGTACAAGGCAATGAAAGAGAAAGTGGCTGGATGGAGAATCAGCAAAATCAAAGCTCACTGGAAAATACCACAATGGAACTTAATGTGCTAATTTAAAAAATTAAAAAGAAAGCCCTAGCCGGGCGTGGTGGCACACGCCTTTAATCCCAGCACTGGAGAGGCAGAGGCAGGTGAATTTCTGAGTTCAAGGCCAGCCTGGTCTACAGAGTGAGTTCTAGACAGCCAGGGCTATACAGAGAAACCCTGTCTCAAACAAGCAAACAAACAAAAAAAGCCCTGCATGCATTATCTTCCCTTTATAGTTGCTATCTATTCTCTCATGTTTGACCTTTATGTATATGTCGGATGATTCTTCTTTCATACTTTCTCTTACTAAAAAGTGGAATCAGTGTGGCTGGTAATTGTCCTGATGAATATCTGAATCCTTGCACGGCAAATTATTGAACTTGTGATATAGCGACAACATCTTACTCTGATGAGTATAAGAAGACATGAAAAGGCAAAAGTAGGAAGCAATATTTTGTGCAATGTTATGTGTACTACCCCACGATGAAGTAACAACAGCAAAATGCCTTGGGCAATTACACAGGGCATGTCGCTTAGTGATAGACTTAAGAAAGTCAGCCATGTCTTTTTTTGAGACGTGTGCTCCATGCTGAGGGAATCACTACATAGCCAAGGCTGGCTTTGAACTTCTGACTTTCCTGCTTCTATCTAACCTAGTGCTTGGACTACAGCTATGCCTTTGCATACAAGTAGAGAGCTTCATCTTGCTGGGCAAGCATTCTGACAACTGAGCCACATCACCAGCCTAAGCATCGACTTTGAATTTTGGCTTGGAGGTCCAGCAAATCCCTCAGCCTAGCATGGAACAGGACAGTAGCGTGCTGGCTGAGGGATACGCTGAGAGTGACGTGTCAGGACTCTACCCAGCACCTTCAGGAGACAACATGAAGACTTGTGTGGTTTCACCTGGAAGATATATTTTCAAATATGGACACCTGGGTTGCCTTAGATCAAAGATACCCTTGGGACCTAGAACTAGGAATTTCTATTTAGGAGAAATGGTTTGGAGGTTCTGAATAACATCATCATCATCATAGGATGAGAACAGTGTGCTCTCTCGTACCCATTATAGCTGAGGAGAACCTTGTGATGGATAAGGCAGACACTGGAAACACAAGGAAGAGAGAAAGAATAGGTGCGAAAGAACTTTGAGACCGGTGAACAGTGGGGAGAGGATGAAACGGTAGACAGGAAAAGGGGGGCTCTGGTTTGGATCCTCAGGATCTCCCAATGACCTGTAGTATGGTAAGCGAGGTGGGAGACTCAAGGAGTTAGTGGCTCTTGGAAAGCCTTCAGACCACTAGGGGTGTGGCCTCAGGAGGGACTCTGAGACTCCAATCTCTTCCCTTTTTCCTCTTTTTGTCTTTCAAGACAGGAGGCGAACGCTTTGGCTCTGCTACATTCCCTCGACCTGCATTCTTGGGCCCATTATGAACAGGAACTTCTGAAAGTGTAAGCCGACACGTATCTTCCTCTTTGTAAGCTGGTAAGTCTCAGGTGTGTGCTTATACTGAAAGCTGATTAGCACAGGAAGTCGGTGTGGACTACAAAGAAAAATGTGGCCAACATACACAAAAGAATGTTTTCAGCCATAGAAGAGAACAAAGCTATGTCCTTTGCAAGGAAATGGATGGCAACTGAAGACAACAGTATTAAATGAATTAAACCAGTCTTAGAGAAATATTGTCTATTTTCTCCCGTTTGTGCTTCCTAGATTTCTTTTAGGCAGATATGAAATCATGTATGTATATGGGACATGATAAAGCTGTCTAGGGAAGAAAAGAGACAGATGGGAGTTGAGGAGGGGTGAGGAAAGGGTAGAAAGGTATGGAGAGGAATATAGTCAATGTACAACAGGTATTTGTAAGAAAATAGCCTTATGAGTGCTTGACACCCTAATAAAGATGTCTGAGACTGACCGCTGGCCCTACATACATACGCACAGGCCTGATAGAGTACACAGGAGCGCTGTCCCTTTTACACACAGGAAGAAGCAACCCTTCGCAAACTATTGCAAACAAGGATAATGAAAAAAATTAAAAGACATTACAATAAATGGAAACGATGAAAGGTTATAATGGGGTTAAATACATTTAACACTAAATGAACTAGTATATATCTATTTTGTTCAGAGGAGGGTAGCAACTGTGCCTTGTTCTCCAAAAAGCAGGAAAATAGGAAAGTTTTTTTTTTTTTTTTCCGGACTGTATAAATCATAAGGATTGGGAAAGTTCTGGAGAATGCAATCTGACTCCTGTGAGAGGCTTTGGATGTTCTCACTGCTCTAAGAATGACCAAGCAACCATCTGCTCCTGGAAGCTTTGAAAAATTGGCCATGAAATGGTTAGCACCATTTCATCTCCCTGCAGTCACCAGCAGAATGAAGGCATCTCCTCGAGCAGGCCTCGTCTCCTGCACAGGGACGTGGCTCCCTCCACACCAAGTCTTACGTTTTACAATCACTAGTGAGGAGTTTGGAAATCGGAGAGCTTACCTTCTGTCTCCCCATGATTGTAGAGTTGAAGACTTAAATCTCGAGACTCTGTGGGAGACCTACTCACTGCTACCACGGCACTGTTGGTCATGCACGCGATGATGTTTGAACTTTGGAGTCTTGATTGCTCCCTAATTGTTTCCCTTAAAGGATCCCGAGTAATGGTACCACTAAACTCTTGAGTGCGAGAACTAAGATAAGGGGGCTGTTGCTTCCAATAAGTTTGGCGGGACAATGCATCCTTTCTGCATTATAAAGGAGTAGACTGCAGCGAAGCCATGGTGTGCAGTTCTTACACAGTAAGCCACGAAATCTGCTCTTTGAGACATATTGGCACATGTATTACAACCTGTTTCTTCTAAATGGTAAATCGCTTCTCCGATTGATTACTTAGTTTGGTTTCTTAACTACCTGGTTACTCAGATGATTAATTTAATTAGATTCCATTAGGGTAAGGCACATTCCCCAAGCTCTTGTCAGAAGCCATACTCTTTTTGGTTATTAATCCAAAAGCATCTGGCTCCTACCTTCAGGGTTTAAAATTCTGATTTTTTTTCCCTCATGGAGACATAGTTTTGAATTCCATTTTTAATAACTCAGGAATGACTCCTTCATAGGGCTACCATGCATCTTTACTCTCCAGTCTGTTAAGATGTTGAGAGCACTTCTGAATCTTGCCTTGACAGGGGAGGAACATGAACATTCTCTTTCCCCGGGCGGTGCAGGCTTTCTGTTTTCCCAGGAGAGATTCTCCCAGCTTCTCCCCACCTAACAAGCCCCTTCCTGGAGATTAAGAGATAATGCATCTGAAATAACAAGGACTCACCCAGGCTTTTGCTTTATCTGAGGATCAAATCCCATGAATCTCCGAGTCTAGCTGGTTGCATATACAATTGGGCAAACGTCAGCTATCACCCCCATTACAGTTCTAACAACTTTTAGAACGGCGAGGAAGGGAAAGTTCCCATCTTAAGTCAGGGCTAAACATTCTTGGGCTTCAGTGGTGTGTTTTTCTTTCAGCAGGCCAGACGGTGGTGTTGGCAGAAGCCCCTCCAATGTGTTTGTTTCTCTTGAGGTCGGACGTGCTCAGCGAGCCCTCTTAAGTATGAACAGACCACAGACCCAACCTGTCCCAGGGCTGAAGCACAAATGTCAAAGGCGTGAAAACAGGAGTCTGGAGATTGGAGGCCATTCGCCTCTGACACTCTCAGGAACTGGGCCTCCAGCCTGGGTGAAGAGCTGACTGGAGGGGAAAAGCGGGAGGGAGGTGGGAAGCACGGCAAAAATGATTGGCGTGGCAGTTAAGTGTTGCATAATATACCCAGTACAAGATCCAGGCCTACTTAAAGGTCTGAATTTTGAAGGAAAACAGATCATGATTTGTAACCAGGCTTGGATACATGCGTCATTTATAACACTGCGCAGGAGGTCTAAGCGCGCACCTCTTTTACCATGGGGTGTGTGCTGCTCATGAGACCCTCATTAACCTCAAGCGGGATGGAGGACGCGCCGTGAGTGGCCACCAGAGACTATCAGGAGAAGATGTAAACAGTAAGCAAGCCCTGAGCAAGCCCAGTTGTTTGCGTATCCCGTCAGCAACATATTTCTGAACTGTTTGCAAGTTTCTTCCAAATTCTTAAGATTTTTCAAAGACTTGGGTGGGCCAACATTCTTCCCAGACCTTGCTGGCAACTAGCTTTACATTTGTAGAGTTGGGCAATTTGTTGATAAAAATCAAAAGCCTTGAGCAGATGCATATATTTAACTTAGAAATTTCAATTTCATTAGCCCAAGGGGGGAAAATCAGAGATATAAGCCCCAAATTAATGTAAAATATGTGTTATATCTCCCTAGTACATTATAGTGCTACTTGTGGTAGTAAAATACTCCCACAGAGTTCAACACAGAACCTTGGGATTCGTCCACTTAGTCACACACTTTTACAGCTATTAGAATTCTTTGTTCTAAAGTTGTAACACAAGCACGAGAGTCGTAGAAAGCACAAAATGCTTGCAGAGAGCAAGAGTATGACACATCTGACAATTGTGCACATAATGGGGGAAACCACTGCCCGGACAGTTTTTTTGACACACTAAAGCATAAAATTGAGATCTTTTAAGAGTATGATCATACAGTGGAAACGGCAACTGTGGAAGCTATGAGGACAAGAACCCTTAGGTAAGACCCTGGATTTATTGTCCGGGTCATTATGAACGTACACATGAGCTCAGTGAAATTCCATAAAGAGACAGCAGACCTGCAGTGGTAACAATTTAGTAGCTAATTTTAAAATATTTCTAAAAAATGCTAGCAATTAAATTCCTTAAAATAATGAACCACATATTGTTTGGATGAATTCATCCGAGTCTGACTCCTATCTCACAGTTTAAACAGTCAGTCAATCATGATTTTCATATTTTGGCAGGACAATGTTCATGACTTTAAGGAAAAAAAATTCTAGGAAGTGTCTTTGAGACCTTACTATAAGAGGCAAATGCCATGAACTTGAGAAAATCATTAAATAAACAGTTTTTACTAATTGATTGGAAAAGAAATTACTGGGTTTTAGTAGAAGAGCAGTTCAACCAAAGCATGGATGACTCTTAACTTTTTCTACCCCCCCTCTCTCTCTGTCTCTCTCACACACACACACACACACACACACTCACACACACACACACGACACAATCATGAATCAGGAAATAACTCCCTATCTTTTACAGCTCATTTAGATATTTGCTAAATTTTATTTTATTTTATTTTTCATACAGGCTATCTAAGTACAGTGTATAAAAACCCTGGTACCAGAAGTATTGTCATCCTTTAAGGCTCCCAACTGCTTGTTCTTTGTGGGTTTTGGCCAATTACCAAAGAATCATTTGGTAGGTGTGTAGAACAACCTTTAATTAAATTTTAACAACAGTGTAGACACCCACACAGCACGAGACAAACAAAGGTAAGTGCTAATCTTCTCCCAGTCAGAAACTTTATCTGCACACGCCACCCATCAGAGAAGACGGAAGGGTAAAAATTCTGACCCAGTTTTCGCCAAAAGGTGGTGCATTTTAGATATGCTACATCAATTCTGATTGAATTAATATGTTAAGCTAAACTTTCTTACTGTCATTTTTGCTTCTAGCCTGGGTTCATCAAGTAGACCATAAGCAGGTGAAATTTAGGCTATTTTCTACAGTTGTAGCGATTGGGTACTCCAGATTATTTAGCTATTTAACCTGGAGGTAGTTGTCCCAGTGAATGTCTTAGGACACAAATGCAATGATTTGAAATTAGCAAGCTTGCATACAAGAAGTCTCGCTCCTTTGATTTAAGCAGCTCTACATGTGGTTGTTCTACTGTCTGGATATAATGCTAAAACCTGTCTTTCTATTATGAGCAGGCTGAGCTGGACTTGAAATGATTTTGCTCATTTTCTTACTTTGTTGACCTTGTTGCTCTAAGTGCTGGTCTGACATTATGACGAGAAATACAAGTCTTGACCCGGCAACACTATATGTCTATGCTATGTGTCCATAGAACGCACACATTTAGATGCCTATGAAGTGTCTGGATGAGGAGCACTAACTTTAAACAAAGACGTAAATGACAACAGAAAAACGTCTATCGAATTCACTTGTGTAAAGAGTAATGGTGAACATCACAGAAGACAAAACTTACTCTTCCTGGGATGCCAAGCCTTAGTGATTATATCAGGTGCGTGAGGGCAAAAGACATTCCTAGAAATGCAATCCCACAGATATCCCCTGACTGCCACTTCTAGTTCCGCAGCAAAGGACCATGTATTGCCGATGTGCTGAGGTCGCATCAGAACCTTGTTTCCCCTGGCCCTTTGCACCCTGGGAGACAATGTGGCTATCCTTCTTTCTCAAGGCTTGAGCTTCTACACCCCCTTGGAACTTGCTGGCCTTTAAAAGTCACGCAGCTCTGCATCTCCACCATAAGGGGGGTGTTGGGGGAGAGCTGGCATTCTTTAGGACCTGGGGGAGTTGTTGTGTTCCTCTGGAATGTGTTGAATGGCTTGTAAATTAGAGTCCCTAATGCAAACTTGCTGGTGTCCAACTGGAGCAGTCATCTGGCTAAAATCAGGCAGTAATTCCACTAATTTTACTGCCCTTCTCCCAGCCCTCAACGCCTCATTTAGGAAAAAAATGTTTATGTTCTCCTCAAAACACCTGCATTCTAACTCCAGACCCAAAAGCAATTATAGATTTTATTTTATTTTATTTTCTGGTCTCTCTGTTATGAATGAAACATTCCTTTCTTTTGTGAAACGTAAGTAAATAAAGGCAGCCCCGCGGTTTCTGACTGGGAGACTTCTAAATTGTCATGTTTTCTTTGGTGTGTACAGAGTCAGTGCCATTCTGCAGCTGTCGCCCAGAACCCACTAGGTATTTTTCAGAAAACAATAGTGGGGACCTTCTCAGAGAAGTTTACATTGTCACTAACTGAGGTCTAGTTAGAGAACAGGGTGGTGTGACTACCCCTCATCCAATTTCAAACTTTTCAAGTAGACTTTGGCTTTTATCGAAATTTTGTTCAACTGAGAATCTCCACATTTTTTTTCTTCCTTTCTTTCTTTCTTCTTTCTTTTTCTCTCTCTTTCTCTCGTTTCTCCTTTCTTTCTTTCTTTCTCTCTCTCTTTCTTTCTTTTTGTTTCTTTCTTTCTTTTTTTTTTTAACCAGTTTAACATCACTGACAAAAAACATTTTGAATGTCAAGAAAAAGAAAGTTCTGGGGCGTATACTGGAAACAGAGTGAAAGTCACTGTGTCTCTCTTTCTGTCTTTGTCTTTCTCTGCCTGTTTCTGTCTCTGTTTCTTTCTGTCTCTGTCTGTCTATCTGTCTACCTGTCTCTGTCTCTTTCTCTTTCATCACCACAAATTAATCAAACATTACCTGTGAGTTTTTTTTTGTCTTCTTCTTCTGGTTTTCATTTGTTTAAATACTTTGAAAATAAGGTGAAAACTGTGTCTCAAAGCTTGGTAAAGCGTCATATATTGTCTTACATTTTGTGACTTGATAAAAGACAGAGGGAAAAGAATTTCAAGTAACATATACACAAATCTCTTGATTTGTTTCTAAAGCGTCACCTTTTCCCTCCCCCTCCCTTATCCCTCTGCATCAAGTCTGGGGAACATCTGTGAACTGGAGATGCATTCTGGGTAATGACATGCAAATAAGCCCACCAGTTAGCAGAATTTCCTTGTCCAATAATGGAATCCGACCAACATGTAGGTTTTTAAATTGGAGCCAGGCTTGCCCAGGCCAGATGTGCAAACAAGAGCACGTGTTCTTGGTTTTAAGGACTAGAGCAGCAATACCCCACAGGGGGAGAAGATCAAGATAAAACAATGGCACAGGGCATCAAATAAGGAACTAGAAACAGATAGAGATGTTCTCCTGGGGAGTGTCCATATCAGACAACACACTAGACAGTGGCTAATTCAGAAGATGGGTCTTTGATATCCTCTATGTCTCCCAGCCCTGCCACTTGGATGACTGATGTGGCCATCCTGGTCTGGCTGTCAGAGTGTTCAGCCTGCCTTAGATTGCAAACCACTTGTCAAACTGCTGATGATAGGTTTCCTTTCAGAGACATTCTAAAGCACCTGAGTTATCAGGTAGTTAAGGAAGTCCCTCTCTTTCTCGGGGTCTTCTAAATATTAGTCCTGTGACAACACAGCGTTGGGGACAGAGAATGAGGTCTCACGGTGTAGACCTCCCATTGGGCATCAGTAGAAAACTGTGGCTGCAATGACTGGCCTTGGAAGTCTACTTTTCCACGCACACTTTCTGTGTATAAGAGGCAAGATACACTTGCTGCCTCTGGTGTGGCAAACACACCTCAGTCTGTTAACTCGAATCAAGTGGCTATTGAAAGATTCTCAAAGAACTGAACAAGAGGACATCAAATAGGCTTAAATCAAAAGTCGACTTACTCAAAATGGCTTGAAACAAGATTTCAAAGCCTTCCTCTTTTGAAGTGAAAAGATATCTTGCCGTTTAAAAAAAAAAAGCCAAAAAGTATTACATTATAGATGTCACAACTAATGATCCTCATACAGCGAGGCCCTGGAGGATCAGAAAATGAGCAAACATTTGGATGTACTTCTCAAAAATGATGGCTATATTTAACTGATGGCTATTGAATTTATCAGGGTCAGTTAGCATAATGAAAACATATTTTATTAGGCTGTTAAAGGGATAAATTGTTTTCATATTTATTCATCTGTTCCCAAGGCTAATTTGGGGCTTTTGAAGACATGCTTTTCATGTCTCTAGAATGAACAGCTAAATAAATAAAGCATCAGTTTGAGAACAGAAGTAGCCACTATAGATGCAGCATACTTCTCTTCTGTACAAGCCTAAGTAATGACTTTCTGCCTCAGTGTTCAACAGATACGGCAAATAGTCTCTGGAATTCCCAAGATAATACAAAAATAAATACAAGTAGAAATATACACCGGCAAGGGAAAATAAAACAGCTCGCCATGGATGCTCCCTGAATGAGACACAAAGCCAACATGATGCTGTTTATGATTTAAGCTGAGAACACTTCTGCTTCCATTCACTGCGAAGTACATTCCCATGGCCTGAATAAGATGAAGAATGTGGGAAGAGATCCCTGCTTTATTTTGTTTATTTAACAAAAATATATCAGCATTCATAATTACAAATGGGAACTTTCAGATAGTGGCTTCCAAAGCAGGCATTTTGAGGGGGAAAGCTGACCAGAATGGCAAAATCAGGCCCATGAAATAGTTCAGAGGACAAAGGTGCTTACAGCCAAGTCTAACATCCTGACTTCGACCCCCGAAACTCACTTTACTGAAGGAGAGGCAGAGTCTTGCAAGTTTTCTTCTGACTTCCGTGTGCGGTGGTATGGATACCACGATGACACACAGATAAATACATGTGAAACAAAACTTTAAATAGAAGGGGAGGAGCCTACACTGTCAGTTAGCAGTGATGCTTTGCCCTCGTGAATACCCGGGGGCAGCCACGGTTCCTATGACAGAAGAGTTCACAGGATGCTCAGAGGAGATAAATAGGAAGTACCTCTCAGGTCTGCGTCTGCCTGTTGGTGTTGGCCATCTTTTATTCCCATCCTAAACCCTTGTTCTATAAGCACAGATTGCTGACTGAAACTTCACCTGAACTCTCCAGCCTTTCAACCACCAAACTCACTCAGGCTGACAGAGCAACAATAAAACCTAGCTGTCTTCCTGCAGTGGGCTCCTTAAGTCCCTGATTAGATGAGCCTATTCCCCATTTTGTCTTAAATGCTCTTCTTGCATGATCGTAGCAACTTTAAGTGTTTCACATGTCACCGGTATCCCTGTCCCTCAAGCCACTGTGCAAAACTAGGTTCCTGTTTCTAACTGTCTAAGGGCATCTCATTTTTGAAGATCCTTCTCTGTCTCCGATTCATGGCATCTAAGGGTAGCTTACCATTTTAAGACCATTTATCCCAGGACTTTGGGCCATCTTCAAAGATCACATCATTGGAATAGCAAATTCTGTCATGGTGCCTTAGAACTGCTACCACAATAAGGCTTTCCTCCTTGTTCACACCATTCCACTATCCCCAGTGGAACAAGGGAAGATCTAGCTGTGATGATTTATTCATTCCTGATTTCTTTAGTCAACTATCTACAGCACCATGGCATTCTCTCTCTCTCTCTCTCTCTCCCCCTCCCCCAAATATAATGCTTTTAGACAAAACTATTCTTTAAGTCCTTGCTGTTTACTGGGTCAAGTTCAGATTCTCCTAGTATAAGACACCATAATCAGAACTGTTATCTTTATGGTGATGCTGTCAATCATCCTGATGACCCCCTCCATGAACTCTAGGCCTATGTCAACTGCAGTCTTTTCTTCTTTCCTTTTTGCCGTGGCAGTCATTTTAGGGTTCAGGATATTTAAAGTCCTCCTTGGAAGGTGCTTAGCACACAGGAGTGGAAGTTAGTTCAGAGCGTGTTACCATTGTCAGCTGCACCTTAACATTTTGGGAGATGCAGCCACTAGTAGCATGGGTGTTCCCTGCGAGAAGAAAAAGTTGGCAGGATGTTCCTTTAGGCTTTTTAGTGGAGAAGTGAGAAAGAAGGAGTTTCAGTGGCAAGTGAGTTGGCTTGGAAGTCTCAAATGTAGAGGAATTCTCCCTGTGCCAAGAAAAACACATGCAAATTAGCATGGGAAATGCACAGGGTTGGCCACAGAACAAAATTGGATAGGAAGCCTGAGAGCAGTGGGATGGATACAAGAAGAGTGTGTTGAGACCCAAGAATGTGGAAGGTGATCCCTCACATATCCCAGCTCTCATAGCCGGCACCTGCCATCTCTCTCCCCGCAGCAGTAGCAGCAATCTAGGCCACAATTTACATTTACATTTTACATTTCTGTTAACTCCTGGAATTGGGTAGTGGAAGTGTTAGGGCGGGTAGATTAGCGAGAAACAGACCGAGCAAGAACAGTAGAGGAACAGGCAGGCATGCAAAATGTGCAACAAAGGGCAGATAGAAGTATTTGCTTCAGCTTTAAA
Source organism: Mus musculus (assembly GCF_000001635.26). Taxonomy (NCBI): domain Eukaryota; kingdom Metazoa; phylum Chordata; class Mammalia; order Rodentia; family Muridae; genus Mus; species Mus musculus. The sequence goes on from NC_000073.6 coordinate 70,817,905, forward strand.
CCAATGTGTGTGTAATTAACAGCTCCAATTCATGTTTTAATTTCCCCCAACATATTACTTTTTATTGCAAACCCTTCATGGAACAGTGTGACTTGGCTGTGTATCAGAAAGACGCTTCAAGATGGGCCCGGCACAGTTTCCTTTAGTGTCTCCTGACTGAATTCAGTGTTAGTGACTGACAGCACCCCAAGGGCAAAGCTCACATTCCCTCTGTACCTCAGCATCAGGTATTAGGGGAGATTGCAGGAACAACCCAGTACGCCTTGTTACTGTGACACCGTGGGGACCAGCAGGTTCACTTAGGGAATTGTGACTTCTTTCCTGTTCAATTATTAGTCGGTCTACCAAGACCACCTACAATTGCCAATTAGCACAAGTTGTAAAGAGATTCAGACTAAATGGATATTTTGATTCCATCCTACTTTCTCATTCAGAGTTGAAATTTTTGGATGGTAACGGCTTTTGGTGCCTTCTAAGAAAATGAGGTCTGGAACAGAAACCAGGCTCTCCGTTACTCAAAAGAGAACACACACACACACACACAGATACAGAGAGCCAGAGAGTCTGAGAGAGACAGAGACAAATACAGAGAGCCAGAGAGAGTCTGTGAGATAGAGACAGAATTACAGAGAAACAGAGAGACAGAGATAAAGAGAGAGAGGCAGAAAGGCAGACAAATGCACAACATACTCACATACACAGACACAAGGAGGAAGGGAGTGATGGGGGGAGTTCCTCGATCTGAAATTGAAGGATGGGAGAGAATCTATGTTATTTATTGAAAGGGAATAAAGATAATAATGCTTCGTTACAAAATTCTGAGAGCTTTCCATGTTCATGGTGTCACATTGCAGGTTCTGATTTTATAATCATCTCTAAAGTACAAAGGAGCAAAGGAAAAAATTCTTGGTCATAAGAGGACATCAATAATTTAGCACATGGTTCTATTCACACAAAAATAAAATTAGCAGCCCACAATTCTCTTAATAATTCAAATAGAATTCTCTACTTTCCCTTAATCAATTGTATGTTTTAAATAAAGTATTTTTATGCCTAAAATGGTCCAGCAATTTCTTTACATGCCCACTCTATGTACACACCAGCAGAGTGTACACATTCAAGTATGTTCTGTAATTAATTTGGAAGGCAAAGGAAAACGTGCCAACATTGAAAGTAGTAAGTCCATTATTGGAACAATCGGAGGCTTGCTTACAAACGTGAGTAAACTATTTTCCCTTCTACTTAAACACTCATATATTGTGTAAATAGAAAAAGAGAGATCCATTTGTAGTAAGTAGGACTTTTTCATCTTGTCTGTTGGGAGACACGGAAGAAGATATATGAAACCACAAATTAGATCAGGGTACCAAATGGTAGCAGGCCACGGGGCTTCAAAAAATACGCTGTCATTCTGGCCCCATTTTTCCTTTACAGTAAGGCCTAGGGAAAAAAAATCACTTTTTGGATAAAATATGATACTATCACTTCTTGTAAGAAAATTTGGCTGAACTGATCCAATTTACAACAAATTAGAATGGGTAGGTCTGGAGTTCTCGAAAGCCTACCTTTTGGTGGTGTAGGGTATGTAAGAAAAATAGTTAGGGAAAGAGAAGGAAATAGTCATATTTTAGAATTCTAGGTTCATTTTCTACCATCTGGTGGTGTGTTTGGAGAAGTCTTATTTGCTCAACAAAGTTGCCTTCTGTCCCCTGTTAACAGGATGCTCATGCTGAAATCTTAAACTTAATCCATGAACAGGTCTGCAACAGATATACTCTGAACTGAAGGTCAAGCTTGGAATGGCAGAGCAGTCACTGAAACTCTAAATATGGTCTAACTTAAAAATCAAGCAACGTGTTCTAAGACTGAATAAAAATAGTGGTTTTTAATTTTTGTTGGTATAAAAATTTCTGTTTGTTTTTGTACCTGATAAACTCTAATTACATTTCTACTTGATTCTTGAATCACACACACATACACACACACAAACATACACACGTATACGTATACACATGCACATATATACACACTACTTAAGTTACTTACAAGTGCATCACTACCTTTTGCTACATTTTTTTCATTTATTACAGAAACAATAATGGCAAGTTAAATAATAACTTTTGCCTCAAACTGGTGGTTCTTAAGTTTTTAATGCTGCGACCCTTTAATACAGTTCCTTAGGTTGTGGTGACCCCAACCATAAATGATTTTGTTGCTACTTCATAAGTGTAATTTTGCTACTTTCATAAATCATAATGTAAGTATCTGATATGCAATCCCAAAGGGGTTGAGACCCACAGGTTGAGAAACACTGCTTTTAATCCAGGGTAAGGCACGTACGTTCATATTACCTAAATGTATGGGTTTCATTGCAGGGAGAGAATCATAAACCTGGTAGATGTTTTCATTCTGACATTAGTTCTGCCCCGTCTTTTCCTCCGTTGTACGATGGTGGCTAGTTTTGCTGGCAGACTGAACTTTGAAAATTCATATAAAACAGAAGTCTGTTTGTGTTTTAGGAGTTCCCCTTTCGTTGTCACAAATGCCCTGCAGATAGACTGACTAGATTCTCAGTTTATCTGCATTCTGAGTCTCACTTAAAGCCTTCCAATTTTATGGATTCTGGAGCAACCCTAGATCGAAAACTATTGACATTCCTAAACTGCAGGCTGAGTATCTGTGTTTCACAAAAAAATGTGAACTCCGAAATGCTCAAAAATCTGAAAAATTTTGAGCATCAACATGACGACATAAATGGAAAATTCTCCCCCGTTCCCGTTCCTCCTTATGTGAAAGACAGACTTGAGAAAATACTATGTAAGATTATTTTCAGAGCATGTGGATATGGTACGCAGGAAACAGAAATTAATTTCATGTTTAGACTTGTACCTCATTGCCAGGGTATCTCTTCATGCATATGTAAATATTTCAAAAAATTTTTTAAAAAAGGCCAAATTACAAGATAATTCCCATTCCAAGTATTTTGTGTAGGGAATACTCAGCCTAAATCAAACACTGAATTTCTCTAATAAGTCCACTGATCTGTCAAAAGCTAGGACTTTTTTTTTTTTAAATCCTTGCTTCTATCCCCTAATGGGACAAGTTAGGTAGAAAACACACTCAAGATTTTCCGGTGTAGTGTCATAGATTGCCCTGTGCTAGATGAAACACTACAGATAGAGTCGAAGGGAAGTGTGAATCTTGTTTTAACATTGAGATCATTTGAAAGACAATGTGAATAATTTAGGCTTGAATTATCTGGTTGGACCCTAGTGCCAATTAAATTAACCGAATAAATTATCCTAGGCTGATAATTTGCAGTGAACAAAGAGACACAGAGAGTTAAGATAAGTACCTGAAGGATTCATTTACAAACTCAGTTAATAATGTTTTCAGTCCTAATTACTCAGTTTGGCTATCTGAGTTGATCTATTTGCTGTGTAATTATATAATTGCTTAATTCTCCAGTCCTGGTTATGGGGAGGATTAAATGAAATAGTATATTGAAGAAATTTAGTAGTGCTTGCTTCGCGTGCAGGCTGGAGCCATCACATCCCATCACTGGCAGGTCAGGTCAGTTGCTTTGGTGATAAAAGCCTGCATCACAGCATCACACAACTTTGTACCGTTTGCCTCCATGCAAGTTACATCCCGAGTTCAAATGATTGGGTCAATGAGAACAGCAGCACCAACTCTTTATAGACACTTGTGTGGGCCAATCTCATCCTCACACCGATCCCTTAAAGATTAGATGGGTAATTCCATAGAAAAGATGCAGAGATTTGGTGGCGTTAACTAGCACACCTGAAGTTGACAGTCCAAGTATTTCTTTTTACTCTTTACAATATGCTGAGCAGCCTTCAGACACAGTGCCCACAGGACAGGGAATATTTTCAACCCAGCAAAAATACATGTGACCATGAGCGGAGATAAATACTGGGCTAAATCTTATTGAATGGCTGGCTTACTTTGTATTTCAGAGACAGCAATGATGCTGTTGCCCCCTGAATATTTCACATTGGCTTAAGTTATTTAACTATTGGGTGAGCAAGTGAGAGCCAGCCCTGTCTACGGAAAGGTGTGCTAGGCTTAGACAAATTAGCTATGCTATACCCTGTGGAGGTCCACTCTCGTCTACAGTCTGTTTGGAGAGGATCCTCAGGTTCCTGGGTGACCATAGGGATGGACAGCAGAAGCCCTATAGAGAATGGAAGAGGAGGGGAAGGCAAGCCAATAAATGGCTTTAGTGTCCTTATCCCACAATAGACTACTAATAGACGGTTCTTTGGTCTAAGTCAGAAAAGTGGGTTTAATTTTCTACGGTCATTCTTGTTCTCTCTGTGCCCTTGATCAAATCCATCATCTCTTACAATCTTGGCTTCATCATCTGCAAAATCAAATCAGCCTGGCCTACCAGGCTTGTTGGAGGGATTGAAGACTGGGGTCTATGCGTAAGTTCTTTGAAACACAAAGTAGAAAAAGCACTGTACAAACGTGAGGATTAGTAGCAGCCGGCCTGTTCCATTTCTGTTGCCAGGCAAATCCTTGGCCACTTGCCCTGACCGCAACATCCCCATGACAGGCATGGAGCATGGCAGAAACCGGAAACAGGCCACTTTCACATTATTTTGAAATTTGTTATGAAATTTTGCCAAAACTTTATAAATACCAGCGAGGGCAACAGGGTGTTGTAGCACATTCTTTCTGCCTCATGAACCATTGTTTTTTGTTCTGGACTCGTAAGTTAAAATGCGCTCAGCTGCAGTTGCCTAGCTGGGTCATCCTGTGAAATGCCTGATATTCAATGCTTGACTCTAGCCAATTATCTTTAGTTCCCCTCTTTTATTAGTGTTAAATCTGAATTACAAGGGGGAAGGGTGGGAGTTGAGTGTGGACAGCGCACTAAACCTTTATGGCAGCGAATTCAGTTGCTCCGTTTTATTATTTTTCTCCCTTTGGCTTCAGTCCTTCGTTGATTTTTTTGACTTCTCCGGAACTCATTCTTCCTTCCCTTCTACCTTCAATATGTTTTCTCAAGCTGAAGACAAACTTTTCTGGTTGGGAAATTTGAAAGGAAAACAGGAGAGAAGGAGGAGAAGGAGGAGGAGGAGGAGGAGGAGGAGGAGGAGGAGGAGGAGGAGGAGGAGGAGGAGGAGGAGGAGGAGGAGGAGGAGAGTTCACAACAACCTTAAACTCGTAGTTAACAAAATAAACTGCAGATAAAACCCCTGAAGGTCTTGGCAGCGAACGTTTCCCACTAAAATGAAACCCCGTGCACTCGTAGTCTGAAACAAATTACGAAGGAGGGGGGGAAAATCAACAGCTCCGGGGTGAAACCGGGGTCGCTGCTGCTTCATCATTTTTAACCAAAAATAAAACAAGCAAATTTTGTTTAACTGCAGGTCAAAATAAAAAAAAATTAAAAAGTCCCTCATCTGTTCGGTGTAATTACTAACAGAGTGCAGCCTTTGCCAGCTGCAGGGTTCACGGATAAATGGAGGGAACTATAATTTTCTCTCCCTGGGGTTAAACCTGCAAACTTGACGTCTGTGCCTATAGCATGCTTTCAATATTCCATAGGAAACCGAGTCAGGACGTTTTGATAGAAGTTTTCTATTTTTTTTTTTGAATGAAATAATTGTTTTGCTTATGAAAAGTTAAATCTCTGGGAAGAAAAGGGCTTCTAGAAATTTGTTCCTCTGATGTCCTCAATCAAGACACTGTCCATACTGTATCATTAACTCTCTTGATCTGTATAATTTTGTCACCGAAGATGGGCAAACTTGGTTACCCTTTGGATGTATGGCACACAGGTCACTTTGTTTCCTAGTACTCTTGTCACAATGTGGCCAGAAAAAGGCTTCTTCCTCCCTAGTCAGGTCCTGTCCTTTGTATTGAAGCCCACATGTTTATTAAGGAAAATGTAAGGCATTTGCACAGGATCCATTTATACTTAACTCATTGACCTCTGTTTTACTTTTTTTCTTTCTTTAAAAAACAAAACAAAACAAAACAAAAAACAAAACAAAACAAAACAAAAAACAAAACAAAACAAAACAAAAAACATGTTCAATGTCCAAATTATTCAGTACAGTTTTTGGATAATCTTTAAGCCTTTACTTTATCTTCATAAAGATGTTAAATTTGACTTGAAAGGAAACAGAATTTGAACCGGAAAGCTTTAGTTTGAATTTGAAATTTAACTTATGGAGCTCACGTGGAAGTCTCCGAGAGAAAGAGAAGAAAGCGTATCTGCTTCATTTTCTACCTGTCTGGGCTTAAGGAGCAATTTCATATGAGGGGCTCTAGGAAAAACACAGACTCGCTACCAGGTAAGTATTATTCATTTCATAGGAAGAATGTTGAGCTGGTGGTGTGGGGTATCAGAAGCTGTCAATATACTGTGAGAGGGAACCTGGTATCCAATAAGTTGCTGCGACATCTCTACACTTGACTTGGAGAGAGGGGCTTGTGTGCTTTAATTTGGCTTGCTGAGAAGGAGTAACAGAGATGATGCTGAGAAACCAAGGGATCCCACACCAGAATCAAATCTGATTATGCAGCTCTGAGCATTCTGGCTTTGAGCTTCTATCGAAGCCATGAGTTTTCAGAAAGAAGAACTCCATTTCTAGTGCTCCATTCTCAATATTAGCACCATCTTCCATGGGGAAAGTCAACCACAACTGGCGTGTTCAAGTGTCCCACCTGGGAGATTTTAAAAGCCAGGCCTGCTATATAAAGTGGTAATCCTGCATAAACACAGGTTTGGATTTGTGTCTATAACTGACGGAGTCAAGGAGTGTTGACTGATAATCTGTTTGACCATCTAGCGAAAGCACATTGCTTAGTAGTTTTGAGTATCACTATTCTCTTGCATGTTGCTTGTAATTGTTTCCTACCTACAGCGATGCACTGTAATGCTTGACACCTGGCTGTCTAAAGGCTCAGATGAAAAGTTTGCATCAAGATTCGTGATATACTTGAACAGTTTTATCTTCTGCAAAGCAGAGAAAGAGAGAGACGAATCCACTTCACCTGTAACAAAGACCGAACAAGTGAATATGTGGTTACAAACCAGTACTCAGTGCAAAGACTTAAAGAACGCTGGATTGATGCAGTCCCAAAGCATCTTCCATTGTAACATCCTGAAACCAGTCTGCATCTGCAGCAGAAGGTGCCGGATGAGCGCTGTTTTCCAGCTCTTAGTGGTCTGATAGCTGCCAGTCCCTGCACATGTGTATACATTAGAAACTGCAGCATCAAAAGGGACAGGGAGGTTGTTAATGCCTTAGGGGAGAAAAACAAAACAAAACAGGAACCAAAGTGAGCAAGTGAGCAGGCTTTAATCATTAGGAACAGAACAGGTGTGGGAAGGAGTGGAAGGAGATGAAAAGTCAGAGGACATGGTGAGCCAGACTCCTGAACGGGACTCAGGAGCAGGCCAACTCTACCCAACGTTTTGTAACAAACTAAGGAATCCAGCAAGATGGTTTGTAGTTCTTCTCTTCCCCACTGAGCAGAGCCTTCTGTAGGCAGGGTACATGTCTATGACCGAGCAGCACTCTGGCTACCCGAGTTTGCAATAACATCTTTTGGATCAGCAATAGAAATGAAAGCAATTGACATCACTGTTTAGAGAGGAAAAGTAAGTGAGTCAAATTTTATGGATATAAAAATAAGTGTTAGATACTTACATCTTATTTTCATCTATGTTGGTAAATCCATACATAGACATATATACACACACACACACATGAGTGTAGTGTTGGGACAACTGGTATACCCAGATTTGAAAGCATTCTTTCAATAAGCATATGTAAGTATTCCAGGAAGGTTTAGGTAGTTTCTTTGGCAGTGGATTTTTCTTTTCTTTTGTTTCCTTTCCTTTCCTTTCCTTTCCTTTCCTTTCCTTTCCTTTCCTTTCCTTTCTTTCATTTTTTAAGCAAATGTTACATTAAGCCAAAAGTTTGACTTATAGTTCATGAGGTCGTAGATTTACAAGACACAGTGTTACTTTGGCAAGGATTAGATGTTGCAATGAACAAAGGAAAGAGGGTGGGGTCAGACCCAGAGTGCAGATTCATAGACCTTTACTAGAAGTAGTGAACATAGTAAAATGGACCCTGTAGCATCTGACACTTCTGATCACACCGACCTCACATTCTGCCTTTCTTCAAAATTCTTTTTATGCTCAGCTCATCCCCAGGGTCAGTGCATACAACCCCCATGTTTGAATTGTTATTCTCTCCATTTGGCCAGCAGTAGCAGATGTCATAGGTGCCTAATAATGTGTTCAGTTCTCCTCCCCTCACTAACCATGTGAAGAATTCAACGTGTGAGTCATCCACGGCCATGTGACTTGTTTTGATTAATGATTTCCCCAGGGAGGCAATGTCTTTTGGAAAAGGGAAAGAAGCCTGAGAACCAGCATTCTATTTTCTGCCCTTCCCCCACCCCCCAGCACAGCAAACTCTGTGTGACGATGAGATTTTTGGGCCAGGTGAAATGTCATGGGATGCTAAGTGGACACAGAGACAGCAGCTGCTCAGAAGAATGTTCTGGAACACCACATGTTGCTCCTGTCTGGTGAATATACTTTTATGTTCTGGGACATTTGGAAGCACAGCAAAGTTTAAGAAAGCGGATTTTGGCTTGGTTCATTCAAAGTCAGACCTTACCTTAAGGGTCTCTTTGATTCTCTGCCTCACCCTTCTCTTCTGATAAATGGAAAAATAGCAGATTGCATCTGTCTCATATGACTGAAGAAAAGAAAAATGTACACATAAGATCTTGGGACAAAGCATTGTTTATAGTGACTATTCTTCCAAAAAATGTTTAATAGATTGTACAGTGGTGCCATTCTCAGAAATGTATGCTGTGCACTTTGCTCACATTTACTCCCTGGTTCTCTCTCTCTCTCTCTCTCTCTCTCTCTCTCTCTCTCTCTCTTAAAGATTTACTTATTATTATGTGTAAGTACACTGTAGATGTCTTCAGACACACCAGAAGAGGGCATCAGATCTCATTACAGATGGTTGTGAGTCACCATGTGGTTGCTGGGATTTGAACTCAGGGCCTTCAGAAGAGCAGTCAGTGTTCTTACTCGCTGAGCCATCTCGCCAGTGTACCCTCTCTTATACAATGCATTAGCATTGTTCAGGGAATCTTCCTGTCCCCACATCTTTGTATTAGGTAATCAGAGTATCTTAATTAAAATTTGTGTTTTTCTGTGTGCTGATTTGATTGCAGACTTCTTGCAGGCAGCCACTATGTTTGCTAGACTTACAGTTTTAACTCTGGAAGACAGCCCTTGGCCTCACACAAATGATGTTCTTGAGTATTTAATGCAGTTAATGAAGAAATGCAAAGGTGCTGAATGTTCAGTCATGGATTTCAATCTCCTTGGAGTTTTCACTCTGAGTTAGGAAAACAAAACAAAACAAAACAAACAAAAAAAGAATGTGGCTTGTTTTTCCTGTATAGACACATCCTATAGATGTCCTTAAAGACACCGCCACTGGTACATCTGCCTTCCCCCCACCAGATAGTATTTCTAAGGATTGAAGCACAGTTCCAGACAATGACACACATGGATTAGGAACACAGTGTTCTGTTGCTGAAGTAATAAAGTCATCCTGTTGCCTTTAATCATTCTGAGGATGATGGATTCATTGATGCTTCTCAATTCAAACTTCAACTTTCCTAGTCTGAGTCAATGCAGAAGAGAAGTGCCAATTTGTAGTGACCCACAGCCACGTACTAGAAACTACTACTGAAACCCTCGTGGATGGAGTCTCCTTCAGCAGCTGTGACTGCACACTTGGGTCAACCTTTGCCACAAATGATCTTTCTGTGTTGTTTGAACAATACTATCTTAAACTTTTATAGTGCCCTATGGCTAAGCATCTTTAGACATTTTACAATAACATTAAAAGAAAGGCCAGCTCTGTCATAGGGGCCACACTAAAAGCAAGTAGTTGGACTTTCTGCAAAGGATGCTTACCTCAGAAACTTCTAGACTCTCAGCACCACTAGCTGGAACTTACCCTTCATAGATGCAGTACACGGGGCTGTATAAAACTTTCAAGACATCTCAATCCTCAGAGCCCACACCCCTCTGCATGAGAATTTTAGGGGTGAACAGAGAGAAAGCAAGACACATTCACATTGGAACTTTGAATTATTTGAAGTGGAGTCTAATATATACATGACAGAAAACTAATTTCCTTATTTGAGCAAGCCTAGAGTTTGTGCTGGGAAATGTGTGAAAATGTTTCTCCCTTAGAATTCTATTTTTACTTTAAGTATATGATTGAATATATATAAATATTATCTAATTTGTATTATATTTTAATATTTTATATTATACACACATATGTGTGTGTGCACATCCATATCTTGCTTCTAGCTTTCCACAACATTGTTTAAAATGGTTAGAACCCATTGGTCATGACCTGGTTTGTTGTTTCCTAGTTTCCAATTACATGGGTCTAATGGATGAGGTAAAAGATTTAAAGCCAAAGCTACATTAGCGATGGGAATGAGAACTAAAACAATTATCATAATAATTAAGAAGACTGGCCAAGTTTCTTCCAGCTTAAATGTCTAAGTTGAAAAAATGTGGACCATAAGAAGGAAAAAAATAATCCACTTGATATAAAGGCTTCCTTTGGCTAGTTTGCTCTGACAGTTTAATCAATGTCCAACTTTTGACTTTCCCCCACTCTCTCCCTGAGGTAAGACTGAAGATTGGTGTCAGAGGCCTCAGGGTACTAGTAACTGATTGTTTAAGCAAGTCTGTGAAGGGCCAGCTGTAAAAAAAGAAAGCACAAGAATACACTTGCTTGACAGTCTCTGGATCTGAGGAACACACCCCTGGCTTCCAGAAGGTTCTCTATCCCCTGCCCCCCCCCCCCCCCCCCAAGACAAAATGAATCTTCCTCCTGGAGTGCCCAGCAGGTCTCTTACATGTGCTTTGCACCATAGCTGCTCTGCGACCCCTTCCAGTTCTTCTCAGATCGTTTTGACAAGGAAGTGTCTGCACTAAGTGTCACTGTTTTTTTCTGTTCCCTCTCTGATGTCACTCCCAGAGAGGGCAGCCCCAAGGCACCGCTGTTTTCTTTGCCTCTGCATTTACTGCTGTGCTCACATGTGCTTGTAGCTGCCTTTAGAAAACAACAAATGTGCTCTAATTTTAGTACGTCTTGGCAATAATTGTTTTTATTTCCGTGGCAAGGAAAAGTGAAGGAAAAACAGCTTGGAACTTAATAACCACCTTAGCCTGCAGCCTTCAACTTTATTCATGAGACTCTTTTTTTGTTTTAATCTTTTTCCTCCTCTCTGCATTCTCAGTATCTTCTTGAAGAAGGTAAAGCATTACATTGCCTTTGCAAAGGTTATATGTTTATTTACAAAGCGCCAGCCATGAATGTGTCTTCCAATAGTGGCTTCCAGCAATTCACTTTCCAGCTCTCTAGTCAGCAAGGCTGAAGCCGAATAAAGTAATGTCTGGGCATTTAGTCATAGAGGAGGTTAGAGCTTCATCAACCACCTGGCCCATACTGTGTGCAAATCTCGTGAAAGCATGGTGTGCGTTTGTTCCTTGAGCTATGCTATGCACTGGTATTTTGTCTTGAAGGGAAATGGTACTAATTATTCTTCAAGGTAAGATTAATTTTCATACAACAAACCAGAGATTCCGCCAAATCCATGCAGTGTGTCTTGTTAACATGCAGCTAAGTGCTAAGTATGGACATAGCAACGTGAGAACTCTCAGTCAAATCCCAGCTTCCATGATCCTTTAAGTGAAAGGAAACAGTTGCAGGTTCCCATAAAGTAAAGGTTTCCATGGGGAGCCTTGACTTTCTGGTCATGAAAATACACTACAAGAATGTGTGTGTGTGTGTGTGTGTGTGTGTGTGTGTGTGTGTGTGTGTGTGTGTGTGTGTTTATTACCCAATTTGGCTTCCAGCTGTTAGAAAGTCTAATAGCATTAATAGTCTATCTTAGAACTGTTGGGCTCAGAAAATGAACCTTGTTGGAAATCTTCTAGAAAGGAAATCCAGGTTGGAGGTCTGTTGGAAAGACTCAAATTGCAAAGTCGCTTGTTTTAGTGGAATCTCAGGGTTGAGTTGAGCTGCAGGAGTGAGTCACAGGATTATGGAAATTATAGAGACCAAGGGCAGGACCTGTTCCAGATGAATATATGCATAGATGAGTGGAAGTCGGGTACAGACAGCCTCACAATGTCCCAGGAGGCTGTGTCAGTGGCTAAGCTGAGCTGAAACCCCAGGGGCAGGAGAGAGTTTTTTGCCTGTTGATCCCTTGACACGTGTATGTGAGATGATGTAACAATGTCAGGGCTCCTCCTTATGGAGTCCATGTAAGGGAATTGAACTCGTTCCTCGGTCCAGTGTGTTGGATAAATTCTCAGGTCTGCTTTTTCTATTGTGATTTTAATATGCTCATTGCTTATATGGGTTTCCTTTGATAAGTTTATAAGATGCCATTCTTCTTGTTTCTAAGAACTGGTCATGGATCCATTTGTGTCTTGTGAGTGGTCCCAGGCAGAGGGTGCTGTGCCAGTAAGGTGCAGAGTTGTCCTCCAATTTCAACATACAGTCCAGATCTCTTTATAAAGTGGAGTCTCTGTTGTCAGGGCACAGCCCAGAAAAAAATTAAAATAAAAAACAAAAAACCAAACAAACAAAACCCCCAAGAACAAAAAAACACTGTTTCATACAATGTGAAAGGACTCGTAGGCAGGGTCCAGCCTGACCTTAACACATAGCTTGATCATATTCTCTTTTAGCATTTCTCTCTTAGCTACATCACTCACAGGAGGTTGTCAGTAAACACAGTCTGATGGATATTCAATCCAGTGGTCAGTGTAATGTATGGCATTCAATAAGTGTTCAATAAACTTGAGTGATTTAGTTGGTTAATGGTGTGGAGGAACAGTAGATGTTCCAGTACTTTCCCTGCTTAACACAGTAGCACTGGACCTGGACATGAGGCGTCATCACCTACGAGTGAAATAGCTATTCCATGTCTCTCCTATGCTCACTTCACCCTTGGTTTACTAAACGCAGAATAACCCATGCCTACTGGATGCTGTGGAGTCCTATCTTCCTTTCTCTGATGCTCTCTGAGGACAGCTCACACCATTTTACAGTTTTCTCCTACAGCCATGCCCAGTCCTGGAGAGTGTCCCCAGAGCCTCTACTCTGTGGCTTCCAAGGCAGCATGAAAGCCAGCATGAAGATCCTTTGTGAGAATTTCCACCACTCTTGATAAATTTCACCTATTATGGGTCCATTAAACTATACCTTCCTAGTCATTTCAATAAAAAAAAATCATTAGAGTTACTTACCTTATGTTGGACTGTGTAAAATATTTTCAGTCCATCAATCTCGAGGTGTGTGTAGGAGTTGGCAATAGAGATGGCCCAACACTCCCATAGGAGTTATGACCCACCACAGGGGAAATTTTGAGGACATATACAATGGACCAGATTGTATAAGTAACTGCCAGTCAACTGCCTTACAACTCCAGGGGATGAATACAATTTGGACCTCAAGTTTTTTTTCTCTCTTGATTTTTTTTGGTAAGAGTTATGTTTTAAGTTTTTGTGGGGGAGGTATCAGAAGTCCGTCCTGCTTGGTCCACAGTCTCATGAGAAGTCTGAGTTGTCAGTGACATTAATGATCATTCTAATTATATCTCTGCTTTAGAGAAATTAAGTTAGGAACCCACCCCTTCTACGAAATTACAAATGTGTGTGTGTGTGTGTGTGTGTGTGTGTGTGTGTGTGTGTGTGTGTGTGTGTGTGTATGAGTGTGTGTGTTTGCATATACTCATGTCCATGCATATGTGTGGATGTTCACCTTAGAAACAGAACCCAGAGCCTTGAAGATGCCAGGCATGTACTCTACCCTTGAGCTACATCCCTTGCTGAAGTTACAGGCTTTAAAATGATACTGGAAAAACAGACTCCCTAGTGGGATGAGAGAGAGAACCCTGTAGTTCACAAATGCAGTCGCAACTTCTCAAGGACTGAGAGATGCCAGGAAAGAAAACACAGAGAAAGGTTGAGAGGAAGTCAATATTGCAGAATTGCAAAGATGCCTCAGGGGAGAGAGCTTTCCTGCTGTATTACCTGTCAATTGACTTCCAGACCTCACTGTATATGGCAGATTCTGAGCACACAGTGTAGATGAGAACCTGCAAATCCTGCCTCCAAGAAATCTGCTGTGTATACGTGTCACATTTTCATCTCATTTTTTTTTTAGCATGATATCATGAAGGTGCTGGAGGACTGCAAATGATCTCCAAAGGAACCTGATTCAGTGGGTTTTTTTCCTTTTATTGAAAGTGAGTTCCCCCCTCACATAAGCTATCCTGATGACTGTTTCCTATCCCATCTCAGCTACTCTCCACTTCATTCTCTAGACCTATTCCTTTTCTGTCTCTCATTAGAAAACAGACTTCTAAAAGATGGGAATAAAATATAATAGAAAATAAAATACAATAAACCAAAAACAAACACATTGGAATTGGATAAAACGAACAGAAGGAGGAGTACCTAAGAGAAGGCACAAAAATAGAGGTCCACCCACTCACTCACACACTCAGAAATCCCAGGAAAATACAAAACCAGAAGGCATAACGTATACACAGAGGACCTGGTGCAGACCGGCACATGCAGGTTCTGTGCATGCTGCTTCGGGCTCTGTGAATTCATATGAGCATGGATCGTGTTGATTTAGAGGGACTTGGTGGCTTCCATCTTGTCTTGCGTTTACACCCTTTCTCCCTCCTTATCCACAGAGTTCTTGAGACCCAAGTGGAGGCTGAGTGTTTTGAGGTCTCTCACTTTCCACATAATGTCTAGCTATAGATCTCTGTATTTGTTCCCATCTGCAGGAGGAAGCTTCTCTGACTTTGGCTGAACAAGGTATTGATCTGTGAGTATGGCAGAATGTCATTAGGAGTCACTTTATTGCTACATTCTTTGAGTAGGACAGAAGTATATGGTTTTCCCATCAATCCCTGGATGGTCTAGTCGGCGGTTTATAGTCACCCAGGCAGTGTCAGGTATGGGTTCCATCCTAAGGAGTTACCTTAAATTAAATCAAACATCGATTGGTCACTCCCACAAGTTTGTGGCATCATTGTACTGGTATATTTTGCAGGCTTATCACTGTTGTAGATAGAGCATTTTGTAGCTGGCTTGATATTTACAGCTAATGTCCACTCAAACCCTGTAATTCTAAGGTTTATAGCTTAGTTATCACTGGCTTAACAGCTAATATCAACATATAAGTGAACGTACACAAGGTCTGTATGTATGCTCCGTTGGTAGCATGCAGAGCACCTTCTAGTACCAAGAACATTAGCCAGGAGGGGCTAAACACACTAGGAGGACCACAGCTCAGCTTCTCTGTGTTCAATGACTTATTCGGCAATGGGATCTTGCTATCAGTTTGTAGACCAACCTATAGCCTTTGCAGTAGCCTGAATTGCTTCACGATTTTCCCATGACCACTTTGACCAACAACTCAATTAGATGCAACCCAATTTCAGTACTGGGAACTTCATTTGGTGATAAGAGAGGACAAGTTGGGGCTTACTCATTTCCTTGACTGGAGTATTGAAAGAGATCATAAAGACTTTTAACTTCATGTGGTGCCTAGGTGATAGGTACCAGACATTAAGACAGTGTTCTGTCACAACAATATGAACTAACCAGTACCCACAGAGCTTCCTGGGACTAAACCACCAATCAAAGAAAACAAATGGTGGGACTCATGTCTCTAGCTGCATATATAGCAGAGGATGGCCTAGTTGGTCATCAATGGGAAGGAGATGCCCTTGGTCCTGTGAAGGCTCTATGCTCCAGTATAGGGGAATGCTAGGGCCAG
Organism: Mus musculus; assembly: GCF_000001635.26. NCBI lineage: Eukaryota > Metazoa > Chordata > Mammalia > Rodentia > Muridae > Mus > Mus musculus. The sequence goes on from NC_000073.6 coordinate 70,833,828, forward strand.
GAAGGAAGAGTGGGTGAATTGGTGAGCAGGGGGAGAGGGGGAGGGGAGGGGATAGGGTATTTTCGGAAGGGAAACTAGGAAATGGGATAACATTTGAAATGTAAATTTAAAAAATCTAATTAAAAAAAAAAAGACAGTGTCCTGTCACAGCTGTGACACTGAGGCTGGCATTCCTTCTACCTCTGAGACCTAAGTCTCCTGGAAGTCTGGCAGTAAAAAAAGGCCTGAGGTACACAGCACATATTTCTGAGACTGTCATCACTGTACAATTTCTACTTTAAGCTACCTTGGTACTAAGGATACTATGAAAAATTGTTATGCCAAGTGAATGAAGCTGAGCACAGAAGGATAAATGCTGTCTGACATGGTTTATTAAGTGGAAGCTGAGTAAGTTTTGATATATACATCTCCATGTGTTTGTGTGTGTATTGATATGAGGGATTACAGTTGTATGCATGCCATGACACCCGTGTGGAAGTCAGATGGCAACTCCTATTGTTGCATCTTATCGTCTACCTTAGTTGAATCAGGATCTCCTTTGGTTTTGCCACTATGTTTGTGTCTCTGTGTGAGTGCATGTGTGTGTCTACTTATGCATGTATACATATTCATATTCACATATGCATATATAGATTTGTATACATGTATATACACCCCCCACACACATATATACACTATTTCCCATCTTGCCCTAATAGCGCTGGTAGTACACTCATGTGATCCTGCTCTGGTTTTACCAGGCTTTTGAATGCAGCCTATCATGCTTACATAGCACACGCTGTATGGACTTAATGTGCCCCCAGTTCTGCTTAGTAGTCCCATGTCTGCATTTCTGTTACTTTTGCTTAAGACCATGACTCACTTGTGACCTCTGAGCTTAGTAACCTCCATGCCCTTCCACACAGCTCTGGCAGCAGGCTGTGTGCCTGGTGGGATTGTAAGGTGTCCTTCCATCAAGACACAACTTCCTCTCTGTGTGTTTTACACATTGTCTCTCCCAGTGTCAATGTGGACTGTTAAGTTCCACATTTTCCTGGAAGGCGTTTTCTTAAAGACAAAGGCTTTGGTTTGAGTAAAGGAGCTTGCCCTTCTCTCAGCTGTAATGCTTTCCACACACCTTGGAGAGTCTGACACCTTACAGCACTCAGGCACGCTGAGCAGAACAGTGTTGGCTGCCATTCCTGTGATTCATCAGCCAACAGACCCTGGGGCAGACACAAAGTCCCTGGCTCTAATGTGGCTTCAATGGGAAAATCAGATTCTCCTCACATCATCTGGAATTACAAAGGCTTCCCGAGGAAAGTAATTCTTGAGAAACACAAGGGCTGCTTGTAAATTTAATGATAGCTGCCCCTTCCCTTCCAGCAATGGAGATTTAAAGCACAGAATGGGATTCTTGGAGACCAGCTGCTGACGGTTCTTCAGGTCAGTGCTGTGCACTCTGAAGAGGTGCTGGTAAGAATAGACACCCTTTTTCTTACCCTTCCTCCCTGGTCCATGATTCTGTGTCTGGCTATTTGAAGAATGGTCTTCTAAGACTGATGGCATGGCTCAGGGGGTAAGGGTGCTTGCTGCAGAAGGACTAGTTAAAATCCCCAGCAACCATGCCTCTGTGGGGAGTTGCAGGGTGGAGGAGAGCTACTGGTTGCCCCTAATCTAATCACATGTAGATACTGACATAGCTGGTCAACATTTTGTGGATAATAAAAAGTATGTTATAGTCAAGCTAGTTTGATCTAGGTTATTCCACTCTACATCTTTTTAAACTTCTGTGATATTCTAATAGTACTTTTAACCATAATTAATTTACTCTTTATTTTCTATATGTGTGTGTGCATGGATGCATGCATGTGCACATCATGGAGGATGGAAGTCTGAGCACAACTTTCAGGATTTGATTTTCTTCTTCTACCATCTGAGTCCCAAGAACTGAACTCAGGTCTCCTGTTATAATAGGCAACACGGACTTTTAACACGGGGATATTTTGCTAGTTTAATATTTTTATAGTGCTTTTCATAGCCTAAAAAATATCATCCCCTTAACTTAAGAGTCTACATGCAGTCAGCTATTTGGCATACATAGTCTTGTATTACTGCTCAAATGTTCTTTCTTAAATGCTTATGGTACATTATACATGGCCTGTGTCATATGAATTTGAGCCCCTAGGGCCCCTCACCCCCATTCACTGAGTAGACATGTGAATGTATTCATTGGCCATAGTTTTCCATCTTTCCCCCTCTTTATCCAAGAAAATCCCAACTCCTTTATTCTCTATTTACTAGGCAACTCTATTAGAAAATTTCAGCTAATTGTTTTTATTCAAACCTTGGGAAGACTATCTTGTCATTAGAAACAGATTCAGCAAGTATTTTCTTTAATCTCTTTGTCAAGTCTACTAGGAAGAGAGGAAGACAACGATTCTAAGCATGATGGTCAAACTCTTGATATCAGCCTGTGGGTTGACTGGTCCACATTTTGTTGTATGGTTTCTCCAAGTTGATGGTCACACACACAAAAGGAATCACTTTTTATTTTTTTCCTCCCCCCACCTTATGTATAGGGAGATAAGTAACATCTGTTTTAACTTGAATGATTCAATATGTGTTTTAAGAATCATGTTTATAGAAGTAATTTGGTTATAAATATGAGAACAGATTTTTGGGGTACAAGCTCAACTATGTCTTTCCCTAAGGCAAGCTGATTTATAAAATTTGAAATCTTGTCTGGCTCTGAAACAATGGCTCCACCAAGCTAATAAGTAAATAGAAGGAGGAGACCTAATAAAGTTCAAATCCCCAGAAGCTAAAAATTTAACACCTTAGTAACAAGGCGGGGGTGGGGGGGGAGAAAGCAAAAGAAGCTATGTTTGCAGGCCAGCCACCAGAGGTCCCAAGCCTTAAACCATGAGCCTGAAGTATAATCCAAATAAATGTTTTTCTCAAATAAATAAATTTAAAAAAAAGATTAGTCAACCCCTCACCTAACAGGTCCTGTGGCAGGCCCTTGAACCATACTGACTTCCTCAGCATCACAGTATTGGAGTATGGAAATGTGAAAAACATGAAGTTCAATGCCGGGGTATTGAGACGGTGAAACTCTTCTCAGTTAGGTGAGTCCACCCTTCCGGGAAGATTTAACATTGGTCTCTGGAAACATTATACAGGTAGAGTCTATCTCTTGAATCCAGCAAAGAAAGGATGCCATCCCTAGTGACACAAGGTAAAGAAGAAGCACAAATATTTCCTTTACAGCTGTTTCATTTTATTCATTTTTCTTAGTCATCATCCAAGCAAGAATGTTCACATCACAAGCCAAGGTTTGATTGAAGGAGGATGTAGTTCCAGTTATTCTGATCCTAAGAACTGGGATGATTTGAACGATTATAAATTTCAACCTGTGATATTATGAAATAGGAAGATTCAAGATGCCCACCAATGTTCTCCTTGCTTTGTGGTGAGTAGGTTTGAAAGTGTTGCTGTATGTATCTCTTCAAACATTCTGAATGGAATTGTTCATAGCATCTGTGACTCCTTCATAGTGACGTTAAAGGAAGCCAGACCTGGGTGTTTTGACCCTTTCAAAATATGTTTAAAAGTACAAAATGTGAGCGAGTCCCCCTCAGTCGCCGCCACCTACTAATGCCGCATGCAGCCATGCTTCTCTATGTGGCCTTCTTTTCAAATATGTGGCCTTTTTTTCCTGTTAGTTCTAAGTTTCTACAATTCAATACAGAGATGAAAAGAGAGGCACTCCTAACTTTTTAGTTGGGCAATGGGGATTGGTAATAAGGTTTAGAACTCACCAGTGTATCATAATCTTAAATGGAAGTAATAAAAGCAAATATCATAACACCTCTAGCAGGGCTAGGGGTGGCTTCAGAGGTGAATTTCTGGAATTAGCTGACAAATTGAACATTACACACTTCCTCTTCTCTTCCTCCCTTCCTTTCTTCCTCCCTTCCTTCCTGCCTCCCTCCCTCCCTTTCCCACTCCCTCTCCCCCCTCTCCCTCTCTCCTTCCCTCCCTCCCTCCCTCCCTTTCTTTCTTTCTTTCTTTCTTTCTTTCTTTCTTTCTTTCTTTCTTTCTTTCTCTCTTTCTCTCTTTCTCTCTTTCTCTCTCTCTCCCTCCCTCTCTCTCTTTCTCTCTCTCTCTCTTTCTTTCTTTCTTTCTTTCTTTCTTTCTTTCTTTCTTTCTTTCTTTCTTTCTCTCTTTCTTTCTCTCTCTCTTTCTCTCTCTTTCTCTCTCTCTTTCTTTCTCTCTCTCTCTTTCTCTCTCTCTTTCTCTCTCTCTCTTTCTCTCTCTCCCTCCCCACTCTCTCTTTCTTCCTTTCTAATGAGACTCACTATGCATCCTAAGTTAATCTTGAACTTGAGATCACCTTGTTTCAGTCCCCCAAATGCTGAGACTTCCTATAAACTTACATTTCTGGTTTCCTTATATACCTGTACTTAGGTCTATATTTTTCTGTCATCCACCAGCCTCTGTCTATGTATGTTTACCATTTATACAAACTGTGATACTTCATAACTACATTAATCAGTTCATTCACTTATTGAATCAGTCTAAGACATTTCTAGTGTATAACTGGCCTTCTGCAAAATTCCGAGCGTAAGGACAGAAAGTCAAGGTCTTTTCCTGCACAGAGCATCCAATAAAGACACTGAAGACTCTGGTTAAATGGTGGCCACCAGTCCATCTGCACAATTTGGATTGGTTGTGGTTTCATGGCTGTCACTCTGCTCCTGAAGTCAGGATTTGGGGTTTAGTTTTATGCTCTAGACCTCAGTCCTGTGAAATACCTAGAATTGACCTCTCTTCTTTTCTACCTCATCTCACTTCCCTCTAAAAATATCTATGTCTTCTTCCAGGCTTCATTCAGAAACGGTCATGGTAAGCATGAACCCACAGTGCCTCCTATAAACCTCCATTGTAGTTGAAAGCTCGACTGGCTACCTGTCTGTCAAGGTGTCACTTCTTCCTTTTCCCTGTCTCTAATCATTCCTTGAACATGGCATTTACCCAAATGTATCACAATAACTGGATGAAAATAACAAGAAACAGAAAAGACTCAAAATAATGGCCGTCTGAATCTGATAGTGGTTCTAATATTACGTAAAGAGCTTTGTAAATGGTCTTGCATATTTTAAAAATTAATTATTTTCTGTGTGTGCTTGTGTGTGCACATGTATGTTCATGTGTGTATGCGCACTAGAGCATGCATGTGAGGTGAGAAAACAATTCAGTGGAGTTGGTTGTCTCCTTCTACCTTTATATGATTTCACGGGATAGAACTCAAGTCACCAGGCGTGTGTGGCAAGCCCTGGACCTGCTGAGATATGTCTCCAGTGTGTGTGTGTGTGTGTGTGTGTGTGTGTGTATCTGTGTGTGTGTGCATGTGAATACACATACATGCATACATACATAAATACATACATGTGCACATGTTTGGAAACTCTGCTAATCTGAGCTCAGCACAAAATGGAAGCCTCCCTTTGCCAGCAGGGCTTTCCCTTCTCTGACCTTGTCTGGGGAATTTGACTTGCTACAACTTCTACCTGAGGAAGGTTGAGTAGTCCTTGGCAGACCTACAGCCTTTCTCTTTTCTAGGATAAGAACTTGCTCAGCAAGTACCTGCGATTCCTGGAATGTCTCTCCATACAAATGAGGTGTTCACAGAACGTTAAACTTTAGCCAATGATTTTCACTTACCTTGAAAACTCCTTACCACTCTCTAAGGACCTCTGGTTCACTCCTAATAAAGTATATTCAGATAACCCACTCTGCACAAGCTAAGATCCTCTAAAAGGTGTTTCATTGATGATAGTCAGAGAAGGCCTTCATCTAAAAGAGCTGTAACACTTAGATCTTCAGAGAAGGAAGGAACTCTTTCTCCTTCCCTGTCCCAGCACTCACGCCTGTGCCTGAAAAGGATTCTGTAGAAACCCACCATGTCCGGACTTTGCTTCATCCTTCCAGCCTGCTGTCCAGTGGCATCTGGACACCTTGAAATGGAGAAATCAGAGGACTTGGAAACACAGCAGGACCCCAACATAAACCAAACCAAACACACACACACACACACACACACACACATTGATATAAAACAAAATTTTTGAATATTGTGCTTTACAATTGGTTGGAGGACCTAACAGTAAGAGTCACCAATGACCTGATGACAGCAGATGTCTTCTTTCAGGTCTCCTCTTTTAAAGCTGGTTTAATTAACACATCCTAGCACTTGTCTTTAGGGTGATGAACAATCTGAAGGTTGTTTGATCATTTGTGTTAAGATACCTGATCATTATGTTTGCTGACATTAAACATCTAGGTCTCTTCTGATATTGATCACCTTGCTATATCTACACATAGAATTAGTTTAGCCATCTTTGTGAATATCTCTAGTGAGTTTGATTAAACAATTCAGTAAGTCATCTCAGAGATCTGCTGGAGATAATGTGCCCCCAGGAAGCACTTGCTGAGTTAGCATTTTCATTGAGTTAGTGAATTTGCATAAATTGGAGTTTCTAAGTATTGCGAAATCTCCCAAGAGGGTACTGGCTTGTCATCAAGCTGCAAAAGAAGTCTTCAAATTACAATATCCAAGCATAAGCATGGCATGTTATGACTTAGCCCTATAGGAATCCAGAATAGACAAACAGAGTTTGCCACCATTTCTGAAGTATTGCAACTCTTCTGTAGAGCATGTTTATTTGTTTCCAAGTTTTCACTATGTTACGTGTTTGTTACTGAGTTGGACTATGGGGCCTGAGAAAAAGGAGAAAGATGGTTTTTTTGTTTGTTTTGTTTTGTTTTGTTTCTCTTCTTTTTTATTAGATATTTTCTTCATTTACATTTCAAATGCTATCCCCAGAGCTCCCTATACCCTCCCCCCTAGCCTGCTCCCCAATCCACCCAGTCCCACTTCCTGGCCCCGGCATTTCCTTGTACTGGGACATATGATCTTCACAAGACCAAGGGCCTCTCCTCCCAGTGATGGCTGACTAAGCCATCCTCTGCTACATATGCAGCTAAAGACCCAGCACTGGGAGTACTGGTTAGTTCATATTGTTGTTCCCCCTATAGGGTTGCAGATCCCTTTAGCTCCTTGGGTACTTTCTCTAGTTCCACCATTGGAGGCCCTGTGTTCCATCCAATAGATGACGGTGAGCATCCACTTCTGTATTTGCCAGGCACTGGCATAGCCTCACAAGAGAGAGCTATGTCAGGGTCCTGTCAGCAAAATCTTGCTGGCATATGCAATAGTGTCTGGGTTTGGTGGTTGTATATGGCATGGATCCCCTGATGGGGCAGTCCTTGGATGGTCCTTCTTTCCATCTCAGCTCTGAACTTTGTCTCTGTAACTCCTTCCATGGGTGTTTTGTTCCCCATTCTAAGGAGGAATGAAGTATCCACACTTTGGTTTCATATTAACACATATGAAAGAGAGATAGTGCCATACATTTTGATGTTGTTGATCAGTACCATGTGTACAAGGTGCCTTCTTCAGTGCTCACAATGAATAACTGTAAGTTGTTTTTGTTTTTGTTTTTTTGTGTTTCTGTAATCTTGCTTAAGAAAGAAATGTAAGCACACAGAACTATCGAGTGATCACACTTCCTTATGACTGGAGAACTTAGCTAATGAACCGATTTGCTCTTATTCTTTGAGGAAATCACTTCGGAAAGCCATCAAAATGACTGGTATATTCTTTGTACTAAGATGATAATCAAGAAGAAAAATGTACATGCTAACATGTTTATTCACAATTGTGTTTTCCTAAATGGCAGGCATGGTTCTATTTATAGATTTATTGAGGGTAGGTTAACTGCCAGTTTAGCTTTTCTTTCCTAACATGAAACACTTCACCTTATTCTTTAATGAAACATCTGTCTATTGGCTCTCCTCTTCGGGTTAAATAAATGTAGAACGAAGGAATTCCATTGATCCTATTTGCATCCCTAAGGGCTTTCTTTTCTGTGTCTTTTCCCAAGTATTTGTCATTTCCCATGAAGCTATATCTAACTTTTAAGTACACAGAGTCCTATCATGAGCCAAAGGCTATTCTTATCCACAATCAGACTTTCTTCCAAGGACTGGTGTAGATTTTTTCCCCTGTGAATCAACATCATTCTAACATGTGACCAAAATTATATAAGTGCATTTTTACAACTTGGTGATTTTTGGAAGATTAAGTCTTCTGTATAATTTTTCAAAGTAAGTGATTGTAATCCAAAATAGAATACTGACTCCTCCACCCCCACCTTCTGGTCTTATCTCTTGGTCTTTTCACTCCTGTTTTAGACTCATGGGTGTTCCCTCTTAGACAACCTTCTGGCTCCCTACCTGTCTCTCACATTCAGTGTTTGCTTTGTCCTTGATTCCTATCAGCACACTTGCTAATGTGTGTGTTTGTCCTAATAATTTCCTTCCTACCCAGAGAGCTCAGGTTCATATCTACTGGATTTTCCTCCCACTCAGACTAATCTTTCTATTGACTAAAGTCTTAAAATTTTTAAGAAGCCATTCTCCATACAGCTTCTGAGACTACTTCTGGGATACTCTTATTTCCGTAGGCACAATCAGAGAACCCTTACAGAATACATAATTTAAAAAATACTAAAACTTATATTCTCTTTTGTTTGTTTATATGAGAAGAGTTCCACAGCTTTGCCCAGCCTGACCATCTATGCATCATGCTCCTGCCTCAGTCTCTAAATGCTGGGCTTTGAGGCTTCAACCGCCATGCCTAACAAAAGCTGAGCTCTTTATTCTTCACCTTGCCTCACTGTCTAGGTTCTTTGCTGTTGTGGGAAATATTTAAAAAATAGAACCATCACCTTCCCATGCTTGCGCAGCAGGCAGCTCTCTGTCCTGGGTGTGGTCTGCCCGGCCATGCACTGGAGGGCAATGGCTGACTTGTTCTTATCTCGTGGAGACTCTCTGGGTTGGATTCCCAAAACAACTCCAACCAGTTTGCTAAGTTCCCACTGTACTTTTCTCCTGAGAACCCAGACAAATCCCCATAAGAAGAAAAACACCACGCAAATTTAGTTCACAAACTATGGTAACTCAATTTCTAGGAGCAACAACTAAAACCTAATCATGTTAGCTTCAATAAAATCTGAATGTCCTCCAGTGGCAAATCCTGAAGAATCTGCCATTGAAACTGGGATACACTCGTAATTACATCTTGTCCTCACACTATCCCCATCCAAAAGGACCTAACTCTCTCCTGCTTCCTCTCTTTCCCTCTCTAACCAGGAAGTCCCACCTACTCATCCAGTGATTGGCTCCTTTATTCATTAGGAGATTGGTTCACAAGAAGTCACCTGAGTATGACTCGTTCCTTGTCTGCAACTCCTCCCAGGAGAATGGAATTAGCATCAACACACAAATAACACCAGACCCATCCCCAACATTTTGCAAACCTTCAGCTGAATCACCTCTCCTTTTCTGCCCTTCTTCTGCCACCCAGGTATATGTTCCTGGACTTTGCCAAAGAGCCAAGAACTAGAGGCCACCATTGCTGACTCTCTAATTAGGAAATTCAGCTCTACAGGGAATACTGTGGGTCAGGCTAACCTGGGTTTAATTCCACATTCCATAATTTTCAAGTTGTGCCCGATCATATATCTCAAATGGAATATATAAAGAAGTTAGACTTAGCTGGGTTAAACAAACACCCATGTGTAAGTACATGCTGGGAAGATGGGACCAATTACTGATGGCCATCATGTACAGTAAGGGTGGTCAAGCACATTCCTATTACTGTCTCTGATTTGGCAGGTTTGCCAGTTCCTTTCCATTGGCTAGGGCCATTTACCTTAAGGATAGTTTGTTTGTTTGTTCTTTTTTCAGAGAGGGTCATAATTTGTTATTCCACCTCCCTGAAGACCCCTGATTAGCAATAACCTTGCTAACAGGTTAGGTGACCATGCTTTGAAAATTGTTTTCATGAGCCAATACCTTTTTCCTTGGTGTTTTCTTTCAAATAGCATCTTAACTTTGAAATGCATACCAGACTGCCTGAACATCAGCCTGAGTGTGAGGATGAAGAATGCAGGACTGAACAAAGGGCAAGTCATTTTCCAAGGAGCCATGGTCAGGGTGAAAGACAGGTAAATATAAATAGTTATCTCCCCTTCACTCACTGAACTCTGCTGTAACTTTAAAAGAAGCTAACGTAGCACAAAAGCAAGGTAGCATGCTCTTCTAATTTTCCCTCCAAATATAAGAAAATTAATCCAAGTGAGTTGAGAAATTGGCTGTGCATAATGAACATGTGAGCTGTTCCTGAAACAATTTCACAGAGAACTGTGCTCAAGTCTACACTTCCTGCTTATGAGGAGTAGCTGTGACAGCAATTCCAGCAGTTAGTGTTTTGCTTCCACAACGGGCCAGTACATTCAGCATCTCAAAACTCAAGACAACACAACCCACAACCCTTAACTCGGAGTGCAGATACTGGTTGCAAAAATGCATATTGTACTCATTCATACTTTTGTCACAAAACGGGCATAAGATTAAGCCAACCAAAATGTCACCATACACATATGGGAGAGAGGTACTCTTCAGTGCCCTTCACTTACTGAGTATCTATCTATTAGCAGTTGATAGCTGTTGATAGAGGAGGAGACATAATTCTTTTATGAGAGTTTGAGCTCTGGTAGATTCTTCATGCTCCAGTGGGTAGCCAAACACCTGTGTGTCTTTGGGTAGAATTAAGTGGATTTAGGAAGGGATTTAAAACAAACACCACCACCAAAATGTCTCCAAATTTCGAGGAGAGTATGTTCAGGAGGCTCTGGAGACTGGTGCATGCAGGAGGTGGGGGTGGGTATGTACACGGGCAAAAGGTTCTCAGAGCGCTGAAAAAAAAAGATATCCTAAACACCTTATCACTGACCTCTAAGCCACATCTCCTCTGCACCCCGCCCCCCCAAAAGGATAACCAAGTAGAAATAGGAAGAAAAGGGAGCATAATCCCCAACCAACACTTGCGGACATTCACACCTTTTATTTGAAAACATCGAAATAGAATCCCAACCTTTTATCTTAAAAAAAAATTAATAAAAAAAATTAGCCAAAATAATTATGAGGCTATTTTTTAAAACTGTAAATAAAGAACCATTTAGCCTGGGCCTATAAGGAGTCACAGAGACAGAACTGCCAACCAGGGAGCCTGCCTAAGATAGACCTAGGCCTTCTGCACATATGTCACAGATGTGTAGCTTGGTCTTCTTGTGGAACTCCTAGCAGAAGGACCAGGTTTCTCTGACTCTGTTGCCTGCTTCTGGGACCCTTACCTTACTAGGGCAGGAGGTGCCTAGTCTTACTGCAACATGATTTGCTATGGTGGTTGATATCCATGGGAGGCCCTGCCCTTTTCTGAAGAGAAACAGAGTAGGAGTGGAAGGGGTGGGGGATAGGAGAGGTGTTGGGGGAGGGTGAGGACTGGCTGAGAGGAGGGAGGGGAAACTGTAAAAATAGAATTAAATCAGTAAGTAAACAAATAAATACTATAGCGAAAAACAAAATCAAAATAAGCCTCCCCCACACGCCAAGTTGCCAAGTTTGTTAAAACTTTTAAAAACTTTTTTTTCCTTTTCTTTTGTGATGTCTGAACATAGGCTGAGATCTCCTGCCACCAGCGTTACACTGCTTCTTAGTGGTTTTTGGAAATCTTTCCTGTAAGACCACGGAAGACACTCGGAAATGATGTCCTCTTAGTGTATCCTGGCCACAGATTAAAAGTCATAACTAGAACATGGTAGGGAGAGCAGAGCTATGTCAAATTAAAAATCTTTTGTGTGGTATAGGCAGCGACCATGCACCCAGTCCCACCTCTCCCAATTCAGTCTACCCGTGCGGTCTGTCTTATAGGACACATGTCAGAATTGCTTTTTCAAAAAAAATGTAATCACATATTTTCCTAAATGAGAAGCAACGGAGTTCTGAATAGTTCATCAAAGTCCTCTTGATCAGACATTCAGTGAATGGGAAGAAAAGCTCTTTCAAGGGAGCCACACTGATTTCAGAGGACGCAGGAGGAAATCTGAAATGTGTTGAACAGCGTCTGCATTCCTCCATGACTCCATATCCCTGGCTCTCTCCTGGGCACTGTCCATCACCCAACCATGAATGTTTCTAGCATTTCCATCGGGGCGGGTGAGACCTCTCAGCACACCCTCTGTCCCCTTCTTTCGGTCGTTCCCAGAGAGGAGGCTGAGTTTTGAAAGTGTCAGACCTGTGTAAATGCTGATGTATAGGCCACAGTTGTTTCTCTGAAAAGGCCTTCAGAACCTCCCTCTCCTCTGTTCCCTTCAAGTTGGAAATGATTCATCAGCTGGCCCCAGCAAGAAAAGAGGCCAGCCTGAGGTCTTTGGCCTTTGACCTCTGTGAAGAGAAAGGTCACAGCGACAGCAAGTGTGTGAGCTCTGGAGCAGAAGCCACAGGCACAGAGACCCAGTGGAGTGGAGGGGGCTGGTGGGAAAGAGTGGGTGTTTAGAAGAGTGAGGAGTATATTTCTAAGAGACTCAGTGGCTCAGCTGACAAGCAGGGTCAGGGGTCATATTTATGCTTGATTCCCGGAGCACGTTACTGTAACGTCTGCTTATTAAGGGTCTTCAGGGAGCAGGCCCCAGGTCCTAATGCTTCTGACCTTTTTCCTCCAAAGGGGACACACCAAGAGATGGGGGGCGGGGGTGGCTATTAACTTGTGGGCTTTTGACGTGAAGTCTGCTCCTTACTCTCCTGGGCATTATCTGCCAGGTTCACCCCATTTCTTTTTATAATCTTACTACATATTTAAAGGAGTCCCTTGCCTGGCAGTAAGGCAGAGATAAAACTCCAAAACAGAAAGCCAGATTTCGACTGTGGAAAAAGTTTGCCAAAAACGTACAGATGGAAAGGAAGCCACGAGACAAGGGTGGTCATAAAATTCTGCACAGTACTAAAAAGAATGCAGTTCTCATGAATTGTTCAGCTTTTGGTTTTATAAATAAAAGAGAGAGAATGATTGTGATTGAGTTGGTCACAGTCTGTGATAAGCGCCCTCACGTAAAAGATGTCTTCATGTATCTGTCAGGTAACTAACCATCACTTCACATGAAAGTTGTTCTTGTAGACATTGGAAACCAAAACTCAAAATGAACATAGGACCCATGGTCCAGGGGCCCTGACTCCTGGATAGTGCTCCCCATTACTAGGTGTGTTTGAGTTGTTTCTAACTTTTGAATTCAAATGTCCCTATCAGAGATCCTAGATATCTTTCGGGTCTCCAAAGCAATGGACCTTTTATATGAAAATGGCCATTTCCTCCTACTTCTCTGATAAAATTGGTAGTAGACCAAAGCATCTACTAATTTTTCTAAAACTAGTTGAAGGAAAAAGAAAATGTGCCAACCTGCTAAGTTTACCTTCACTGTCTGAAGAAAGCATTTGGTGGTCCTCTCTGGTGTTCACTTCACTTCGGTATTAATTACCAGACTTCTGTGGTCCTGCTGGCCATGATCGTTTGAATGGAAACTCTGTAATAAGTCAGATCCATTTTATTTAATCTCTTGACGCCAACATAGGCCTGTATGTCGTGAGCATAGATAGTTGATATCTTAACCATGACATTTAGCCCCAAACCTCCCACAGGGAAACAAACAGGAATGGGCAAAGGATATCAGAGTTAAAGAATATTATTTTTAGCTAGGAAAAAAAAAAGCTAAAATAAGTGAGTGACATCACGTATCACCAGCGTCCTCTGGGTTCCACAGCCATCCATGGCAAAGGTCACATGGGCCAGTGTTCCATGTGACCGTATGAAAGCATGTTTGCTATTTATAGGGGATTGCCTGGGGGAGCCAGCTCCTCATCTGAGGAGAATAAATTATTTCAAGGTGAATTGACGTGAGAGGAAGGGCTGTTTTCCAGGGTGAGGCCGGGATGCTGGTGTGTATGCTTGTATGTGCCTTTGGAGTCAGGGTATTGGAGGTGCACTGGGTGATGGGAGCTGTCTACAGTGACTCTGTGATTATAAATAATAAAAAGAGAAATTCAATCGGAAGTGCGTTCTGCCAAACTTCACAATGCCCCTCCTAGCAGGACATGGAGAGCTCCTTAGTCGGGGTCAGACCCACAAGCTTAAGGCCAGTAAGTTCAGTTGGAAAAATGACTCTTCTTCGCAGTCTTTTTTCCCCTTTCCTTTTCTCTTTCATTTGGAAGGCACCCCCCTCATAAACATGCAGAGCAATTTTCCAGTACATTAACCCAGGAGGGATTCTCTCTCTGTCTGCTTGAGAGACAGAAAAGTTGAGAAACAGGGTGAGGGGAAGATGGATGGGCCTGGGATATAAGAGAAGGCAGTTTTTCCACTGTCCTACCCTGTACACCTAGGACAAAGACTTCATTGACTGCAATGCTTCACATCAGCCCCATAAACTAGTAGTCAGAACAAAAGGTCTGACACTTGAAAGTACCAGTTCCTGCCTACTTTCTATTGCAGCTGTGCACGGGGGTCGGGCCTAACAGTGCTGCTCCTTTTTCAGCCCACGGGACAAGAGATGAAGATAAATAGTGTTGACTTTAATGTAGTCACACAGTTTTGCTATTTCCCAAACAACAACATTTCCTCCAAGCCCTCTCCCATCATGGCCCCAGGAGATACAACCGTCTTCTAGCTAGGGAACCAGGGCAAAGTTGGCCTGGGTGGGATGGTTCTAAGGGTGCAGGGTGAACAAGTAGCTGGAGGGTATGGATGAGGGATAAACACAAGAGTCATGAGATCTATTCCTTGTCCTCTAGGAGGAGGTGGAATGGGTTTCATGCATTCCAGCTTAGTCACAGTGGTTTCTTTCATTTTCTTGAGATCCCTGGAAATGACCCTAGAGGGGGAAAATAATGAATGCAGGAAGCAAGACTTAAAAAATGTGTACAATTACATGATTTAAAAGATTTTTTTTTTTGAAAAACCCACCATGGTATCAGGCCGATTATCAGAAAGTCAGAAAGTACAATGCTTTCCTGAGAACATGTTGCTAATGGGGCTTTCAGACTTTGAAGGAGAATAGAGTTCAAGCCCATTGTGCGTCTATGTCCTTGTGTATCATTGTGTAGTCTGTTACACTTCTCTGCCATCATAACCAGCTTCTAGTTGCCTAGATTTCCATGTGTGATCAGGTTTGAGACACCCAAAGACATAAGCACTCATCTCTAGCCAGTCCTTCAGTGTTCGTCGCCCAACCTTGGAGTATCTAGATTCTAAAAAGCCACCCGAAAGTATCCGAGTTGCAGAAAGAAATATATTTATAAGCTTTGATGCCTCCTGGCCTGCCCCCCCCCCCCCAAAAAAAAAAGACAGAATTGAGCTATGCAGCTATGCATGCCAACAAAAATTTAGCACCAGTACTGGAACCCAGGTCAAACATATATAAGATTTGGCTGAGTTTTTGTTTATAATTTTTACTAATTTCCCAAAATAAATCATATAATTTGTGATATCTATCACTTAAACATGAATTTTAGAAGGTTTATTCATTATTCTTGTATGCGTTTGAGGTGTTTTAGAAATCTCTCTCTAGACAACTGTATCACAGCCTCATTGTAGACAGCATTAGTCCTTCAACTGAAAACATCTGAAAGATTGGACCTCTTTCTAGGAATCCTTTAAGTAAATATATTTGCCCCCAAAATGAAATAGCTGGAAGCTGAGAGACATGTGTCTTGGACATGGAGAAGGGATTGACTAGCTTTCCTTCCGTGTTGGCATATTCTACCTCTGTAAGAGAAAACGGATGCAGCTGTGTCTCCTGGTGAGCGTAGAGCCTTGGTTTTGAACTTACAGTGGTTAGCTTCTGGATGGTTGCGTAAATGCATCATGTTTTGAAAACGTGGGCTTCAGCCATTTCTTTTGACTTTTAGAATAGCTGCATTTGGTATTCCTAGGCTCTCTCTGCTTTTGCTCATTCATATTTAAGAACAACTCAATTCTTCCAGAAACCTATAAGGCAGAATTCTATCATTTTTATACCCTATGCCTAGTTTCTATGGAAACAGTAGCCATGAACCTGATGATGCCCTAATGCCTGGTTCACAGCCTTCTTCCTCTTCCCAGAGTCAGGAATTGTGTCTTAAGCTGAACCATCCTCTGATTTCTTTGCCCAATGGTCATCATTAACAGCGAACAGACATGTGTGCTGAGGGTTGTGTGTGTGTGTGTGTGTGTGTGTGTGTGTGTGTGTGTGTGTGTGTGTAAGTAGCTGAAGATAAGCAAATAGCAACCCTATTTTGGAGGGAAATGTAAGGATTACCTGGAAGGCATTTCCATGTGATAACGAGACATGAGTAAGTAGAAAGTTTGTTATGTTTGGTGTGTTGGTGCGTGAATGTATGTTTCTTGGAGTCCAAACACTTTCAGAGGGCATACAGCTCCACAAGCTTTCAGAACCAAGAATGCCCACAAGGCAGAGATGGAAAGAGGAAAGGGAAACCGGGAGAGAAGAAAAGGGGAAGGAGAATATGCCCTGGGTAACCCTCTGCACAGGAGCAGCTGCTAGACTTGTCTCACCTCTTACCATACTTCACAGCCTATATTTCTTGTCCTCTCACTCAAAACACAAGATAAACCTCCTGCACTTGGTTGTTCTGCAAGCCTTAAGATTGAGAAGGTCTCTCAATGTTTTCTTCTGATATTCTTCAACCAAAGAGGGACCTTAGGTTCTTTATATTGAGTTTAGAGAACCATTCAGCGTACCTCAGTTTTCTGGGCAAACCTGCAAAATGGACAAAGGGGACAGCTATAAACAGCGTCTCTTTCTTTCTTGCTCTTTGAGTCCCTGTGGTGACCTGTACCACAAGTAATTATGAAAAATGAGACAGGATTTTAGACAATAGGCCATTTAAAGATGCAATCTCAGGTAGGTATCCTGGTGCTGCACTTAGAAAAGAGAGTAAAGTTACTGCACCTAAATGCCCTAGCATTTCCTCTATATTATATTTAGAACTGTGTCATAGAATTGGAATGGACATGCCCTTTAAAGTTTTCTTAGCTCTACTTGAGGACACATAGTTTTAAAACCACACCATTAAAAAACTTTCTTTTCCGAGCAAGGATTTTGGCATGTGGCTGTCCCCATGGGATTCAGCCATTGGCTGGATCAGTTTAAAAATTGTTTTAAATAAACATTTGTGTTCTAACTTATTGAAGATCTTATTTTTTTTACCAAACCCTATTTCTCTGTGCATGATATAAAACTTTTATTCTTAGGTCCAGTGGATGTTTCAGGTCACCCCCTTGTTGTCGGGTACACACTGGGACTTTGGTCTGTTGTTGGGAGTGGTGCTGAGCTGGCAATGGGGTCCTTTGTCTCTTACTTACTCTGTTTCTAGAACTAGACTATTTTCACAGATAAAAGGAAACGATGCTTTTTTAGGATGTTAAGACTGAAGAATTCCTTCTGTGCAAAGAAACCAAGCGAAATCAATGCCTATAACAGGAAAACCAAGGGCTGCATTGGCTGTGACTTCTCGCTAATCTTGATTTGGAGAGACTCCTATGACTTAGGCTCTTTCACTCCAGCTTTACAGGGTAAGGCTCAGCTGATATACAGGGGAATACCAGGGCCAAAAAGGGGGAGTGGGTGGGCAGGGGAGTGGGGGTGGGTGGATATGGGGGACTTTTGGTATAGCATTGGAAATGTAAATGAGTTAAATACCTAATAAAAAATGGAAAAAAAAAAAAGAAAAAAAAAAAAAAAGAAGTTTGCTGTTTCTTATCCCCCACTTACCATCGCTCTATGACTCTACGGTCCATGATAATGTAATCAGTCAACTTTTTTTTTTGGTATGGCCCCTTTCAAATAGCAAAGTTGGCTTTTTTTCAAAACCAGTTACAGGCCCTGCTTAGGAAAATGCTCAGAAAAACAGACTGCTTACTATTGCTCTCCATTTTATATTCTATTTGCGATATTATCATTGTCTTTGTGGTCTGAACACAAAGCATTATCTTCACCTCTGCTTTTACAAGCTTCTTCTGTTTTCCACCAGGTATCTGAATGCAACAGTGGTCAAAACCTGTGGCATTTCTTCTTTCTATGACCTGATTCTATGCTTTCTATTTCTGGTGCCCTATTTACTGGCAACTCTCAGATTTTCATTCCTGAACTATTTCAATAACCACCAAGTTCATGAATGCACATAATTCTCGGATTCAATACTTTTTGATTTGGGCTTCAATTCTTCATGCTTCAATCTTGCTTTTTCCATGCAGGAAAAAGTCCCCTCGTCCCTTTGTATGTCCCAACTCACCTCCCTAAGCATGCCTACCATGGCCTGTCAAGTTCCCACAAACACTCATTTTTGATACTATCTCTAGCATTGGCTCTTACCATGTACTTTAGTTTTCTGATTAGAGAAAGCGTAAAACATTTAATATTGTCTTGTAGGTGCTTTTAGAATTATAATACTTATCATAATTATCATAATTACCTTTGACTGATAGTTATTCATATTCTAGAAACTCTTCTGAAATATTACAAGTGTTCACACATTTTGCAACTGTCTCAGGGGTTACCATTTAGATTTCATTTTACTGAGATATAGACAGTTAGTACAATAAGATGCATCTTTTACTAAGACCCCCCCAAAATTTTGAAGCCCTCACAGCAGAGATGACTATTGCCCAATGCTTCAAAGGGTCATAAAAGAAGAGAAGAGCAGCAGGGAAGTTGTGGCACATGCCTTTAATCCCAGCACATAGAAAGTAGAGGCAAGCTGTGAGTTCAAGGCCAGCCTGGTCTATGGAGTGAGTTCTAGGACAATTGGGGCTACACAGAGAGACCCTGTCTCAAAAACAAAAACACACAAATAGAAAAACAAAACCCCCTAAAAGAAAAAAAGTAGGAGTGGAGTAGGAGGAGGAGGAAGAGTGACTTCAGTATTTTCCCCGTGGTCTTTTAGAGAAGCTGTGCTTTTTGTTTCGCATTACCATGCTGTGTGAGTTCACGGTTCTGTTTCTAACATACTACCAAGTTCTCTGAGGATGAACATGCATTTGTTGCCCATCTGTATCACTGTCATCCTTTTATATATGCCATGTTTGCTTTTTTTGAGAATTACCTTCTGTGGTGTGGGCATCGAGGCTAAGAGTAGCAGCATCTCTCACCAGCAGGAGCATATTCATAATAGTTTCTGGTTTTAATTCAGTATGAAATATGTCTCTGCTTGTTTTTTGTTCATTTATTCTAACCACAATTATTTCTTAACCAGGGTTAGAGTTGCAACCAAAGTAGTAGGTGAGCTGATGCAGCTTGCCAAAACTTCAATAAACCATGGGGCTGTTGTCTAGGTATTCATTCTGGTGGTGTGGCTTTGATATTCTGTCATTTACTTTCTTGCAGGGTTATTGGGACCTTATTTACAATTAAACAACATAAAGTATGTCAGAGCACAACTTTGTGGAGTCAATTTTGTCCTTTTTCCATAGGTCTCAGGGATCAAGCTAAGGTCATTATTTTACCTACTGTGAGAACTTATGGTCTGAAGTTCCACTTTTCTATGACTTACACTCTTTTTTTTTATTGTCTATAATGACAAGAATAAAAAAAATGATATTTTTCCTAAAATACTTTTCTGTGTTGATTGCTAGGTTAAATCGTAATGATTTACATACCATGGGGTTACTCCAGGAACCTTGTGTTATAAAATAAGCACACAAGTGACATACTTACACTGATGGTAGCTGTATTTTTGAAAATAAAAGGTAAAATTCTTAGTTTGTGGGTGACATAGGTCAGTAGTAGTGAGCTTTCCTACCCTGCAGGAGGACCTAGGTTGAATCTCCCATACCAGGAGAGAAAATAAAAAGTAAAAAGAATTTAGCACAACTTCCATTTTGCCTTTCAGCTATCTTACATATCCCAGTGTCAAGCTACAGTTTTAATGAGACTAAAGATAATTCTAAGTCTTCAAAGGTGTAAAACAAAAATCAGTGCAAGGGGAAGAAATGAGTTTTCCTAGCCTATGGTCTATTATAATTTTATTTTAATTCATAAATGAATAGAAACATAATAATTTCAAAATAATTCCTAGTAATCAGTTACCTATTACATTTTAAACATACATCCTTTTTTTCCCTCATACTGCCACTGGTAAAGCTTGAAAGTCCCTGGCCTAAGAAACATCTCTTTCGGACTTTCTGAGACTCTAGTTTCTGTGACATCAAGGAATATCCAGATGCTTTTGATGAACATTTTTTACTGTATCCTGAAGTGATGACTATTTTAGTGAATCGTAGTTACTGCCAAGGTATTTTATCATTTAACTGGTATGTATGGATTGACTGGTTATGTTTTATTTCAATCAATATGTGGTCAAGGGAAACCATAGAAATGTTTTTGAAAGAAGAGTTTCAGAGTCTCACAAAGATACAAATCAACAGCAGGTTTGAAGAGAATATAGTTACCCCAAGATATTTTACATTATTTATGACTATTGTGAAGTGTCTGTATGACAAAAACTACAAGTCTCTGAAGAAAGAAATTGAAGAAGATCTCAGAAGATGGTAAGATCTCCCATGCTCATAGATCAGAAGGATTAACATAGAAAAAAGGCCATTTTACCAAAGGCAGTCTATAGATTCAATGCAATCCCCATCAAAATTCCAACTCAATTCTTCACAGAGATAGAAAGATCAATTCTCAACTTCATCTGGAATAAGAAGAAAAAACCTAAGATAGAGAAAATAATTCTCAACAATAAAAGAACTTTTGGAAGAATTACCAACCCTGACCTCAAGCTGTACTATAGAGAAATAGTGATAAAAACTGCATGGTATTGGTACAGAGACAGACAAGTAGATCAATGGAATAGAATTGAAGACCCAGAAATAACCCCATACACCTAAGGTCACCTGATCTTTGAAAAAGAAGCCAAAACCATACAGTGGGGAAAAGAAAGCATTTTCAACAAGTGATGCTGGTTTAAATGGAGGTCTGCATGCAGAAGAATGCAAATTGATCCATTCTTATCTCCTTGTACATAGCTTAAGTCCAAGTGGATCAAGGACCACCACATAAAACCAGATATACTGAATCTAATAGAAGAGAAAATGGGAAAGAGCCTCAAACACATTGGCACATGGAAAATTTTTCGGAACAGAACATCAATGGCTCAGGCTCTAAGATACATTGATAAATGAGACCTTGTGAAGCTGAAAGTCTTCTGTAAGGCAAAGGACACTGTCAATAGGACAAAACAGCAACCTACAGATTGGGAAGAGATATTTACCAAACTTACATCCGATAAAAGGCTAATACCCAAAATATACAAAGAACTCAAGAAATTAGACCCCAGAGAACTGAATAATTCAATTATTAAAAAATGGGGTACAGAGCTAAACAAAGAATCCTCAACTGAGGAATCTCAAATGGTTAGGAAGCACCTAAAGAAATGCTCAATATCCTTAGTCATCAGGGAAATGCAAATCAAAACAACCCTGAGATTCTATGTCACAGCAATCAGAATGGATGGGATAAAAAAATTCAGGTGACAGCAGATGCTTGTGAGTATGTGTAGAAAGAGGAACACTCCTCTATTGCTGGTAGGATTACAATCTGGTACAAATTTGGAAATCAATCTGGTGGTTCCTGAGAAAATTGGAAATGGTTCTACCTGAAGACCCAGCTATACCACTATTGGGTATACACCCAAAAGATGCTCCAACATATAACAAGGACACATGCTCCACTATGTTTATAGCAGCCTTATTTATAATAGGCAGAAGCTGGGAACAACCCAAACGTCCTTCAATAGAAGAATGCATACAGAAAACATAGTACATTTACACAATGGAATGCTACTCAACTATTAAAAATTATGGCTTCATGAATTTTGCAGGCAAATGGAAGGAACTAGAAAATATTATCCTGAGTGAGGTAACCTAGACCCAAAAGAACATATACGGCATGTATTCACTGATAACTGTATATTAGCCCCCAAACTCAGAATAGTCATGATACAGCTCATAGACCATAGGAAGCTTAACAAGAAAGAAGGCCAAAATGTGGATGCTTCAATCTCACTTAGAAGGGAGAACAAAATAATCATGTGAGACAGAGGTACTGGGTAGGGGATAGGAGGGTGAGGGAAAGAGGGGGACAAGATCAAGTATGGAAAGAGACAGGAGAGAAGTCCAGAGGGTCAGAAGAATGAATAGAAATATGTAGTGGTTTGTGTGTGGGAACCACTAGAACGTCCCAGATGCCAGGGATAAGAAAGGCTCCCAGGACCCAATGGGGATGTCATTAGTCAAAATACCCAACAGTAGGGACATAGACCCTGTAGAGACCACTTCCAGGAGTTAGATATGGCTCACAGTTGAGGGCAGAGATCATCCACCCATCTCAAGATCTTTAACCGAGAATTGTTCTAAAGGAAACCCAGGGACAAATAAATGTAGCACAGACTGAAGAAAAGGCCATCCAGAGATTGCCCCACTTTGGCACCCATCCCATCTGCAGAGATCAAACCCCAACACCATTGCTGATGCCAAGAAGTGCTTACAGACAGGAGCCTGTTCTCTGAGAGCCTCTACCAGCACCTAAGACATGAAGATACTCACTGCCACCCATTGTACTGACCTCAGGGACTTCAATGGAAGAGTTAGGGGAAGGACTGAATGAGCTGAAGAGGATTGCAACCCCATAGGAAGAACAACAATATCAACTAACCTGACCCCTCCCGTCAAAGCTCCCAGGGACTAAAACATCAACCAAAGGGTATACATGAGTTGGTTTATGGCTCCTGCTATATAAGTTGCAAATAACTGCCTTGTCTAGCATCAATGGAAGGGGAGGCACTTGGTCCTATGGAGGCTTGTTGCCCCAGGGATACTAGAGAAGTGAGGCAAGAGTGGGTAGGTGGGTGGGAGAGCACCCTTTTAGAGGCAAAGGGAAGAGGGAATGGGGTGGAGAGATTATGAAGAGGAGATCGGGAAGGGGGACAGCATTTGAAATGTAAATAAATAAAATAATAATAAAAAACAAAGAGATTAGAGTAACAACACTCAAATTTGTTTCTGATTTCTTTTTGTATCTAATTTTTGGTTCATTTAATAGTATAGCTAGCAGAATGGTTAACACCAATAATATGATTATCGACTCATGCTAATGAGGATGTGCAGCAAGGGGAAGACTCCTCCATTGCTGGTGGGAGTACAAACTTATACCACCACTATAGAAATCGATATGGCAGTTCCGAAAAAAAGCCAGAAAAAAGATCTACTTCAGAACCAGCTATACCACTCCTGGGCTTATACCTAATTGGAACTTCAACCAATCACAAAGATACTTTCTCAACTATATTCATAGCAGCTTTATCCATGATAATCAGAAACTGGAAATAACCTAGGTGTCCCTCAACAAAGAATAGATAAAGAAAGTGTTGTACGTTTTCACAATGAAGTGTTACTTAGCTGTTAAAAAACACTGACACCATAACATTCTCAGGCAAGTGGACGCAACTAGAAAAGATCATCCTGAGTGAGGTAACTCAGACCCAGAGAGACAAACATGGTATATACTCACTTATACGTAGATAGTAGCGGTTAAGTAAGTCATGATACACCCTATAGACTTATAAAGGATAAATAACAAGGAAGGCTTACTCAAGATCTCCCTAGGAAAGGGAAATAGAGTATATTTCATAGGTGAACTGGGGTATGGGTAGAATAGGAACAAGAGAGATCAGGTGTGTGGTGGAAGAGAACTGGGAGTGATGATAGGGCTGAAGTGAAAACCTAGTGTAGTAGAAACTCTCAAGATTCTTCACGGGTGACCGTAGTGAGGACGCCTAGCAATGTAGGATATGGAGCCTAAACTAGCCATTTTCTGTCACTAGACAAGGCTTCCAGCAGTGGGACTGGGGCACCAAGCCAGCCACAAAACCTTCAATCTTCAATCTATCTTGACTGTGAGTTGAAAGGGAGCAACGGAGGCACAGACCTTGTGGAAATGGCCAACCAATGACTGGTGTAATTTGCTGTCTCTACCACAAAAAGGAGAGCATGTTCAGCACTTCCTGGATGACCCGAAACCTGAGGCTATGCAGCCCAGAGAACTAGGATAGAAAAAAAAATCAATAAAATGATTTCTAACAATATCCTGCTATCCTCATAGATCTGGAAGCTGATGGCATCAGATGCACAGCCAAACATTAGGTGCAGAGAGCTCAAATTGGAGATCTTTATTGGGTTCCTTCCCTCAGAGCTCAAGGAACTCTGTGGAAGATGGGAATGAAGGAACCAGAGGGGGTGAGACAATCAGAGGAACATGGGCCACAGAGTCAACTAAGCAGAACTCAGAGGGACTCACAGAGACTGAAGTGGCAGTCATGGAGCCTGCATGGGTCTATGCTATGCTGGCTAGCTTGGTGTTCTTGTGGGACTTGCTAACAGTGGTATCTGGGTTGTCTTTGACTCTTTTTCCTGCCTTCAGGATGCTTTTCCATCTATTTGGTTGCCTCATCCAGCCTTGAAATGAAGGTTTGTATTTAGTCTTATTGTATCTTGTTATGCCTTGTTAGGTTGATATCCCTGCAAGGCCTGTTCTTTTCTGAAGGGAAAAGGAGGAGCTGTAGATCTGGGGGAGAAGGTAAGGTTGCCAGCAGTGGGGCTGGGGTGGATGGGGAGAGACTAGGAGGAGTGAAAGGAGGGAAAATGTGATTGGGATCTATTGTAAGAGAAAACAACAACAACAACAAACCAACGTAAAATTTAAAACAATGACAACATGACTAGTATTCAATACAACATGCTACAATTTGGAAAGAGCATGCACAGACTGTTTAATGACTCAAAGCAGTCCTGGCTACCCTCATGCTGTAATCTGTAAATGGTGTATAGAAGCAATACGAAAAATATTGACCACTGTCCACAGGGGCATTGACCAATCGGAAACACCCCCACCTGTAAAAATATGTATGATCACATTCTGCTGAATATCCTCTACCATCCATATACACATATGTCTGCATGTACAGTATGCATGCAATTTATGGTAATAATAACATACGGACATGTAGCATACAATCTTATAAATTATGTACCTTTGGATGCAATAACTGTAATTTTGGTATTGAGACTGCGATACCAACTGCTATTTCCAATTAATCTGTGAAAAGAACATAGTTGTTAATGCCAATTAGGCTGGCAGAAAGGCTGCTGTTTTACACTACTTAACCTACACTTTTAAAGAACCCATTTATTACCAACTACTCAAAGCACGCACCCTTCTTAGAAAAACTTAGCATGAGGAAAAACTTCCGTTGGGTGTTATTTTCTTATTACCAACAGGGTTACAGCATGGACTTTTAAAATTCTGCCTGGCTTTTAAAACTATTTATTCACACCTCTCACTTGTTAATTCATTTTTAGTGCCAGTTCTTAACAATGAGCGCTAAGAAGCAAGTCTTTTATTCTATGAAACTGTTGTTAAGCTGTACAGCTTCCTTGTTGGAAAGCAGATCGAGCGCATGTACAGTGAATCTGATGAACTTTTCTTTAAGAAGAAGCTCTGTGTTCCAGAGACACCGTGGCTGTGTCTGGACTAACAGGGACTGAGAAGGTGACCTTGAATCTCTTGTAGCAAGATATTCTTCACCTAAATAAATAACTGTTAATTTTAAATATACAAAGGAATTGTGAAATATAGTTTTGAGACTAAAGGAGAGAGAAGAAAGGTCCCTACAAGCCTGAGTCTCATGATAAGAACACTGTTTAAGCACATGCAGGCTCAAGTCCAGGTGGTCTCTTTGACCCAGGGATAATTGGTGTACTAACCTTATACCGAAGGAAGATTTAGCTACACTGTGTGGTTAGGAGAAAACTGTAGTTACCTATGTAGTCATTGGAATGCCAGAGCCTGCTCAGGAGCCAACTGAAAATTAGGATTTGGGACAAACATCTCCTCCATCAGCTGTAGGGGCACCTCTGTCGGAGGATACCACACTTTTCCATTCATCCACACCCCAAAACGGCCTATAACAGAGATTTCACCCCATCAGAGACGAGCGATTTCTATGCTCATTTGTGTTTGAAACATGAAAACAACATAACAGCTGCGTGCTGGGTTGAATAAAGAAGATACACATGCATTTAAATCACTTATATCTTACTTTTTTATGATGCAATTGTGAATTATGTTCCTTTTGCATCTGTAATTAGAGGGCAGAACAGATGGCGAAGGCTTCGTTTAAAGTGATGTGTCCATTAAAATAACCTATGCTGCCAAATGATTGCTCACTGTAACAGGGTGCTCATTCTCCATGGCAGGCACTTTGCTGCACTGAAATATGTTGCAAAGGCCCCTGGACTATACGTGGTGCTTATTATTTTTAAGGGCTTTCCAATAAAAGGGTTCAGTGTAGCACAGCTAGCTCTGTACCTCATTCATCTTCCAAGCATATGTTTTACTATATTGTTCTAATTAAAAAGTGACCTTGTATATAATGATCAGAACTCAATACTGAAAATGATTCATATAGGCGCTGGGGATATGGGAAGACTGTCTCAGCCATATTAAACTGGGCAGTGAGATAGGTTTGGGGCCAGGGGCTCTGGGGGAGACATTTTTCCCAAGATCATAACTGCAAAGAATTCAGGAGATTTAGTTCATCTCTGGGACACATTATCTTCTTATTACATGTTACTTCCAGGAGGTTTTCGAGAAAAACAAAAACAAAAGCAACAAATACAAAAGGGCAAAAGTTCATAGTAAAGTTTGTTCGGAGCACAGCTTCAAACTGAGCTATTTTCCATTTGGCCAAGGCGTATTAACTTGTGTGTTGTTCAAAGCCATTAAAGGCCCATTTTGTTTAGCTTCGCTCGGTCAAGATATCCCAGATTGTTGTTGTTGTTTTTATCGCATGAGATCCTGTCTGCTATAATCATAAATATCACTCAACTTCCATTTTAATCACTTCTGGGGATGAAGAACTTTCAAACATTTCACGGCTTCCCAGAACTCTGCAAAATAATTCTGGAGCTTGTGAGCGTGGCCTCATTAGCCGGACTTTTTGAGGTCCTTAGTCCAACTACAGAAAGTCAGAAGAGAAAACACAAATGAAATTTTTGGGCAATTTCTGGGGAACAGATTTTGCAAGCCCAAACAGATGAACCATAAGTTCAGCGATGTTAAAATACCATAAGCAAAATTAAAATACCAACACTGGGAAGAGAAGAACACGCAATGGGAAAAGGAAGAGAAACTTTTCTCACCCTTACCCAGGGATGTCTTTCCTAAGCTGTCTTCAAATCCTGGGAAATTCAAGAAGGATCAAGACCAACAATAGGCAGGCAAGGGCTACGATGCCTGGTGTATAGGTAGAAAGACTGAATGATGAAAATAATATGGGCACACAAGTTATTTTAATATAACTAACACAGTCTTTTCAGTTAAAGCTTTAGGAATCATTTGTTAAGCTATTTATAGTCACATGAGTGAATAGCTGCTAGGAGAACTTTGTAATAAAGTGGATGTGTGTTGGAATCAACTTTTCTGAAGTGTTTGTGTTCCCAAAACATTGGGTGCGTTAAATCTGGCAATTCTTTTACAATCGTTCTTATAATTCAGATAGAA
Organism: Mus musculus; assembly: GCF_000001635.26. NCBI lineage: Eukaryota > Metazoa > Chordata > Mammalia > Rodentia > Muridae > Mus > Mus musculus. The sequence goes on from NC_000073.6 coordinate 70,861,448, forward strand.
GTGACTAAATGCTATGCACTAGAGTATTATGAAACCTGGAAACCATAGGAATACTTGGATAATATAGTGTCAAATTTCAATAGCATCATGTAATACCGTAATATTTCAGTGTTATTATGATGTAGTCTCTGTTTGCCTACAAGAAATAAATCTTATGTTGAGGTGAGATACATGAAAATTTTTCTTCCAAAATTGCTTCTGAATAATTTATTTCTGGCAAACTGGATTCTCCCTCTTCGACATCCTTTTAAATTTGGTTAATCAATGAGAGATTCCCATACTTTGGCAGGTTTTTCTCCGCCAGCCTTTTTGTGAGTAGTTAATGATCTGTAAACAACCGTTTAAAAGCACCAGGGGACTTTACCATTTAGAAGAATTCTATAGGGAACTTTATCGTAAAAAGGAAAAGTCTTTGGTTAACACAAATACTCACCCTGAAACATTTTTTTTATTTGCCTTTAATTTTACTATAAAGTTCTTAGGGTAGAGCTACCAGTTATCACAGAGAACTTTAATTTCTGAAAGAAAAGGATATTGCAATCACCACGATCAGATTTTTCTCTGCACTGGGAGTGGGTAGTGGTCTGACTCAGAGATCCCGAAAGTCACAAATGTGGTCTTCAGGTTTCTTGTGTAGTTTTCTGTGGAATCCCATCTTCTCCTGAGCTATTCATGGGCATCACAGGCCTTCCTTGGAGCTTGTGGGTGAAGTACAATTATGGTTAAGTGAAGCTTACGTGCCTAGACCTTGCAAGTTCTGGGGAAGAAATTAGAAAGCTTGCAGGCTCTATACTCCCGTGGAAGGGATGCTGTGGAAAATCACAGCTCTCCCTGATGTTTCAAAAGCTAGGAATACGGAAGTGGACTCCCATGCTGAGACCTCCTACCTCGCTCATCTGTAATTTTCCAGTGTCCCCAAATGTCCTGATGAGGAGTTAAGCACATAAATAACACCAGTTCATAGAGAAGCCACGAGGACCTGAAGAAGGCTAATTTTGAGACGCTCTTTGATTTTGTGTGGGAAATGGAGCACTTAGTCTAGCACATATATATTTTAAAACTTTTTATTAATTCTCTGAGAATTTCATATCTTGGACCCCAATCCCACTCATCTCCCTGCCCCTCCAGAACTACACTCTGCCCTTGCAACCTTCTCCTACAAGAAAACAAATGAAAGGAAGAAAAAACAAACCAACCGAACAGCAAGACATCTCTCCACGGAAGCTGTCTTGGGTCACAGTGGGTCCCACAGGATACCCCTCTGTCCACACATCTCTAACTGCAAATGTTCATTGCTGTGAGTCATTGCTCTAGCTCCAGGCCGCTGGCTTCTGTTACACCATCAATAGTGGATCCTCGCGGGGACTGCTCTCAGATATCCTGTTGCTGTCCTGTGTTGCTGAGATCCTGTAGCTTTGGGTCTGCAGGACTGACCCTTGCACATGCTTCCGCAGTTCAGAGATAGCTTAGATGTTGAGGGGCAAACTCAGAGCCTTGGATCTGTCCTGAGTAGTGGCTGAGTTTGTCAACCCACCACATCTCCTGCTTTGCCCAGGAGAGGGGCAGGGCCCCATTTAGCATGTATTTTCATTGCTTTCTGTTAAGTCCACTCCATGTGGTTATCTTCTTTAGACCATGTTTATCCTCCCTTCTGCATAGCTTACTCCAGTCTCTGGATAAGACTCCAAATGTTGCTTCTAAGCATGAATTTTGTTCTCTACTAGGCTATGCCTCAGTATCCCTCAAAGGCAATGGTTTTCAACTTTCCTAATGCAGTGACCCTTTAATACAATTCCTCATTTTGTGGTGACCCACTAACCATAAAATTGCTTTTGTTGCTACTTCATACCTGTAACTACCCTTATGAATTGTTAAATATCTGTGTTTTCTGACAGTCTTAGACAACCCCTTTAAATGGCCATCCTCTTCTCAAAGAGGTCATGACCCACAGGTTGAGAACCACTGCTCTAAGGCTTTGGACTGGAGTGTTTATTGCAAAGAGGAACAATTCTGTCACTCGCCATGTTCTTTCTATTTACCAGCCTCTTTTCTATCATCCTTGCCTACATCACACAAGATCTTGTAAAAAATTTAAAGACATGTTACCCTCCCTTAAGATCTTCCACAGTATACTTTCTGGACACAATGTGATTAGTCAGGACAGAGAGACTAAACACTTGGCATTCAAGATTCAGCCCTTTTACGAAATGAACAAAACCGTTCAAGACCTATTCTTGATTGTTTTAAACTGGAACCAGGACATGCAACTCACACAGCCCTGATACAGAATGAGCAGTAGCTATACATGAGATTGCCAAATATACCGAGGCAAAACCGGTTCTTTTCTGGTTTTGTTTGTTTGTTTTGTTTTGTTCTAATTTTTGAATTTGGAAAACCTCATTTTAAAATATCAATACTTTGCATTTTAATTTTTTTGACCTCTGACCAAGCTATTTTTCACTCGGAGTGAAATTTGTCTTCTTCGGTGCTCTTAGTCTCTCATTCAAGTCCCTCTTTCAAGTGCATGTATCTTCCTGGATTAAGACTTTCTGTTTTTACCGTCTCAAAGGTTGCATTTATAATAATCCCATTACCCTACCTGCCAGTAGGCATTGCTCAATTATCCTAACTCCTACGTTTGTGATTTCCTGTGGGAAAGGAGCATGATTTCTGTTTTTGTCCAGGGAAAGATGTTTGCTTAAGGAATGCCTGTGGTTTATTTCCTGTGCTCCTTGTAAATTCAGAGAGGCCGTAGATCAGAGTAGAACACACTCATTTGAAGAAGACTAGGCATGGTAGCATGGCATGGCTCGAACCAACTGTCATTCATGGAAGGGAATTTTTTTTTCGGTTTATGCATCTTGCAATCCATTAAGGACAATTTGAGAAGCCTAGTAACTTTACTTACCTGGCCACCCAGGTGAGTGTTCCATATGAATGTGTGTGAAGGTGTGTGCACACAGCTCCCAAGATCCTGAGCATTGTTCCCATCAATTGTGAGTGACAGGAATGACTGACATGTTTTCACACAGAATGAGAGTTAGGTCTTGAAGGGACCTGTTGAGACAAACACATTCAAGATAATAGCATGAGAGCAAGACAAAAGCAGAGTCACTGAGAAAATGCCTTCGACCTGAAACATCCTGACGGAGGGAGCTGTGTGTGAACAATGGACACAAACTGCCTAATGTGCTACATGCACACAGCAATAACCCTTAATGGTGACTGTAAAATGAAGCATTATGTTAGCCAGCAGAAAGGAAAATGCAAATTGATTCTCCTTTTGTTTAGATGGAAGTGCTTATCAAGGTTAGAAGGTATTCAAGGTCTGTGACACCAGAATAATTTGTTTTATTATAATACTCGAACGAGGAGAGTGCTTCGGGCTTTCTGGGGGACTCAGATGGCCAGATGAAATTCTACAGCTCTGGCTTTAACTGTCTCCTTTCAACATGTCACACACTCAGCCTGATGTGGGAAGTAACTGCAGAACCAAAACCCTTTCAAGGATGAGATGATAAGATTTTCTGTTAACACAGCAATACTTAATTCCTTCACAAGAGTACAGAGTCAAAGCTTACATTTTAACTTACAGGGATTTACATCTGCCTATGTGGGAAAAAAAAAGGTTTCCAGAGTTTGTTTCTCAAGCACCTGGACACCAACAAGATATTAACAGTCCAGTACTCCTCAGGCCAGGGCATCCCTGGACAACAAAGGTTAGGGCATAGGTCCATGCGTTTGTCTGGAACATAAGCTTTCCTAGCTCTAGCACCATTTCTCCATCTCTGCTGGATGTACTTTCTATGGGTACCTGGATTTGGGGTTGACATCTCCATAGAAGAGCAGGTTACCATATGGATGCTGCCACTAAGTGACACCTATTGTTTGATAGAGCAATTTTATGTAAGGCCTGACTGTGTCTACCTACATGGTGGCTCAGAAAGGGGAAGGCTGGAGAGAAGCAGGCTGACAGGTACACCCTTTCATCTGAAACTCACTGAGGGCTACAGTGCTGTGCTATTCTCAATACACAATTTGGGTTTAATAGTAAGTCTGATTGGTAGGGACATTGGTAATGGTTGGAATAACTGCTTGGAATTTTCCATCCCTCCCTTCAGCTCTGCTTCCCTTTCTTTCTTCTCTTCCTCTTTTCTCCTTCTCCTCCTCTTTTTGTCTTTTCCTTCCTCTCATCCTTCCTTTCTTTGTTAAATGTTTTAAACCTTTGAACCACCTCTTCATCTCAACATCTCTAATTATAAACGGTGTTCTTATTAGGTTTTTTCTTATGATAGGTTACTAAGTCTTTTTTTTTTTAGGTATTTTCCTCGTTTACATTTTCAATGCTATCCCAAAGGTCCCCCATACCCACCCACCCCCAATCCCCTACCCACCCACTGCCCCTTTTTGGCCCTGGTGTTCCCCTGTACTGGGGCATATAAAGTTTGCAAGTCCAATGGGCCTCTCTTTGCAGTGATGACCAACTAGGCCATCTTTTGATACATATGCAGCTAAAGACAAGAGCTCCCGGGTACTGGTTAGTTCATATTGTTGTTCCACCTATAGGGTTGCAGTTCCCTTTAGCTCCTTGGGTAATTTCTCTAGCTCCTCCATAAGGCGCCGTGTGACCCATCAGGTTACTAAGTCTTAAGCAAGCCAACAAGCAAGCAAGCAAACAAACAAACAAAAATAACCCACTTAACTTGGTCTTTTGACTATAAGGACCAGACCCTGCAAGCATTGCACAACCCAACTGAGTAAATCCTAAGGAAAAGCCAGGCCACTGTGAGGACACAGGTGTGACAGTGGAGCACACATTCACATATGAACAGCACCCAGAACACTGCATGTTATCTCATGCTGTGTGACTGGCATTTGGGTTTCTGAGTAGCAGTGCCTATACAACAATATGGAAGATGACAATCTCAGTGAGAAATTTCTGGTATTTATGTGTGGACACTTTAACGGTCACCAATACAGCCAGAGGGTTCAATGTCAAGTGTGATATTGGATACAACATACTGATCCCTGATCAACCCAAGGTGTCTATTTGGTGTCTATCAATAAAACTCTGGTTGAGCCCCCAGTGATGAAATGTTTGGAGTTCATTTCCAACCACATCTGGTATTTATGGTCAGATTATGAGGCAGGTGGCTTTTCAGTGTCTGAAAAGAAAACAAACCGATACAGGAAGAAACCTAGGAGATATTGTCAGAAGATCTTTTGTTGCAAAAGTTGTGGGTGTCTTCTGTTGGTATGAGCACAATTCAAGACGTTGAAGACACTGAGGACTTCCTCTTTTTTTGAATCCCACCATCCCACTATTGCTAACAAGGCTGTCCTGGATTATGGAAACTGAGCAAAAGACAATCACAAGGAAGCTCTAGAAGCTGAGAAGCAAACTGTCCTGAAACTAGGGCACAAGTTGGTACCATAGGTGGAACCAGAAAGGAAAGTGGAAGAACCAGTCCTCTCACCTCTCATGTTCCTGTGGCTCAGGCTGGTTCACCTAAAGCAATAGAGAGCAAAGACCAACATAATAAAGAAAGAAGAAACACACACATGCATTCTCTCTCTCTCTCTCTCTCTCTCTCTCTCTCTCTCTCTCTCTCTCTCACTCACACACACACACACACACACACACACACACATACACACACACATACACACACACACACATACACACACAGAGAGAGAGAGAGAGAGAGAGAGAGAGAGAGAGAGAGAGAGAGAGAGAGAGACCTGGCCCTTTGGATGATGGAAATAGCTCTTTAAGTTAGTTATTTGGAGGACTATACAAGGCCGGTACTCCCAAGCTATACAAGATGTGATTCTTTCTTGGGGAATTTAAGACCAAACTTTTGAATCGACGGTTGCTAGTCTCTTGTACCATTACTCTGTAAATAAATAGAACACTTCCCTTGGGAAACTGTCATTATCTATCAAGGAGAAAAATCACCAAGAAGATTTATAGTAATTCAGAATAATAAAATATAAAAATAAAATGAACTATATTGGTGGGTTCTTTGATTTGCAGGCAGTAGAAAATAACTTGAGCTAACTTAGCCAAAACACAAAACCAGCCACTCATTGGACAGATGCTGACTTTGAGCTGGAGGAATTGAGTCATATGGCTTTAGACAGGGTGGAAATGTGAGTCCTAGGACCTCAAAGAACATTTGGTTCTGTGTCTTTCCTCTTGAGATACACCAGAACTTTCTACAGTGAAGAAGTTCATGTAAAAAAAGAACGTTGAGCTTTGTTTCACATTTGTGTTATTTTAATTAACACAAGACTTCAAAATAAAATAAAGTAAAATCAATTAAAATCCCCCCCCCAAAAAAGCGAGAAAGAAATGTAACTGCTCTGCCAGTCATGGCTAAGGGGATGAATCACACATGGCCACTGAATGGCCTTTTTCATGTGCCCATTGATGAGGAATAAATACATTTTTGTTGACTTGATAAGCTTCCTGGTTCCAGTCAGCAGTAACCTAGCAGAATCAAATTGAAGTGATGGACAGCTATAGATCATTGTGAACAGGACAAAGCTAAGAAGAATAGATAACAAGTTGGGCCAGCTTGAAATAGTTTACAGTCTTTCACAAGGTATAGATTTGTCACTTTCTTAAAACCTCAGAGTATCTGGTACAACTGCCCAAGTTCCTACATAATAGTCATTTGCTGAAGTTGAGTTTTGACTGAACCCTCTTAAACTCAGGACTCACTATCTAACTTCCTAGAGACATTTCCAGTCAGACAATTCATACAAATGCCTTCCCACAACTTCCCTGAGCCTCCTTGTCAGCCTTAACATTAAGTTGACCTCTGGCCCATAGACTTAGTCAGCAAAGTTCCTGGATGCGGTAATGGGCTTACATATCTTTGTATCTTCTACTGCTCAGGATTCTCTAGAGGGACATAATCACTGACCAGAGAGGGAAAAATATGCACACACATGCATGCACGCAAGTACATGAAATTTATCGTCAGCTTTAAACTACAAGAGCAGAATCACACATAAAAACTGGGAACCTGATAGTTGTTCAGACTCAAGGGTACGTGCTGCAGCAGTCTCAATTTGGTTCTGAAAGCCAAGACATTTCCTGGAGAGCAATTGGTCAATCGTATATAATGAAATCTGGAAAAGGATGGGCATGCTATCAGCCAAGGAATTATCGTCATCACCACCACCACCACCAACAACAACGAGAATAATAACAGCAGCAGCAATAAGAACAACAGAGCAAATTAACTCAGCAGCAAGAAGGAAGGCCAAGGAAATAAAAGAGAAGAGGACCTTTCTCATGACACATCCATTTTATCTAGACTACTACCAGAAAGTTCCACCCACAATTGCCAAACGTCTTCTCAACATCAAACATCGCCATCATGATCTCTCTTCAGGTGAGGCTACATACTTTGGTGATTCTAATTTGTGTCAGGTTGACATTAGCCATAATATATCCTCAGCTCAGTGCTTGGAGGCTATCATGTTCTCAGCACACACTGACAAATTTGTAACTTCAAGTGAACTCGGGGAACTAGAAACTTCCATAGAAAATATTCTCACCGAAGAAAGAACTGGGAGCTGGACAGACATCCAGACATCTCAACATATCTCAATTACAACAGAAGGTAACATGCTTTCTCCTTGTCCTCTCCCATTTAAAAGAACCATGCCCTGACTCAATGGGAGTTTCAGGATGGTGCTGGGTTTACATTAACAGAAATTAATGATTGACAGCTAAGTGCTGGAGCTTGGACCATGATCACATAGGTTCACTTATTACCTTTGTCTTTTTCAACCTGCTTTCTTTCTTTTTTTGTTTTTTAGTTTCTGGTCAAGTTTCTGATTAACCCATGCAGGGTCTGAGTGGGCAAACCCTAGCTTCTTGATTAACTTTTATCATGAGTTCAGAAGAGACACAATCTTGACCATAGTACCAGCTCAGATGCCAAAGCATGGCAAGGTATGTGTGCCAGATAATGCCAAACACAGTGGCTTTCTGCCCGTGCACTACTGCCTGGAGAAGTACTGGAGGTAAACTTCTAGGTACATAGGTGTTTTGCAGTTTCTTTAGCACCTGGCATGTTCTCTGCTGCTGAGATTTGCTGACCTCCTTCTCCCTTTTCTTAATTACCAATGTCATCTCTTTCCTCTCCTTGGAAAACTCCTGACCATTTAGAACATGTAAGGAGGTCAAATATCACTTTGTCTAGACCTCTCCACCCTCATCTGTCACGTGCTTGTCTCCCAGCTTTTGTGTATCCTGTCCTCAGTTTCTCATCAACCAAGTTCCTCATATCCCAGTTAGTAAAATACGAGCACAGAAACCTGACTTCCATTTGAAAACATTCATGAGACAGAAAGGCACATGTGGTGTGTGCCTGTAATCTCAGCACTATAGAGGATTCCCAGGACTTGTGGGACACAGCCTATTTAGGGAGTTCTAGGTTCAATACCAGGCTCTGTTTAAAACAAAGGAGGTAGATGACAACTGGGAAATGACAATTGAACTTGTCCTCTGGACCCCATAAACACAAGCACACATGGCCCACATGTGTAAATGTGGCTAAAAACTTGAGACCTCCACAACATTGCTTCTTTGTGAGGCTCAATCTTGTCGCTGTCACTTGGCCAACAGCCTTTAAGGTAGCAGTGAGAGGAGCCTCTCTCGAGTGCTTCACTTTTCTTCAGGTCTCAAGGCAATGACAGATCATCCATCTCACTTGCTCGTTAAGAAGCTAGGGCTTGGCCCATTGAGGCCCTGAATGGGTTAATCAGAAACTTGACCAGTAACTGAGATGGTCAAGCATGATCGTCAAGCTGGTCCATGCTGTGCTTAGAAGCAAACCAACAACGTAACAGTATTATATATACTTCAATCTCTCTCAGTCCTGACAGGATTTCAAGATGAGGATTTCATGACTAAATGTTGACTATCCCTCACACCTTCTCTGAGTATCACAAAGAAAAACAAAAACAAACACAAAAATACTGATTGAATCACAATCAGAGTCCAAGGAAACCAGAAGCATACATGTTATTGTTCCTAGTGTAGGATTTATTTCCCACTGTTCCTGTTAATATTTACATAAGGCCACATGCTATTGGGGTCTGTGTAAATTGTATGATTCATATACAATGTACACATTCTATATACTTACATAATTTATTACATAGACTATACAAACATAAATGCATGTGTGCAACAAACTTACCTGGGGCTGGAGGGGTCAACCACATACACACAGAAAGTAAAAGGAGAAGAAAAAGCTAGTATTTTTCTGCTTTGTAGGTACAGAATTTTGAACAAACCTTTTAAAATGTTTTTTTTACTCTTGCACAGGCTAGCTTAACTAAACTGGTCTGGCTTATGAACAATTAAGGCCGGCATGGCCATTTGCCTAATTTAGAACTGTAAAGGAATATGAGTTGATTTTGAACTCCTCTCAGGATGCAGGGAAAGAAGGGACATCTGGTGGAATGAACTACGTGGTTAAATCCTTTTTGAATCATCTTTTCTGACAACGGGGTGGAAGAGTAACTAGTTGACCACAGAGCTCTCTCTGTTCACAGTGAGAAACATGCTTTGCCTTGGAGGGAGTCCATCAGCTAATATTAACACAGAGAAGGCGAAAGTGCAGGTTGACAGGAAAGCCTGGCTCTCCCCTGACTCAATTCAGGAGATCATTAAGGACGAAGTCTTGCTGTAAAGTACACCTCTCTTCCTCCGATGACAGTGACAACCAGGGCGCTGAATCAGGGGCAGCCTGCTCTCCTTTGACAAACACCCACCCACTTTGGTAAGTGCCCTTTAATGTGCATGGAATCTTTGTCTAGGAAAGGGATGCACAGTTGGCCAGTACAGAGCTGTAAGGGGAGAGCTTTGACATACCGATAAAGCTTCTTGGTTTACATTGGACTTGACTTTATCATTTACTGAAGGATATTATTAGTGTAGACATGATAGGCACTCTCTGCCTTCTCCAGCAAGAGCCAGAGAAATGTATACGAACAAAAGGTCTGCTGTGGAGAATCAGACCCTGTTTGTTCAGTGACTTCGGGATCCTAATCCTACAACTCAGCAGAGATAAGGCCTGAGGCAGAGGAAAAGAGCCCACCCAGCTCGGGGGGCCCCAGGAAGAAGAGTGAAAGCCAATCGTGTGAAAAATGGAAGTTCATCCAACACTGAGCATGTGTGTGGCTTTCCCTTGTTGCAAATTTGATATTATAAAAATAGATTTGCTCTTTGGGGCCAGATGGCATGCAATACTTCTGAAGTAAAATTCAGTCTTATGACAAAGGTCATCGCCAGAAAGAACCACTTGGACTGGGCTTGTTCAGTGCTTGTTGAAACCTTTGCATCAGCAATTACCTTGGCTTCCTTGAATGCAAACACACACACACACACACACACACACACACACACACACACACACACACACACACGACTATAAGCCACATAGACCTAGATAGCCACTGCTCCTGATGATTATTTCTGGCGATGGGGTGTCTTCTTTTTAATTTTATTTTACCTTTATTATTATTTTATGTGTATGGATGTTCTGCCTACATAGATTTCTGTGCCCCAAATGTATGTTCTGTGTCTAAGGAGGCCAGAAGGGAGCATCAGGTCCCTTGCGACTGTTAGTTATAGAGAATTGTGAGCTGTCGTGTAGGTGCTGGGAATTGAACCCTCGTTCTCTGGAAGAACAGCCAGTACTCTTAACCCTTGAGCCATCTCTCTAGCCCCAAATGGTTTCTTTATTATTGTAGTTTTGTACTGGGTTTTTCATCTCTCACTTCTATCTGAAAATAACTATAGTTAAAAACAGGCAAGTAGAAACGCTGGCTCTAACTGTCTGCTAGCTGTCTGCTTCATATGTGATTTCTCTCCTTGTTTTATGATGGTTTTCACTGAATAGCTAGCTGGTTGGTTGATGGATGCACCAGTAATTCATCAAAATCTATAAGAGTATCACTATTCTCTCTCTCTCTCTCTCTCTCTCTCTCTCTCTCTCTCTCTCTCTCTCTCTCACACACACACACACACACACACACACATACACACACACACACACACACACACACACACACACACACACACCTGGAATCTGGAGTGAAAGGCTATATGTTATGCACCTTCCTTAGAAGGTCACGACATACAGGCTACATTTTTTTCAACTCTTACTCCTATAACTTGTATTGGAGATAATCGTAATTGTAATTAGGTGTCGCTTGTAAAAGTTACTTGTAATTCTAAAGACCATAGAAATGCACTTGATTTTCAAGAAGCAGAATGACAGCTGGAACATTGTATAATTTAAGTGACTAGTCATATTCTAAAACTCATGCTGTGCACAGAACTGTGTGGCTTCATAGATAAAGTGACTAATCTTACAAAGATTCTGAACCCAAGAAGGTTAAAGTCTAGGAGGAAAAAATAATTCAGTCTTAGAGAAGATAAAAATTTTATCATAGAATTTTGCTAAAATTTTCAGTTAGTAATTTATTTACAGACAAGGGCATATTGGGATTCTCTAGGACCTTCGGCCCTCATGCTCAAGTCACCTGCTGCCGCTGCTGCTCCAGTTAATTTAAGATATGCCACAAGCACTCCCAAATGTTTTATAACTTTTATTTTATTTAACAATTTTCTGCTTGCTAAATACTATCCTAACTTTGACTGGCAAGATGCCTCAGTGGGTAATGCTGTTTGCTGCCATGTTTGATGGCATGAGTTTGATTCCTGGGACTCGAATGATGAACTGAATCCTGCAAGTTTTCTTCTGGTTTCCACATGCATGGGCAAGCACATGTGCTTGCTCTCTCTCTCTCTCTCTCTCTCTCTCTCTCTCTCTCTCTCTCTCTCTCTCTCACACACACACACACACACACACACACACACACACACACACACACACACACACACACATACACATACACGCTCCAGAATAAAAACAACAACAACAACAAAAAAAAAAACTGTTAGGAAATCAAATATTCAAACTTTATGAATGTTAAGAAAGTTGATAACCATTAAATCCAGGCCTATTTTTTTCTCCATTTTGTAGAAAGCAGAGTTGAATAATAATTGAATGATATTTATTTTTATTGTTAATAAGAAATAACTTAAGCAAAACATACAAATGTAGGTTTGCCACTAGAAATACTTAAGTCTGGACTATTTTACTTAATATTTATGTGAAAAATTCCACAACCTTTACATTTTAGTTTCTATCTACATAGGATGAACCACAAATCCCCCATTTCAAAGATGAAACAGACATATGGATTGAATGAATATATTGATGGGAAGAAGGTTAAATTTCTGTAACAAGGGTCTTCAAACACAGTGGCCTAAACAAATGCAGGTTTCCTCTTCCCTCACAGCACAGGATGAGTTCATGACCACTCTATGGAAGTCTACAGCAAGCATCTATGTTATAGACCATTCTAAGAGCACCTGCAGAGCCAACAAACATGCTGTGAGACAATAGTGATGGGTCATAATCATTGTCACACCATGGCTGCCTATGAACCGTTGTTATACTACTGTCAAAGAATCCTTAGAGGAATGGTTTCCTACAACCTTGAACAGCATCTCTTTTCCTTGTGGGGGAGGGGGAGCTTTCCTGGGTTGCTTCACATCTTCCTTTTTGAAACACTGATTGTATGTGTCTAGAGGTGATGGGGACAATTTTCATGATTTTTTGTTGTTGTTGTTTGTGTTATTTTTCCCTTGAAGGTGCGGTCTATGAAGGAGGAAGGAATTACAGTACTGTGAGCAATCAGGTTTCAAGCTGTAGGAATATAACAGAGAGCACATGCGTTTGTGCGGTTGTACTTGTGTATGAATTCATTCAATCAGGCAGAAGGGAGCTTCAGCTTGTAAGCCAATAAAACTGACATCAGGGACCAGAGCCTGTCAGAGGGTGCTCACAGGGCTTCAGTACCTAGGTGGATTTTCTGAACCAGTGTGAGCAGCCATCTATCAACTTGGGGTTTATGGGGTTTCTGAGATAGTTTCCACTTCTTCAGAGGCCATGGGACTCCTAGGCTCCATGTAGTAGATACAGATGGTGAAGTAGGTAAGTGTCAGATGGCAAACCAGCATGTGTCCTTGTCACCTCTTCTTTCCCAGAAGTCCCTTGCCCGAGTCTCTCCTTGAAGCCAGCAGAGGCTCAGGTGCCTGGCTGTCTGCCTTCTGTCTGGAGTTCTCGTTGACATTGCTGCTTATGCACCCTGCCCTGGGGATTATGAGAAATCACAGGCAACAGAAAGCCTTGGAGGTGCACCACTCAGGGATCCTGGCTCAGAATCCTGTTTACATCTTCATTCAACTTCATGTGACACCTAAGACAATCCTAACACCCAAACAGTGTAACCAAAGGAAGTCAGTCGCCTAGTGCTCCCAGCACAGTGAGTGTTTGATGACTTGGAGGTGGCACTGAGAAAAGGGCCAGGTTTTGGAATTGTAAACAGAATGTGGGACATGATCAAGCCCAGACACTTGAGACAATCTCAGGAGTGTTTCCAATATTTGTATGTGGTTGCCATATCAAGAATATGAATTATGAAACAAGTTTATAAACTCCATGATATAGTAAATTTATCCAATTTTAGTTAAAAAATAACCTGTGGCATATCTTAAATTTATCAATATATCCCATAGTATATTAAATTAGATTGAATTTTATTGCAAATTATAACAGTTCTCTGAAGTGTATGTATGCATGGAGGGTTAGGCTGTGTGGTTCTGCACAAGGAATATACACGTGATTACTTTCTCTACCTGGGGTAGCCCTGGAGGGCCCTTACAGTCTCATGACAATTAACGGCAGCACTCAAAACATGTATCAGAGTTAGTGTTGAATTCTTTGTCCAAATTAGAACTCTGCTTGCTGCCTTCTCAACTGTGCAATGGCCAACAGGTCAGAGAACAAACCAGAGTGCCACTTTTCAGGCATCTTCCACCTTGTGTAAATGGGTCTCTTAGGGATGAGGTGGTCACTGTTCTTATGTGCTTTTGACTCTGTGGTTTATGTATCATAGCTCCAGGTAGAATCTTTGTCAGGGTGCCTCAGGGTGCATGTGTACATGCAACCTACACTGTTAGTCCTTAAGCACCTTCCCTCTTCTCTTCTCTGTGAGACAACTTCTCTTATTGGTCTGCAGCTTCAGCAAGTAGTCTAGGTTAGCCGACTGGTGAGCATGCAGGGATTCTCTTGTCTCTGCCTCCCATCTCAACACTGCTAGGTTTACAAGCACCCTGCTTTCTATGTTGGTTCTAGAGATGGCTTTGTTCTCTGTGTCTTATGGCAAGGGCTTTACTGACTCAGCCATGTCCTCAGCCTCACCTTCGAGAATCTTAAGGGATGTTCCGATGCCACTGTGAGGTTTAGACACAACAGTGAGGGAAGCACTGGACCCAAGAAATACCAGACTCTTAAGCCGACCACAATGGTAAGAGGCAGAGCAGGATCCCAACCGAGACTCCCAGCAGCTCCCATGGCCACGCACAAGGAGATGTTGGACAATGCCCCACCATCCATTTGGTCAATGCTTCAGGAAAAGCTCATACCCAGTTGGTCGTCTGTGTGCTAGTTAACCTGACCAGTGACAGACCTGAGTTGTAGGGCTCACCTCAGAGATGCCTTAAACTAGAAGCCAAATCTCCCAGCAGATAACACAGGGATTTCCTCTCTGCTCCTCACAAATACTGAAAATTTTTTTGAAATTTTCCATTATGAGAAGAAAATTTAATATTTAAAGGTAATTTGACCTGTACATGCATATACCATGAATATTTGATGAAACCTATAGCAAATGTATTAATAGAGCATTAGTCTGAGGATATTTATTTCTTATTCATTTTCTGGGATATTATTTCCTCAGCACGTGTGAAGTTGCACTCTACAAATGCCTGACTCTCAAGATGCCCATAGAAATGAGAAGGGGCTCTTTCTCTTCCCATCACAGCTGGTAGAACCCCAGCCACTCACCCCTAAAAGAAGCTCTTCTAAGTCAGCCAGAGTACCCAATGTGGCTGTAGGGTCACATTCATGTAAATCTCCCAAATTGCCAACAACAGAGTGCAACATTACCCTTGTCTTCTGTAGCACCAATGTTACTGCTCTGTGAGATTTCAGCATAATTCCATTGATTAAAACGTATGCACTGTCCAGTTTCGTGAATTGTTCCATATAATATTCAATTCAGAGACTTGCCTTTTCCTTAAATTGTTTGGTGCACACACCTAGACCATAAATATTTTTCTTTGCTGTAGCATCAATGTTGAGAGAGAAAAAATAAAAGCAGAAATGAATATCAACAAGAAAAACAACAAGAAAGGGGAAGACAGCATTTCTATACAAGTACAGTTTAGAATTATTTTGTTACATGGATTTGAGGAGGAAAAAATTGCCTCACCATTCTTGTAAAAAGAATGAATAAATTCAAAAGACAAAAGTTTCTGACTTGTACGTATGAACTATGTTGAGGTCTTGGATATCAATTAGACAGAGAAGCCTACTCCCCTTGTCAAAGGATGGGTAGATTTGTGCTTATAAGGGAGCTCACACTGGACAGTATGGAGCCCAGGCCACACTGCCTGGTATGGAACCACCCAGCTTATATTTATTTGCCAGTATGCAACCACCTGGCATTTTTCATGTTGTATACATAATACAGCTCTTTTAAATGCCACTTTAGCAAGAAAGAAGAAGTCAGAATTTGCTGGTCAATGGAGGAAAAAATGAAACTTAAAACAGAAATTTCAATAGCAAACTACTTTAAAACACAGGAGTCTGAATGGAGTTATTCCAAAAAGTACAGGTGGGATCTAGAGTACTTTGGGTATATGCCCAGCAGTGGTTAGCTGGGTCATATGGTTTTTCGGTTTCTTTGAGAAACCTCTACCCCAATGGTTGTCAACCTTCCAAATGCTGTGACTCTTTAATATATTTTCTCATATTATGGTACACTCAACCATAAAATTATTTTCATTGCAATTCTGTAACTGTAATTCTGCCACTGCTATGAATTTTAAGGTAAATATCGGACATGCAGGATATCTGATATGTGACCCCTGTGAAAAGGTCAATCTAGCCCTTAAGGGGCCAAGACCCACAGGTTGTGAACTATTGAGCTAGACTGATTTCCATAGCATCAGCTTACGCTCATAATCACACCTGGTTTGGAACCATTTTTCTTCTTTTACCAATAGTCACACATAATCTGTCTTTTTAATGTTTTCATCTTTCCAGTCAAGCATATAAAAGTCTCTTAGCTTTAGCCTCTAACAGAGCTTTATAATACATTGAAAGAATTTTGGAATGGGAACCTACAGCAGTTAGGGGTTGGAGTGATTTGCTTTTCTCTTCTCTTCTCTTCTCTTCTCTTCTCTTCTCTTCTCTTCTCTTCTCTTCTCTTCTCTTCTCTTCTTTTCTTTTCTCTTTCTTACTATCTTTTTTTAGATATTTTCTTTATTTACATTTCAAATGCTATCCCAAAAGTCCCCTATACTCTCCCCCCACCCTGCTCCCCTACCCACCCACTCCCACTTCTTGGCCCTGGCGTTCCCCTGTACTGGGGCATATAAAGTTTGCAAGACCAAGGGGCCTCTCTTCCCAATGATGAACGACTAGGCCATCTTCTGCTACATATGCAGTTAGAGACATGAGCTCTGGGGTACTGGTTAGTTCATATTATAGGGTTGCAGACCCCTTCAGCTCCTTGGGTACTTTCTCTAGCTCCTCCATTGGGGGCACAGTGTTCCATCCAATAGATGACTGTTACTATCCACTTCTGTATTTTCCAGGCACTGGCATAGCCTCACAAGAGACAGCTATATCAGGGTCCTTTCAGCAAATTCTTGCTGGCATATACAATGGTGTCTGGGTTTGGTGGCTGATTATGGGATGGATTCCCAGGTGGGGTAGTCTCTGGATGGTCCATCCTATCGTCTTAGCTCCAAACTTTTTCTCTGTAACTCCTTCCATGGGTATTTTGTTCCCTATTCTAAGGAGGAATGAAGTATCCGCACGTTGGTCTTCCTTCTTGATTTTCTTGTTTTGCAAATTGTATCTTGGGAATTCTAAGTTTCTGGGCTAATATCCACTTATCAGTTAGTGCATATCAAGTGAGTTCTTTTGTGATTGGGTTACTTCACTCAGGATGATATCCTCCAGATATATCCATTTGCAAAAGAATTTCATAAATTCATTGTTTTTAATAGCTGAGTAGTACTCCATTGTGTAAATGTATCACATTTTCTGTATCCATTCCTCTGTTGAGGGACATCTGGGTTATTTCCAGCTTCTGGCTATTATAAATAAGGCTGTTATGAACATAGTGGAGCATGTGTCCTTATTACCAGTTGGAACATCTTCTGGATATATGCCCAGGAGAGGTATTGCTGGATCTTCCTGTAGTACTATGTCCAATTTCTGAGGAACCGCCAGACTGACTTTCGAAGTTGTTGTACAAGTGTGCAATCCTACGAGCAATGGAGTGTTCTTCTTTCTCCACATCCTTGCCAGCATCTGCTGACTCTAAATAAGGAAGTGAAAGATCTGTATGATAAGAACTTCAAGTCTCTGAAGAAAGAAATTGAAGAAGATCTCAGAAGATGGAAAGATCTCCCATCCTCATGGATTGGCAGGATTAATATAGTCAAAATGGCTATCCTGCCAAAAGCAATCTACAGATTCAATGCAATCCCCATCAAAATTCCAACTCAGTTCTTCACTGAGTTAGAAAGGGCAATTTGCAAATTCATCTGGAATAATAAAAAACCTAGGATAACAAAAACTATTCTCAACAATAAAAGAACGTTTGGTGGAATCACCATGCCTGACCTCAAGCTGTACTACAGAGCAATTGTGATAAAAAATTGCATGGTACTGTGACAGACAGGTAGATCATTGGAATAGAATTGAAGACCCAGAAATGAATCCACATACCTATGGTCACTTGATCTTTGACAAGGGAGCTAAAACCATCCACTGGGAAAAAAGACAGCATTTTCAACAAATGGTGCTGGCACAACTGGTGGTTATCATGTAGAAGAATGCGAATTGATCCATTCTTATCTCCTTGTACAAAGCTCAAGTCTAAGTGGATCAAAGAACTCCACATAAAACCAGAGACACTGAAATTTATAAATGAGAAAGTGGGGAAAAGCCTCAAAGATATGGGCACAGGGGAAAAATTCATAAAAAGAACAGCTATGACTTGTGCTGTAAGATCAAGAATTGACAAATTGGACCTCATAAAATTGCAAAGCTTCTGTAAGGCAAAAGACATTGTCAATAAGACAAAAAGGCCACCAACAGATTGGGAAAGGATTTTTACCAGTCCTAAATCTGATAACGGACTAATATCCAAATATACAAAGAGCTCAAGAATCTGGACTCCAGAAATTCAAATAATCCCATTAAAAATGGGGTACAGAGCTAAACAAAGAATTCTCAAGTGAGGAATACTGAAGGGCTGAGAAGCACCTGAAAAAGTGTTCAGCATCCTTAGTCATCAGGGAAATGCAAATCAAAATAACCCTGAGATTCCACCTCACCCCAGTCAGAATGGCTATGATTTGTTTTCTTGAAGCACTGTGGATTGAACCCAGGATCTGTGCATGCTAGCCAAGCAATCTCTCACTGAGTGCATTTCCAGCCCAAGATATAATGATTTTAAAGCAAAGATAGGACACCTATAGGGAACCCATTTAGATTTAAATTCTAGATAAAAATGAATAGTAGTTTATTATGCATTTGCCTTAAATGTTATAAGGATATAATTATTAAAAATAACTTCTTGCAAACCTGGAATTGAATTTTCGCTGGACATCCTGCACTGGTTAAATATGACAACAATGAATCATTCAATAATCACTTTCCACTCTTGAGATCTGGGGACTGAACTAAGGGCATCAGGTTTAGATGCTAAAGCTTTTACCAACTGAGCCGTCCCAGGCCTCCCTAGTACAGTTTTTGAGATAGCCTTGTATTCCTTGGGCTGGTTCTAGTCAGTGCCTGGTCAAGGGACAGGTCCTAGGTCTGACACCCTCTAATGAGCAGCCTTCATGTTAGACTTCCTTGTTGGCTTAGATGCACTGGTGAGAACTTCTCTGCTAAGGAGGGTTCTCTCTGGAAGATTCTGTCATTTTTCTCTTTATCTGTTCAAGGGCTCTAGGAAGCCTTATGCTTAGGGAAAGTGTGGATGCCTGCCAAGTACTCAGACGCTGACTGGGCACTTCGTCCCTGCTAGACTCCCATGTTCCCTCTTATTCCCACTGTGCAGGGTGACAATGAAACTCTCCCACTTCTGCAGTATGACAGAGTCCCCCACAGGAGGTGGCTGTACCTTTTCTTGTGGTTGCCAAGGAGGATAATTTTTCTGTTATTAAGAAAAATAATCCTCAACAAGTTGAGGCTGGAGAGAGATCTTAGCTGTGAATGTCACCTATATACACAAATGTAGGCAACACAGTGGACACACACAAATGAAGACCTCACATCCATACACAGAATATTTATAAAAATAGATTTCTATAATTTATGAAATTAAATGAAACTGTGAATTCCTTAAGTAACTGGAGAAAAACTACTGGAGGAAAATATAGTGATTTGTCTGTCATTGTGACCAATTACCTGCGAAAGTTAACTTCAGAGGAAAAGGTAACTGTCATCCATGGTTTTAGAAGGTTTATTTCATGGTGTTGGCTTGAATGTGGGGCAGCAGAGTTCATGGTGTGAACACAGCAAGAAAACATGTTGAAATTGTGGCTGAAAACGAGAGAGAGAGAGAGAGAGAGAGAGAGAGAGAGAGAGAGAGAGAGAGAGAGAGAGAGAGAGAGAGAGAGTTGAAGGGGTTGGTGTCATATCCTAATATCTCACATAAATACAGGTTTTCAAAAGCCCAATTAGCTTTCACTAGGCCCTCTATAGTAAAGTACTACTGATTGATTCTCAGTAGCTCTAATGGCTAAGGACCAAGCCTCCAATATTTGATCCTATGAAACATACTTGTAACATAAACTATAGGAGAAAATGTATTATGCTTGATGCAATCTGAAAATAATTTTGGATGTGAAGAAAAACAAAATGTTGTTAACCTCATAACTTACACAAGAAGAATATAGAGAAAAGGAGATGTGAACTTGGTATAGACTTTCCTTCTTTTCAAATTATTCTTGACAAGGGAACCAGGTCTTCCTATACTAAGGATGAGAGCTGTAAATCAAGGTTTTCCACGGAAGAGAAGCCGTGACTCACACAAATATAGTTGGGAAAGATTTTCAGAGCTACTGACTCTCAGGATATATATCATTCTGAAAACTTTGTGGGAAAAGATTATTTCAAGACATTAAAAAGTAAAATGAATTAAGATAATAGCACAGTAACTAAGATAGAATAATAGGAACATAAGGCATAAAAGGGGAACAAAGACAAAGATGAAACTCTCATTAATCCCAACCTCAGATTTGGAGGATTTTTTTTTCTAAACATGCTTTAATGAATGTAGTTAAAGAATATAGTTGGTAAGTCAAAAGTAATTTTGAAGGGGTAGATTAATATACTCAAAAGTCATGAGTGTAGATTTCAAACCTGACTTTTTTGAAAAGTGCAGAAGAGGAGGAAGAAAACCAAATACAGAGGGGGGTGTCATCAACTTGGAAAGTTAATGAGTCTGACTGATGATGGATGAAAATACAGAGGATGCAAAGGAGCCAAGTGACCAGGGGCACAAGGGAGCCAAATGTCTAAAAATAAGTCTTTCCCTGTTAATCACTGCAGTAATTTGTCTGCTTACAAGATAGTCACACCATTTGCAGCATTACAAGACTGTTATGTAGGTGCTGGGATCTGAACTCTGGTCTTCATGATTGTACAACTGCTCTTAGTTGCTGAGTCCTCTTTACCACTGTAATGATCTTGTCTATATGCATAAATATTCTCTTTGGGAGCAGTATACATTACCTCATTTACCTCTCTGCTATTTTCTATGCATGGAAAACAGGGTGCCTTGTTGTGAATTAGTGTATATATGTGTGTGTTGTTTTTGTTTTTTGGGTTTTTGTTGTTGTTGTTGTTGTTGTTGTTGTTGTTGTGTGTGTGTGTGTGTGTGTGTGTGTGTGTGTGTGCGCTTGTGTGTCTGTGTGCGTGTGTCTTTGGAGACCAGAGATTAAAATTGTGAGTGTCATTATGCCTTGTCACTGATGTTATTGAGTTAGTGTTTCTCATCAAACCCAGAACTCACTGATTGGCTAGACTGCCTGGTGAACAAGCGCAGAAGATCTGCTTATTTCCACATCTTCAGCACTATGGTTACACATATGTACTACCACATCTGATGTTTCATTCACCAACAGGGATTTGAACTCACATCTCCCTGTCTGTACAGAGGCACTTAATCCAGTGAACACTCTCCCAAGCCCTCTGACTCCAGCCATTGGAATACTTCATCAGTCAGTGTTGGCATATTTCAGGGGCCACGCTAATTTGTTCGATCATTTCAATTTCTAGTATATGTGCTACTGAAGCTAGTACCCCTTAGACTTTCAAACGACATGCCACACTTAGTGTCCTGTATATGCTGGCAAGTTATTTCCCACAGAGGGGATATGCTAGGTTACAGACTCAACAGCATTTCATGACAGGGGCTATCTCATCTTCCTAGACAACATGCTGTTTTGATAGAATCCTGTTACTTCAGCCATTAAATAAGTACTTTATGCACACAGGAGGTATTTTCCTTTCCTGAAATAAAATGTTGAATTTTGTTTAAAAATGAGTTAGTGGTATATTTATATGCCAAGTGTATTCTTCCCCACAAAATAATTTAAAATCTGTCTTTTAGAATAAAACCAATTGCTAAATTTTTCTGGATTGAGGATATATTTTGTTTTGGACAAAAAAATGGTGTTAAGTGATTTCAAAATATTTGGTAATAATTAACTTTCTCCTAGGTAAGATAATAACAGAGTTGAATATGAGCAAGGTAAAACCACACACACATAAATGTCATAGTGATACTTTTTTGCATGCTAAACAAAAAAAGGCACTAAATTTTAAAAAGCTAAAGATATTTTAAAAATTAATTGTGATACTAAGATGAGGTTTGGATTATCATTTTGTGAAAAGCAATATAAAATATCCTAAAATGATTTTCAAGAAATATTAAGACAATATAAGAACAGTGAGTTAAAACATCCAACCAGCATAAGTTGTAGGATTTGTAACTGAAAATTCATTTGTCAAAATATCTCATTAGTTAGCAAATACAGGTTTTCCTGACAGGACACCATGGTTGCAAGTGAACTCAAAGCAGCTATGGCTACATGCACAAGGCACACACAAGATCAAGCCAGAAAAATTCCCGGCATGGATAAAGAAAGGTCACTTGAAGTCCTACTTCTAGCTGATGAGCCATGGAGTGTTGATGGCTTCTTGTGGAGAAAAAAAAATCAGAATTTTTTTTTCAGGGATGCAGAAATTGAGATGATACCCATGTTCCAGCAGGTGGTCCCATACACATATTCAAACAGGCAACACTAAGTGATTATTGGGTATTTAGAAACTGATGACAATAAATAGCATTTGAAAGTAAGAGAAGAACACGATGAAGCACATAGGAAAGAAATGGGCTTGGTCCAAACACATTACAAGCATGTATGAATACTAGATAAAACATTGAAAAACACCATGTATGTTGTGGTTTTAATGAAAATAACCCTCATAGGCTAATACATCTGAATGTTTGGTTGTACTATTTGGGAAAGACTAGGAGGTGTGACCTTGTTGGAGAAAATGTGTCCATGGGTGTGGGGACTTTGAGGTCTCCAAAGCACTGGCCAGTTTTCTTCTGGGTCCCTCTCTGACTGATGCCTGTAGATATGATGTAAACTCTCAGCAGTCTCTCTTCAGGGACATGCTTGCCTGTCTGATAGTAATGGCCTCACCCTCTGAAACTGTAAGAAAGCCCTCGATTAAATGCTTTCTTTTATAAGTTGATTTGGTTATGGTGTCTCTTCACAGCAGCAGAAAAGTAACTAAGACGTCAAATCATGATTAACATTTTATTGAATATAAATTTGATGTATGAAGAATAAAATATACTTTATGCTTTAAAAATTATTGATGAAAATAGACTTTGATAAGTAGTTCAAAAATATTGAGCTAAACAAATAAGTAAGATATATACTATATAATACTTATATAACAATAATATATTTTAAAAATACATTTTATGCAAATAATATATATTTATCAGGTATTATTGCACATACTATAATTTTACTATATACATCACAGAGTGATCCTATAACTCCAAACTATTCCTTAAATTATTATGTATAGTAAACTGTAAGGTATATTTGAACTATTATTAGTTGAATAGTTATTCAAAATTGAGAAATAATTTTCTGAGATCATATGGGTGCATGGGCAGAGAAGCTGGGGTTTGGAGGACTAGGGTCTCTGATGAAAACACCATACTATCCTGGAAGTTCAGAGTGTTTATTACATGCAGCTCAGAAACTCAACAAGTTTATTGTATAGAGTTGAACAAGGAGGTCAGGTTAAAGCTTACAGCTGACTAAGGAGGAAGGTTTAGTTCATCTCAATAGGAGCAGCCTCTGCAGGGAAACAACCTTCGGGTAATAAACACCCAGGAGGAGAGAGAGGTCAGCAGAAAAGCATAGAGTGGACAGACATTTTCTGCACATGGTGTCAACATTCACACTTGGATCCAAAGAAGGCTTTGCCATCCTTCCAAGCCTTACCAGAGAAGGTTTTGGCACTCTCATAGGGTTGAGGCCTTGATTCTACATGGTTCTACACATGGTCATGCCTATGTCGATAGGCACACATACCCTCAGCATTTCACCTTTTCCCTACACACAAGCTCCTATAAGACCACAGGAGGAGGTAGATGGAGATGTTCATGGGCATTTTATCAAAGTGGAACTCTACATCTTTTTTTTTTTCCCCAAGTAAGCTGGTGATTCTTCTATTATGTCCGTGTCCTAAAAACATCATTCTGGTTCCTTCAGAGGCACGCCCGCCCAAGTGTGTCTCACTCGGAGATACTTCTGCTGTGCAAAGTTGGAGGCAGTGTCTGTCTGGACCTCCAGTTCTGTAGGGAGTGTAAGGTAATCACCATGGAAGTGCATTAGGGTAATGAGGAAATCAGGAGAAATAATACACACACACACACACACACACACACACACACAGAGAGAGAGAGAGAGAGAGAGAGAGAGAGAGAGAGAGTTATGAGACAGTGCTGGGATGGATGAGATGGAAGTGGGGGTAAGGAAGCTTGGATAGCTTTCACCACAAACACAAGTACATACATTAAATATTAAATACATGTTGACATAGCAGTTTAAACGTTGTTCTAAACTTTTGAACTAATAGAATAGCATGTGACTTTTGGAATGAGAACATTCTATCAATCTACCTGCTTACCTATCTACCTATCATTTATATACTATCTACCTATATCAATAGCTATATTTATAGCTATAGCTATCTATCTATATATCATTTATATATTATTTATCTATCTATAATCTATCTACCCATCATCTATATTATCTATCTATCTATCTATCTATCTATCTATCTATCTATCTATCATCTAGCAAACACTCTATTTATCTATGTAAATGTATAAATATTTACCCATATTTCAAATATACATAAATGTATATATAGAGAAGTGATGTATATAAACATATATATCTTTAACTTTGAATTATGTACATTATTTGCACATACACACACACACACATATATATATGTATGTATGTATATATATATATATATATATATATATATATATATATATATATTACACATAAATTAGTAAAGACTCCATGGACATCAATATGAGATACTCTCAAAAAACTAAAACAAGAATTGCCATATGATAAAGCTACACAATTCCTATGCAACCCATTTTCACTTGTCCCTTCTCATTCTGAAATTTGTCACCTCTTTTTCTTTGTTATTGTTACATATATGAAAAAGGCATAAATATGTAAATACAACCTGCTGACTCTATCTATACATAGATACATCTATATAAGCATTGCTTGCATGCATATGTTTTCAGTGCTGACCACCTGGAACTGGATAACCAATTAAGAGCTTATGCCTGGGAACGACTAATGGTTGGTTTTTCCAGAAGTCTTCAGTTGTCTGTAGTTCTTTGTTGAGGGGTGAGGTCCCATGAGAGTCCCCCTTCCAGAAAGAGTGCCTGTTGGTGTTGTCTTGAACTTTCCCTTTCTCTCTTTGATTCTAGGCCAAGTAGTCTGGCTTTAGCACACACACTCTTTACCTGAGGAGACCTCACGTCTCTGATCATCGCTGAATCTTTGCCTAAACATTTGAACATCTTATGGCATGTGGTCTATTCACCTTACTTAACGATCTAAATTTGAATTTACTCCCATAGCCAAAGGTTAGAATACCCTAATTCCAATTTTATAGTTACCTGCAGTTCTGCCTCAGAAGAGCTCTGCCAAACAATTGGCTTCAAATTTCATTTCTTCAAATTCATGTTAATAAGAAGATAGTTTGATTTAAAAAAAAAAACCCGACATTTAAAAATAATAGTTTAGTTTAGATTGCATGTCATTATCTATTTAATGACTTTTAACATTCTGAAAGTAAGTAGATATTACCTGTGAGATTTTGTTTATGAACATCTATGAAATAAACTAACACTTGCAGTTATGTTTAAAATGATTTTATAGTTAAATATATACTTTTTAAAAACAGAATTTGAAGAAAAATTTCCCAATTGAAAGACATTATTCGGCATAAGATTACCTAAGCAAAAGTATTCTTAACCAAGCTGAGTCGTTGAAATGTTTCTGGAATTACACTAAATTATCCTACATTTATTGTTGCCCTTTTGCTTATAAGGGTTTGATTCTTGAAGCACAGTTCAGAAAAGAACAATAAATACAAATAAAATAAAAATCAGTCTAATGAGAATTTTGGTGGAGGTAATTTTAAAAATAAAATCTAATTTTAAATGTAAAACAAGAACAAAGCCGAAAGCCACCTGGTATTGTAGAGGAACATGCTTGCTGTTTCCCACAGTGCAGTGCTTGTGTGTGTGTGTGTGGAGGGGGGGGGGATTGTGTCACTAAATCTGACTAGAAGGAAAAGTGAATCGCAGGTAATTCAGACTTTGAAATTAAAGCGTTTTAGCTATTGGCAGATGTCAAGGCAGCCAGCGACTTAATGAATACTAAGCTGCATACCTGCCATCCTTATCTGTCTCCTGCACAGTTGACAAAACAAGCCAGACTTGATGTCAAAACAGATGGGGAAGGAAGAGAGAAAGACAGTAGAAACTTGGGCAGAGTTCAGTCTTGCTTTCGCATCCCCCCAACCCCCACCACCATCTCCGGTTTTTCAATCTCCGCGATCTGAGCCAGATCTAGGCATGCTCAAAGTGAACCATTCACTGATCCTCAGAAATTACTCCTAAAACATCCTGGGCCACTACCTCCAGCAATTTGATCGATAAAATCTTATTGATCGATTTCTTTTCTCCCGGTACAGACCCTGGATCTCCCTATTTCCAGGACCATCTCTTAGCTGGGGATTGATTGCTGTCTGACTGAGATCCTCTGTACGTTGACTCTCTGCATGGCGTGCCCATGGCTTTCCTTCTTTCCTGCTTGAGATACATTGTACTGTAGTTTCTCCTGTCCCTGGCTTGTTGTCCAATGCTTTCTCTAGGTGACTGTGAATTTCTGCATCGTGTCCTCAGACTCCTTGCACCCAGGCCAGATTCTCTATGAGTGCCAAACCCACAAATTCAAGTGTACAATAATTATTGTTTCAACGATCATTTTCTTCTCACTATATTGTAGTTCCCGTACATTCACTCAGACAGACTAAGAATGTAGACATCCGTCTATGCCTGTCTCCTAAGCAAACTTTCTGTATCTAATTTTTCCTTTTTAAAGTCTCTTCTTCATTAAAAAATAAGAATTAAGAAATTGCTTTAAGCCAGTCTCCATATTGCTATCTTCCCTACAGTACTCAGCATAACAGAAGAGATGCTACTTTGCCAGGTACCCAAAGCCCAACCATGATCTAGTGCATCTCTACCTCTCCAGCCATCTTTCCCCACACTGTTAGTTTCCTGTCATTCAACATACATTTCTTGAATGCACTAGTGTTTTATAGTGAGGAAAAGCTGGCATTGGTTTTTATATAACAAGACTAGATTCTGTTGGTGGAATGAGCTATTAAATAAGAGCAGTTTTCAATCAAGATTTAAAAACAGACACAAATATGAAAGTCTTGGACTAGTTTTGGAGTTGAAAATGGTTGTCTGCCAAATAGAGCTGTCTCTTGTGAGACTATGCCGGGGCCTAGCAAACACAGAAGTCGATGCTCACAGTCAGCTATTGGATGGATCACAGGGCTCCCCAATGGAGCAGCTAGAGAAAGTACCCAAGGAGCTAAAGGGATCTGCAATCCTATAGGTGGAACAACAATATGAACTAACCAGTACCCCCCTGGAGCTCATGTCTCTAGCTGCATATGAATCAGAAAATGGCCTAGTCGGCCATCAGTGGAAAGAGAGGCCCATTAGTCGTGCAAACTTTATATGCCTCAGTACAGGGAAACGACAGGGCCAAGAAGTGGGAGTGGGTGGGGGAGCGTGTGGGGGACTTTTGGGATAGCATTGGAAATGTAAATGAAATAAATACCCAATTTAAAAAAAAGAAAAAAAAAAGAAAGAAAATGGTTGTCTGAGAATATGATCACATCTGAAGGATGGACAAAGAAGCTATAGGGGATGTACATTAGTTAGTTAGCTAATTAGTTTGTTCTCTGTGATAGACTACCTGGTAAAAATTATTTAATGAGGCATTTCTTTTTGCTCAAAGTTTAGAGGGTCCAATCCATTATGTTGGAGAGGGAAGGCATGATGGCAGAAAGTTCCATCTATGTGGTAGGGAGCTTACTGCTTGAATCGTTCATATCTTGGTAGATGAGAGAGGTGAGATTTCAGGCCAGAAATGGAGCCAGAATCTAGATCTCAAAGCTTCTTCTAGGGATATTCACAGGCAGACTCACTCTATGTCCCAAAGATTCTACAATCACACCAAATAGCACCACCCTCAGGGGATGAAGTATTCATAATACATGCATCTATAAAGAATTTTAAACAATCAGGGAAAGGAAATCTTGGGCAACAGCATCTATAGGAGTATTTAAAAGATGAAAAAGGAGCTGCTTGGTGGTAGGGCATGATTTGAATCTCAGCATTCCAGAGGCAAAGGCAGGCAGATTTCTTAGTTCAAGGCCAGCCTGGTCTACAGCTTGAGTTCTGGGACAGCCAGGGATACACAGAGAAACCTTGTCTCAGAAAACAAAACAAAACAAAAAATAAGTAAACAAACAAATGAAAAACGCAAAGAGAGTACTTCTGCTGAACTAGAGAGAAGAGGAGCTATGGAGATGGCTAAGTGACATAGAGACAAGTAGGGAGCAGGTCTCCTTTTCATGGTCAGAGTTGAAAATCTGATACTTTGAGAGCAACTCTGAGAGTCTGGTGTTCTACTGAGGGAGATTGATTTGAAATTAGACAAGAACGTGTTCATGTCATTCAGTACATGCGCAGGGCAGTGGTTCTTTTGGTGCATAACTAAGTGAACTAACCATCTTGTAGCTTTACTCTTGAGGAGTTGGTCATAACTCAGCTTGACTCTCTGACTCAGAAATTGCATTTCTCTATATACAAGCCAAAGAAATGAAACCGTATGCCTGCTCAAAAAGTTGTGTTATCGGTATTCACGGTAGCATTATCCCTAATGAATAAACATAGAAACAACCCAAGTGGCTACCAAAAATGAATGCATCAATAAAATATGATAAAATCACACACATCCTGAGTTGAATGAAATTCTTAGGCATGCTCCAGTATGAGCTTCAAAACACAGTGCTGAGTCCAAGAAGCTAAATGCCAAGCACCATTCAAGATTGGAAACATGAGACCACTATATGAGTTTCTATGTGATGGTACCTGGAAGACAGTCTAGGGAGACTGAGTCACTTAGGGTTTGTGAGGAGGATGAGATGCAGAAAGATGGAAAGAGATAGATGGCAGACACTATGGAGCATTTGGAACCCATGGACATGTTCTAAAATTAGATTGTAATGATACTTGCACCCAACTTCATGCTTAATAACCACTGAATGGCGCACTCAATAATTTTAATGATATGTAACTTATTCTTTAACTAAGTGAATGAATGAATGAATGAATGGACAAGTGAGTGAGTGAAAAAGCATGTAAATGGCTGTGGAAGAATTGGGTAGGAGGCAGCCACCCTGCTATCGCAGGTGATATTTGATGTCTGGTACTAGGGACTAGGTTACAATAGGATAGAAGACCATTTGAGAGTTCGGCTGGGCAAGGATTGGAAAGATGCACACACTTAGGTGTAGTCTTTCTCTTCTATAAATGTAGCACTATTGTGAGTATTGCAGCCCCCTCTGTGTTCCCCACCTTCCTCCCTGTGATCCTGCGTTCCTCAGGATAGGCTCTTAAATCTTTGCCTACCCAGTGTATATATGATCACTTTCACACACACACACACACACACACACACACACACACACACACACACACACACACACATGTCCTTTCTCCTGAAAATCCTCCAGAGTCACCACACTCCTTTATGCCCCCACAACCCTCCAGGCACATTTACCTGTTAGTTTTCTCTTGCATCTGAGTATTTGCATATTCGTCCCTGTTGCTGAACTCTTTATAATGAGGTCCTTCACTCCTCCCATCACATGATTCCCTGCCAAGCATGGCTAAACACTCTTCTACTGAGGCAGGATCCTCTCAGGATGACTACCATTGCCAATGGTAGTCTCTGTCAACATACTGGCATTGCCACATGTATTCCATCTGTTGCTGACTGATGCGTATAGATATACCAGGTACACTGGATTGATACAATAAATAACTAA
This sequence comes from Mus musculus, assembly GCF_000001635.26. Classification (NCBI taxonomy): domain Eukaryota; kingdom Metazoa; phylum Chordata; class Mammalia; order Rodentia; family Muridae; genus Mus; species Mus musculus. The sequence continues at coordinate 70,891,483 of NC_000073.6, forward strand.
AAATGTTTATAGAAAGACATGTTCATATTTATCTATAAGTAATATGTGAAATTTTTTCTTGTCTGCTATTTCTCCATTCTTTTCAATCTCCTTGGAGCAAATTTGTACTATTGCCATGATTTCTACCCACAGCATCTTGTTTTTGTCTGCATCCTTGTTTTGCTAAATATGGGCAAATAGTCTTTGATTATGAGCCACCCAACTACAGTCCATAATGGGGCTTGGCTTTTCCACAATAGTCTTTACATTTTAAACATTATGCCTTTGAGAACTAAAGCTTTCTAAGTCTGGCATCAGGTAATGATTTCATTATTTATTCCTTTGAATCAGCTTCTTTGGTGACTCACTTTTCTTCCTAACCCAGGCTATTATGCGCTAATCCAGACATTACATTTCTTTAGAACAGATGACATAGGCTGTTGACTTACGGTGATTTTGCAATATGCCCATTTACAAAGACTTTGTGAGCAGGAAGAGTACCAGTTATTCCACCAACTTTAAGAAAACAGCTGAGTGGGAGACCAGCTTAGCAGGGTGTTAAATATCCATTAATAATGGCAGGGAGTCAAACTTCAAGGTTTTCATTTTAGTTTGGATAAACACTTCAAATTCTGGGCCCGGCTAACTATATTTCTGAGTTTCTATTTAAGAAAACCTGGCCTTAACTCACAGCAAGCTTGGCTTATATGAAGATAAGATGGGCATTTCCCAGAAGTCTATGAGGATGCATATCCCCATATGAGGATGACCATGCTATACACACTAAAATTATTGTTGAAGTTTGTGGGGTAATACAGATAGCAACTCTTTGTCCCTGTATTCCCACATGGCAAACTTTCTCAGACCATATGTATTGATTTCTAGCAGAGAAGAATCTGTGAAATGCACCAAGAGGCTTATGTCTTAAGCCCTTGCTCCCCAAGGGATCAGGCTGTTTTCTGGGGCTCGGGGAGCTAGGAGGTGGGGCCTAACCTGTGGATTCAGTAAGTCATAAGCAGTATGCTTTGAAGGTGTCACCTGCTTCCACCCCATGTCCCCCATACCCAGAAGTGAGCCATTCTGCCCTAAGTTCCCCACTATGACAGATAGAACCCTTTAAAGCCTGAGCATCATTCCTCTGCTGAGTGGTTAATGTGAGATATTTTGTCATGGACCAGGAAGGTTGGACTAACCTAGGAAATCAGTACTAGAAAGGGAAGCTTATTGCTGCACCTGAACCTGAGCATATGTTTTTAAGCCTTTAGGAATTAGCTTCCTGAAGAAATCCAGGCAAACTGAAAAAAAAAAAAAAAGGCAGATTCTTGAAGGCTAGACAGCTGTAAGCACTGTGACGCATTGAGGGTGGGATCAGAGAAGATAATGCTGCTAAAAGGAATACGGACAGTAGAGACTTTGCTTGTGGAGTCATAGGTAGGACTCTGTACTGACTGGTTTTGTGTGCCAACTTGACACAAGCTGGAGTTATCACAGAGAAAGGAGCCTCCCTTTAATATCTGCTTCCATGAGATCCAGCTGTAAGGCATTTTCTCAATTAGTGATAAAGGGTGGGAGGTCTCATTGTGGGTGGTGCCATTCCTGGGCTGGTAGTCTTGGGTTCTATAAGAAATCAAGCTGAGCAAGCCAGGGGAAGCAAGTCAGTAAGCAGCATTCTGCACCAGCTCCTGCCTCCAGGTTCCTACCCTGTGTGAGTTTCTGTCCTGACTTCCTTTGGTGATGAACAGCAACGTGCAAGTGTAAGCTGAATCAACTCTTTCCTTCCCAACTTGCTTCTTGGTTATGATGTTTTGTTCAGGAACCCTGACTAAGACAGACTTTATTGGAAACTGGGTTAAGAACCATATGTGTTATATCCTGGCAAAGTACTTGTTGATATATTTGGTCTGCCCTGAAATGTTTCATGAGGATGAATTGAAAAGAAATGCACCATTTCATGTGATAGAGGAAATTCCAAGGCAACCTAACATGTAGACCATAACATGGTTATTGGTAGTGGGTTGGACAAGGTTTTTAATGAATATCTAGAGCAAAATGTACAGAGAAAGATCTGAAACATATGCAGAGTACAAAGGTTTTAGTTCATTGAGACTTGATTGGGGAAAAGAGCTTTCAGGGCATCTTGCTTACCCAGGACTGGGAATGGAAGTGTTTTACTGGGTTAGCTCATTTATATACTTAGACTCTACTACAGTCACGGTATAAGGAGATCTGACTGAAACTTGAGCTGGAGATAACCCTTGGCTTCATTTATACAGTGCTAATTTTGAATGCATAAAGATATAGGAGTTATCAGGTTGTGGAGACTTCCCTCAAGATTTCAAAGGAAAGCCCTGTATACTGGGTAGTGTTTGACTTAGTCAGGATTTTACAAGCAACTCCTGAAGGTGGAATGAAGACATGACGTGAAGTGGAGATGTCTGGATGATAGAAATGCCAAGAAGATGCCCCAACCCATTTGAATGCACGTCACAATAGCGTATGCTGCAGATATTGGATGGTGACCCATAGGGTTTAATGGTTGCCCTACTGGGTTTGATCTTCCTTTGGTCTAATATCTCTTTTCTGTGATATTATCCCCATCTTTTAGAACAGAATAGAAAATCTTCTTTGTGTTATATCTCAGATGTACATAAATTTTTTTTTAGATTTTTTTTGTTTACTTTCTGGGAACTCAGAGCTAAGACATTTCCTTGATTCTCAGAACAGATGTGGGATTTGAACTTTTGAAAAATGTTGGCTCAGTTTAGACTCTGGGGACTCTTTTAGATTGTCTAAATACATTTTCTGTGGGCTAACTAATCTTGGTTTTCAGCTAGATATACTTAGGAAGAGGGAGCCTTTATTAAGGAACTGTCTCAATCAGATTATCCACTGGGATTGTCTATGGGCCATTGTTATTTGACAAGGGAGGGCCATGCCTACTGTGGGTGCTGCCATTCCTAGACAGGTAAGCTTGAGCTGTGTAAGAAAGGTAGCTGAACTTGTGAACCTTGAGTTCCTACCATGGCTTCTCTCAATGGTGGACTATGAGCTATGACCTAAAATAAACGCTTTCCTCTTTCATTTGTTTTTGATCAGTATTTTATCATACCACCAGAGAAACAGACCAGGGCATGGTGTTATGAGATGGCCATAACTGTCTTCTGAGAGTTTGTATGTACAATATGTGGTCCTCAGTTGGAAGTGCCATTTTGGAGATACTCTGGAAACTTTAGTATGTAGGGCATAGCTGGAGGCAGGAGGTCCTTGGAGGCATACCTTTGGAGGTTATACCTTTTCCTCAGTCTGTCTGTCTGTCTCTCTCTCTTCCTCTCTCTCTCTCTCTCTCTCTGCTTTTTGGGTTGCCTGTGATGGGCTGAAACCTCTGGCATCGTGAGCCAATAAAATTCTTCACATTCTTCATAGAAACATTTTTGTTGAATGATGAGAAAGTTGACGAGAGCACTGCAGCTTCAAGTTAGTATTACACCTCCGCTGAGAAATTCTCAGAGAAGTGATTCTATTGCCAGTGACAGAAGTCGATGTTTTCTTTTGGGTTACCCAGAGTGGTTTGATGTGATGCACATACCTGCATCCTGCACCAACCTAGGAGGTTTATGAAAACCAGGAAGCATTTCTTATTTATGTTTTTTTTTCAGCGCTTCTTCAATTTAGCTGCTCGGTTGTGGCAGCTGAAATCTGTTTTGTAACCCAGAATTCACACACTGATCTCAGGACCTCTTTCTAATTGGTTGGAGATTTCTACTGTTGAAATGCCTAGGTTTCTTCAGTTTCACACTTATGACCTTGTGGTACTTGTATGTGCTGAAGGATTACTATGGGACTGACACAGGAGTGGTTGTGTAACTTGAAGTTACATTCTTCCCTGGGCACAGGCCACTTAGTGTAAAATTATAGATTTAAATTGGGCTCTGTACTCTAAAACCTAAAAATTAATTTTTGAAAAGAATGTGTATGTGTGTATGGAGGCTTAAAAGGGTATGACCCCCATAGACTCATGTCTCTATGCTTGGCCCATAGAGAGTGGCATTATTAGGAGGTGTGGCCTTATTGGAGTAGGTGTGGCCTTGTTGAAGGAAGTGCATCACTGTGAGGGCAGGATTTGATGTCTCTATGCTAAAGCTATACCCAGTGTGGCGAACAACTCTCCCTGCTGCCTGTCAATTCAGATGTAGAACTTTTAGCTGCTTCTCCAGCAATATGTTAGCCTGTGTGTGCCCCCACCATGCTTCCCGAACTGAACCTCTAAAACTGCAAGCCAGCCCCAATTAAATACTGTCTTTTATGAGTGTTGTCATTGTCATGGTGTCTCTTGACAGCAACAAAACCCTAACCAAGACAGAAGTTAGTACTAACTTATCATATTTCTGTGATAGACTTGATCATCCTTTTGTTTGAAGGAATGTGAATTTTGAGACTTGGGAAAACAGTGGAATGCTTTAAACAGGGCTTAATGGGCCATCCTAATAGGAACATGGAAGACAGTTGTGCTAAGGGAGATTTGAACTATGTGGCTCTAGCTCAAGATGTTTCAGAGGAGAATATGAGAATCTCAAAGCATAAGAAATGATTTCTGAGATTCTATTGCTCAATGTAATAAAAAATATCTAATATTTCAATTGGGTAAAATGACAGAAGAAATAATGGTTACTAATGTGTTTTGTAGACTAAATTCACAACTGAATGAAATGTAAATTTCAGCTCAAGGTTGCTGAAAATAAAGAAGAAATTAAAAAAAAATTCCTATGTTGTCAAAAGATTGTTCCTGTGATATTTTGGTGAATTATGTGGAAGATTTTTCCTCTTGTCTAAAGAACAAGTCTGAGGCTAAAGTGAAGAGATTAAGATTAATTGCACTGGCAAAGGAAATGTCAAAACAGTATAGACTCTGTTGTGTGGTTCACTCTTATGAAGAGTGTTTCAATGAAAAAAAAAAGCAAGCTAAGCAAGGAAAAATACAAAATGTACAAATTGAGCAGAAAAGGGTCACCAGAAAGTGGAATGAAGCCAAGCCCCACGTTCAAGGAAATAAACAGTTTAAGATATGGAATATATGGAGTGGTTACCTTCAGGGGAAGACCCCACCCAGTTAGGCTTCCATTTTGTGAAAAGGAATTAAAGAAAAGCTTAGGTCTTGGCACGATGGTACAAGCCTTCAGTCCCACATTCAGGAGACAGAGGCACACAAGATCAACCTGGTGTACAGAGCAAATTCCAGGACAGCCAAGCTGAGGCAGTGAAGGAAACCACTGAAAACAGAAAGCTGGTGAAGATGTAATTAAAAGAGGGGGCCGTGTTCTGGCCCCAGCGAGCAGTAGAACTTGGCAGCATCAGCCATGGGGTTCTGACTGTAGAGTCAAGGCTAGAAGAAGGGGTTATGGAATGTCACTCAGAGACTAAGGAAAGCTGCTGGGGCCATGCATGTCACAGGGGTGTCCCTGTATGGAGGCTCAGATGTGAAAGGGGCTGTGCAGTCTCCCACTGAGACTTAGGAAAGCCACTAAGGCCAAATGTGTGGTAATGGTATCCCTGCATAGAGGCTCAGAAGGCAATCATATGAAGCTGTGAAGGTGTAGCTTGGATTGCTTTGGAGACCCCAAGAGGTAAGAAATGCTAGAGCCCCTGGGATGCCTCCTGAGGAAAGCTGCGAACAAGGAGTAGAACAAGCCCAAGAGAAAAAAACATATGTTGCAGTCACAAAGCTGAAAGGAATTGGAGATATGAAGAGAGTTTTGGTATCAGACATGGAGATGCAGAGTTTGGAGTTTGTCCATTTGGATTTTCTGTCTTGCTTTGGTCCAGTATTTCCTTACTATGTTCCTTCCCCTACATCTTGCAAT